>NC_133617.1:166327779-166697480 GCF_048593235.1 Sminthopsis crassicaudata
TCTCTCCTCTTTTTATACTTCTTCATTTTGAAGTACAGCAACTATTACATTAGATGCCACAGATTTAGTTGTCATCTCTATGCTGATGATTCTCAGATCTACTTACCTACCTCAAACTTCTTTGTTGACCTCTAGTCTCATATCTCTAATTGCCTTTCAGATGTCTCAAATATTTTTAGTTGTTGAATCTCAAATGTAATACTTCTTAAACTCAGTGTGTTCAAAACTGAACTCATTCTCTCTCTCCTTAAACCCTCCCCTCTCCCAAACTTTCCTATTACTGTCAAATGTACGAATATCATCCTAATGTTCTATCTCATGAACTGAGAGTCATCCACAACTCCTTATTATCTCTCACCCACCATAACCAATCTGGACCAAAGCCTGACGATTTCATTTTGCAAAATATCTTTATCTCCTGCTACCATACTGGTATAAGCTCTCAATACCCCATGGATGGAATATTGAAATAATATTCTGATGGTTGGTCTGCTTGCCACAAATGTCTCCCTATTGTACCCCATTCTCCATTCGGCTGACAATATGATATTCTTAAAGTACAGGTCTGACTATGTCAGGCCCCTCCTCCCCTTCATTCAACAAACCTATCACCTACAAGAGCAAATATAAAAATCCTCTGCTTAGCACTCAAAGGCCTTTTTAATCTCTCCCTTTCCCCACCTTTCCATTATTCAAACACCTTACACATTTGTACATGATTTTTGATTCAGTGACACCAACTTTTTTGCTGTTTCTCATATAAGACATTCAATAGCATAATATTTTCACTGTCTGTCTCCCATACCTGGAATTGTCTTTCTTCTCATCTCTGCCTCCTGGATTCTCTGTTTTCCTTCTAGCTAAAATCCCACCTTTTACCAGAAATCTTTTGCAATCCCTCTTAATTCTGGAGTCTTCCATATATTAATTATTTTCTATGTATCTTTCATGAGTATATCTTTATATATAAATATGTATATATATCATATTTGCTTGCTTGCTACCTCTGTAATTAGATTGCAAGTTCCTTAAAGGCAAGAACTATCTTTTGCCTTTCTTTGTATTCCCATTGCTTACTGCAGTGGCTGGCACATAGTAACAAAGGTTTATTGACTAATTATTAGCTATTATGCAATTTAGAAAATGTTCAATTAGTTCTTTATGATCCCATTTTGGGGTTTTCTTGACAAAGCTATTTCTGCAGCTCATTTTATTGATGAGGAAATTGAGACAAAGGAGGTTAAATGACTTGGTCAAGATCACATAATAATTATTTGAGGTTAGATTTGAATTTGTGAAGACTAGTCTTCCTGATTCCAAATCAGTGCTCTAACCACTGTGAAATCTACCTGCAGTGATTTAGAAAATACTCTCACTTCATTGGTCCTGTGACAGGGCAGTTTTCTATTGATATTATACTAAATCTTTGTTTGAAATGATACATCAATTTGAGCCTTAAGGGGCTCTGGCCTTTGAGCAAAGAATGGATACCCCTTCCCTTCTCTCACTGTATGCTATTCACTGCAAGCACAGAGGCCATACAATGAGACCATTCCTGGCAATAACTATTCTCCCCCTTCCCTTGTGAGTAGCAATAAGGTTTATTAAAGCCATCTCTGTATGAGCTATTGCTTTTTATCTAAACTCTCTAGCACTAAACACTCTCAGACCCACACCAACACCCCAATGAACATATATAGGTGATAGGATTAAGGGCTGAGGAAGAACTTCTCCTGGTCCAGAATTCTTTGCTATCTAATAATCCTTGGTGTTCAGGTTAGCACTGAAGACCACTAGAAAATCAGGAAAGCGGGGTTTTAGTTATGAAGACTAATGAAAAACTCCAAGTGATGGTAGTAGTCAGGGTGATAGTGATGTATAAGAGTCCTTTATCATATAGTGGCCAGAACTCCATATGGAGAAGCCATATGGAGGTATTCCAACAAGAATCACTCCCTAATTTACAAGACAGAAAGTTGCTTGGATAGGCTGCCCTGAAATGCTTAAAAACGCTTCTATTTGTAGCAAAGCAAATTACAGTGACAATCAACTAAATTGTGTAAGTTTATATAGAGATTACCAAGGAAACCATACCAAGGGAAAGTTGCTATGGAAAGCTATGATCTCTTTAAGCTTGGTCCGAGCTACTAATCTTGGCTAATGTTTAAAGAACATTGGTTTTCACCGAAGGACTGCTAAAGAACCCATGCTGTAGTTATCTGGCTTTCTAGATGGGAAAATGACAAAATGGGAGCAACTTTGGCTCTCATCCTTCTCGTCTGAAAATGTATCTGTACTTTAATGCATTTCTACTTCTTCCCTCATATTCTTATTATGAAGTTAAGCATGATATAGTGTGTACAGCTTTGGATTTGTCAGGAAGATCAGGGTTGGACACCCTTCTCAGATATTTACTAGTTATGGACTTTAAAAAGTCACTTAATTTCTGGTTATGTTTAGCAGCATGTGGGGAATGGACTCAGTGACCTCTGAAGTTACTTCCAGATTTCCATTTAAGATCTTGTAATCTCTTCATGCCCCCTTAACACTGCCTGTGATTTAATTCCTTTCCATATCCCTCATCTATTTTTCCATTTTTCATTTTATAGCTTTAATCTCTCTCTATTAAACTTTCTTTTGTGTATAAATACACACTTATATCACCCAGTCTTGAAAAACCCCAAAATGATAAACCTGTCCTAGTACTACTACTTCTTAAGCTACCACCCAATCTCTTCTTTCACTGTGATAATTCTAGAAGAAGCAACTTAGTCTTGATTGTAGTCCTTTATTTCTCTCTTATTCTTTTGTGATTTGTCTTTTTTTCAACCATTCTACTGAAACTATTTTCTCAAAGATGGTCAATTGCCCCATCCCTGACTGTCACAGCCCTGAGTTGTTGCTCAAATTGTGTAAATATCTGAGATCAGATTTGTACTCAGGTCCTCCCTATTTCAGAACCAGTGCTCTATGCACTGTGCTATCTAATTTTTCCTCCACCATCTTTTTAAAATCAGGCCATCAAATGGATAATGGAGGCATGGATGTAGAGGGATAATATCCTGCCAAGAGATCTCCAGAATCTAATGTATTTAGTTAAGCAAGAAAAGGACTCAAGAAACTAATAATAGTCAGTTGTGAAATAAGGAACTTCTTGAGGCAATACAGAAGGAAAATTTGGAATCAAAAGCTAGGGTTTGCGGGAGACTAAGGTCTTTTCTTGGAATGCCTTGTAGTTCCAGTACCAATTTTTTTTTTTTTTATTTGGCTACTTGGTCTAGCGCTATGTCTTCCTTCTCTAGATTCATTATGGGGTTGGGCTTGCTGTCAGTCTTCAATAAATTTTGATAACAATAATGATCAGCATACCATTTTCCTGGATACCTAAATGTCTGAAATGTGTCTTTGTGAGATGCAAATGCAGTATGTCCTTTATAATTAATTTTTATTTAACATTTATCAAGTACTAAAAGGTCACTAAGCCTTGGGTAGAATACAAAGGTACTCCCTGTCCTTGTCCTTCAGCAGAGGAATCCCTGAAATTTAAATACCTTGTAGATGATACAAGTAACAAAATATCACAGTGGATAGATTTCTGTGTTTGTAGTCAAGAAGACCTCAGGTTCTACCCCCAATATCAATTAGCTGTGAGAAACTGGGCAAGTCACTTGATTCCTTTGAGTATCTCATCTGAATATCTCCTCTGAAAAAATGAGGAGATTACATGAAATATCCTTTGAGTTCTTTTCCAATTCTGGGATGATGATATAATTCTTTTGTTTGTTAATTATTTTATTTTTTCCAATTACATGTAAAAATAAATTTTAACATTTTGTTTGTTTTTGGGAGGCAGTGGAGGTTAAGTGACTTACCTAAATTCACACAGGTAGCGTCTGAGGTCAGATTTGAAGTCAAATCCTCCTGACTTCAGAGCCAATGCTTTATCCACTACACCAGGATGCCCCTTTAAGAAAACATACATTTTTAAAATTTTATGTTCCAAATTTTCTCCCTTTCTACTCTCTCCACTCCTTGAGAAGGAAATCAGTTTGATAAAGGTAATAGATTTGTAATCAGGTAAAACATATTTCTATATTAATCATGTAGTGAAAGAAAACAGAAAAAAAAGTTTTCAAGAAAAATTAAAAAAGTAAAAATTAGTAGGATTTAATCTGCACTCAGACTCCATCAGTTCTTTATCTGGACGTAGATCGTATTTTTCATCATGAGTCCTTTAGAATTGTCTTGGATCCTTGCATTGCTGTGAATAGCTAAGTCATTCACAGTTGATCATTATACTATATTCCTGTTATTGTTTACAATGTTCTCCTGTTCTGCTCATTTCACTTTGTATCATTTCATGTAAGTCTTTCCAGGTTTTCCTGAAAGAATCCTGCTTGTCATTTCTTATAACACAATAATAGGTGATATGATTCTTGATTGCAAATATCTTGTTTAGAAATTCTCTACCAAATTATAAATACATTTAGAAAGTCTATTGGTGAAAGGAATTATCACAATGAGAGTTTCTATGTTGATGAACTCACACATCAGTCAGGGGGCAATAACTAGGCAGAGATGAGGAGTACACACATAAAGTCTCCATTATATTTGGAAAATTCAAAACTAGGACTTTCAGTTCAAATTATTCAGCTAATGCCCTCCACTGTTTCATTTTTGCTAGAGAAGATATAGTTAAAGCTTGTTGTTGTTTTTCCTCAGAAAGTTTTATTGCATTCTTCTTATTTTTCAATTTGAGTCAATAATAACATTTTGTTGATCTGTATGGGTTTTCAGTATTGTACACTCAATAGAGTTAATTGTGGTGTTATTGAAAAAATCAAACATTCTTTTTAACGATCCACATATAAGGCAGATTTCTTTATTGGAGCCATAAATATTGAACTTCTGGTTATGACCAAGACAGGGGAACAATGCATAAGCTCAGTCTTCTGTGTCTAATATATAAATATAGACATTAAGAAAACAAAATTGGGATCAAGCATATCAGTCAGCTCTGGTTACATGGTGGAAAGGGGATAGGAAGTCCTTTGTTTTTTAATGGGATTGTAGAGCTTCCCAGCTGCTTTTCTGTACTCTCAACTTTATTTTGGAGACTTTGGACTAGCTGATGATAAAACAGGCAGGATGATGTCCACTGTGGATGGTGGCTGTCCTTAAATTACCTGGTTTAGTGACTAGGAAATCTAAAGATCTGCAAAAAATTTTTACTTTTTGGCTTTAAGATGTTGTTTCCATTTATCCTTTAAAACTCAAATGCATCTATAATATGAGAAATGTGGGATCCTCCTTCAGTGATATGTGGCAGCCAAAACACATGATTCATTCTAATATATCATGATTATAAATAATAATTATTGAAATAAGAGACCCTATACTATATAGGAGAAACTTGAGAGACTTGATTTCAAATCTCAGCTTTCTCCCTAGCTAGCTATGTGATTATGAAGGTTGTTTTCTCAACTTTACAATATGGATAGCAATAGAGGTACTACCTACCTCACAGGTGTGATGAGGGAAGTTTGCTGTAAATTTTAAAGAGCTAGAGAAATGTGAGTTATTAAATTATCAGATAACTAAATCATCAGGAAATGACAATGGCAAAGAACAACATTTTTGTGTTTTTTTAGTCTTTGTATTTTGACAAAAGTGCTAGTTATTTGCTAAGGCCAAGGGTTAGCTCTTAGGGTTGGAGCAGAGAAGGGCAAAGTTAAACACAGTCTGGGTTTTCTGTACTTTTTTCCTCCCAAAATGTTAATCTCTTGTTAGTATTGGAGGGAATTTAGTGGATTTGGTGCATAATCTATTCCCTTTATCCTCTGCCAGGTATTTAAATCAGGAATTCACAATTTGCAGGCTTCAGGGTCATACAAAAGTAGATAGCAGGTTGCATTTGGCCTGCAGGTTTATATTTTGTCTCCCATTTATCTATTATATTATATATTTGATATATTATATCAATATATATTTTGATAACACAAAAGGATGTATGGAACAAAAATCAATGCAGAAGTTAACTCCAATTTACAGATTAGTGAGGTGTGAGGAAACTTCATTTTTCTCAAAAAAGGATAGGGATTGGACCTATGACTTCATTGGAATACAACTCCCTTTACCAAGAGGTTGGTACCTTCCATTTGAGGGCTGAAAGGTTCTGTGTGTTTATTTGTATGTGTTCAGGAGTAGGGGAAAGTCTTGGAGCCATATCTTCCTGATTTGGATGCCTCTTTTCTGCCCATTGCCTTTTTTCCATCCATAAAGTCTACTTGTGATTATTACATGTTATTGTTGATAACCTTGACCTTTCTAAATTAATGTCTTTTTCTGGCCTCACTTGAGGAGTTGGCAAGACTAGAGTGGGGTGGGGGAGGGAACTCATAATATTTTAATAGTTTCTCAATTTAATTATTCTTGATAACAGCCATTAAGCTCAATTTTTTCCTATGCTGTCGGAAGTCCATTGTTTCTATTCTCTAACTTTGGCAACCTGGGAGAAAGTCCTTTGGCCCCATCCTGTCCCCAAGTTGCCCTTGGCCAATAGCATCAAATTGGGGCCACCAAATTGGTTTGGACTCTTGCTTGATGTTGATTTTTGTTGTTGTTGTTGTTGTTTGTTTCATTACTGGTACTGGTTTGCCATTTCCTTAACTCATTTTTGAGAAATTTCTCTCATGTCCTATTAATTCTGATGAGTGTTGCTGTGCTCTGTCCTTAACATATGACTTCTTTTAATAAATAAGATTATTGGGATCCCAACAAGGGAAATGACTAACAGAATGTACTTTTGTTTTATGATCTGCTTGAAAAGGGAAAGACCAGCTATCCAGATTTCCTGCCTACCTTCCCCTGCAAGGAAAACATAACATCATAGCTTTTCAATGCTGACAAGACCTCAAAGGTTGTTATCTAGTTCAGTCCTCTCCTTTAACAAACTGAGGCACAAAGAGATGTGGTAACATGTCCATAGTTGCATAGCATAGAACCAGGGAGAAAAAAGGCCTTTTGACTCTTACCACTAAAATAGTTTGCATTCATTGCAGACTGTTTGCTGTCAGACAGACTTTTATGACTGAAGCAGGAGCGGTTGGTGGTCTGCTGGATCTGAAATAAAATGAGGAGCCCTTGTGCTGTATGCAAGTATAATCAGATGAACTTTATTTTAAATTTCCATTACATTCTGGTTAATTAGAACATGCAAATGAATAATAGCATACAAAGTCAAGCTGGCTCATAGCAAAGCAAAAACTTTTAGAAATTTGTTTACCAAAAAGAGCTTCAGCAGAAGCTCTAGAGATTGCTTAATAAAAGGGATTTTTTAAAAAAGCATTAGCTTTGATTGACTAATGCTCTTGGAGAACTTATGTCTAGGTGTCTTGGAAGGGAAACCAATATTCCCTCAATGGTGGTCATATGCACTAGAACATGATTCCCCCACCCCTCTTCTCTATCCCACTATACAGAATTGATAAGAATAAGAGTCTGCTGATCTAGATTATTCTCTTGGACATTTTGGTGGACTTATAACATAAACCACCATTGCAAATTAAGCATTAGTTCAATTCTCCTCAGGGAATGAAATGAATGAATGCAACATTTTCTTGCTTATTTTCCTGAAATCATCACAGAGCTAATAGCCATTTGCAAGATTGAGTAAATGTAAAATTTCAGCATCCCAGAACTAGCTGAGATTACTGGATAAAAGATACAAATAGCTGGAGAGATTTAGTAGGAATCAATCCTTCTCCATCTATGCTGAGCCACCAAATTCACTGCTCCCTCCACAGCATTTGCCTAGTTGATATGGCTCTAAGGGATTTCTAAGGATTGAATTTTTGAGGAGGTGGATGATTCAGGAAACATGAACAAAATGTGAATTTAAAATAGTGAGACAGATTCTAAATACTACACAAACCTATCTTAGCATTTTATAGCCATACTTCATTAACTCTAGGAGCTAAAAGGCTCCTATGCATGAGACAACAGTTTGACAACTCTTATCAAATGCAGGATAAAGTTATCTTGTTTTAAAAGGGCTGAGTGGAGTCCTTGCTTCCTCATTTTTAGGTGATTACATTCCTCATAAATGTAGTTTGTTAAGACTTAGCCAGGTCTTTTCACACAGTTCACCTGTGAAATTTGGCAGCCAGTCCCTCTGCAGTAGGTGCTGGAGACTTTTTGGAAGCCCTTTCCCTCTTATAACCCATAATTCTGTGACCTGTGGGAGGAGTTGTGGTGAGAAATATTCATGGGCAGGAAGCACAAAAAAAAGAACTTGGATCAAAGTGTGTGTGTGTGTGTGTGTGTGTGTGTGTGTGTGTGTGTGTGTGTGTGTGTGTGTCTTTTTTGGAGGATCTTTCTCTCTTCATTTATAGATTTACTTCCCTGGGCACTGGAAATCTTGTCTGAAATCAAATCAGGTCACAGGCAAATTACTTGGGTTAGAAAATCCCTCTGATTAATGGAGTCTGAGCCATTTGCCATGATAAATGATAACTTTTAGTTTGATGAGCTATTAGAGCTTAATTAGAGTTTAATTAAAGCGAATGCTCTGAACACTTTAGAAGTTGGAATTATTCAAGATCCCTCTAATCTGTCTGCATGCACCTCTAGACTGAGGAGGCAGAATTTGGAAAAGTGTGGTAAAGAGCTTTCTGTGGATGTTGAACACATACCAGTTCTTTTTATTCTTGACCTTGCCTTATCAAATGTGTAATATGCTAGTACCTAAGATAAAATAAGAGCTGGCCTATTTTTGCATCAGAATTTCTTAACCAAGACATGGAGGAGCTGTTTCCCCCCTTCTTCCTTGCAGATCTGCACCTATCGCCTTCTTTGAATTTCTAAATCAAGTTCCCCATACACGTGTCTCAAGGCATCACAATTCAGGGTAGCCATCAGTTTTCGTGAGCCAGCGACCCAGGGCCTACACACTTCTTCCCATGTCAATGTAGAATTGGGTGGAAGTTCACTGAAAGAAAGAAAAGGAGAAAAACATGAAAAAAGTTTTACTTTTTAGATAGGCAGATCTTAATTACCATCAAAGACTAGTAAGAACTAGTGTGGGTCATTCATCTTAGCTTCTTGAAGGAACAAGCTTTACATAGGAAAATCCAGGATCATGCAAATTTGGAGGTGGGAGAGTCCTTAGATGCCAAGTAGTCTGATTTTTGATTGAGGTGTCATGAGGAAAGGTCTTTGCCAACTTCACATGCTAGAGAAATAAGAATTACTTATAATAACAGCTACTACTACCACTTTCTATTACAATTACTATTTCCTGCTATATATTACTAACTACTATTTGCTACTACCTTCTAGTAGTGCTTACTACTATTACTACTACTATTAATCGCTACTTATTTTTACAATTACCAATACTCGTTGTATTTATTATTTTTACTTACTACAACCACAAACTACTATTTATTCTATTTACTATTTATTATTAATTCTACTAGTACCTACTATTACTATTACTAGTATCTAACTACTACTTAATATTACTACTTTTAAGTACTAGCAGTATTTAGTTACTACTGCTAGTACTTACTACTATTGCTAGTACTGTTATTATTGTTGCTAATGCTATTACTATTTGCTACTACTCCTATTACTTACTATTTACTATTACTATTATTAACTACTACTTTCCACTAGTAGTACTTACTTGTACTACTACTAATACTATTTAGTGCTACTATTTCATACTATTGCTATTTTAATACTACTTAATGCCACTACTTTTTTTTACTACTATTAATACCTATTTACTATTACAATTATTCCTACTATTACTACAAAACTGACCTCCTTTATAACCCCTAAGGCTAGGGACTTGGAAAGATATAAAGATTGAATAGGATACAACTATATATATTCCCTAAGATCTGATATGGTTGGTTGAATGAATGAGTGGATATTTGTTGAATTAATTAATTAACTAAAACATTTCATTACAAGTTCTACTCATTAACTCTCAAGCCTCAGGAACTACCCTCGAGATTATTTCTGATCTAGAGGCTCTCTTGCTAAAGGCTTACATTTAAAAGGAAGCTAAAGCATGGGATCTCTCTATTTACTTCATTCTGTGGGCCCATGCTTCTGTGATATCAATGTTTTTGGTGCCATGAGGTCTTTTTGGACAAGTTTCTTGGAGATTATCCCATAGTGGGAGCATTAGCATTTCTGGATCTCTATTGGATGACACAAGGATATACTAATTTTAATACTAATTTACTACTACTAACTAATTTTACTTTTTGTTTATATAGCATTTTGCATAATCATAGTTTTCAAGTGCTTATGTCTTCAAATATAAATCTAGAGCTGGAAGGAGTCTTAAAGCTCATCTAGTCTATTTTATAGATGAAGAAACTAAAGACTCTGGAGGCTAAATGACTTGCAGCCTCAAATGCAAACTCCTCTGTTATTTAAAAGCTTTTTTTTTTTTTTTTACATGAACTCTTTTTACTTTCCAGTCTTCTTCCACCCTTCCTTTCTCTATGACTGTGTGGTCTAACTATATTGGCCTGTTACAATTCCACAGAGATACAGCTCTCCCATCTCTGTGTCTACACTGGCTGTCTCTCATGCCTAGAGCTATTATATTCTGACTGCCTGGCTGATCACTGACTGACCAAGGTCACACAGTAAGTATCAGGAAGGTTTAAGTGATTTGACAGCTTACATGTAGAATGGAGCCAACAATCAAATGAAGGTCTTTCAACTCTTGGCCAAATCACCCTGCTTTTGGACTTGGCTTTATTCCTTCAGTATTCTGGATCTCAGACTATTTAAAGACTTCTATTACCAGTAAAAGAAGAGAGTAGATCTGTGAACCTCTTTGTTCCCTTTTATAACTAATAATTCTGTGATACAACGATTCTATAAAATCATATACTGACTTTCCTGAGTTATGGATGTTAGTCAGGGGGGCTGTTGAGAAGTTCTGCCTTTTCTTCATTGTCCTGTGTATCCTAAGCAGAGACCCTATCCTTTCTTTGATAGTCTTTTTCCCCTCTTTCTTTCTCCTCTGGGGTAGGATCTCCTCTTTGCTATATTCCTTTTGACATCTGGATCAGATGTAGGAGTGGGGATGGTTCAAGGCGATCTCTGAGGAAGAGTGGAATATGGCATTCCCAACATGTTTAGCTGCAGTCTCTTCCTCAAACCCTTTCTCTTGCCAGGTCTTTCCAATATCTGGCATGTTGGGGATCAGTCATTGAAGGAGGAAGTTTGGCTTCCTTGCCCTTAGAGGTATAGAGAGCCCAAATGGTTGGGAACTAGAGTAGGAGAATGTACCTGAGTTCCTACTGCAGGTGAGAAAAAGCTTTTCTATATTGCTGACTTACTTGATTGGTTTCCATGGTGACTTGATACAGGGAGGAATAACATTTGATATCCTTTTCACTTTAAAATCTATTCTTTTCATTTCCTTTGATGAGTAAAGTTGGTTTTATTACAATTTTAACCCCTGAACCTGGAATATTGGACTTCCCTACATAATGTAGGGCCCAGAATATTTCATCTTTTATTTCCCCACTCCAAAAATCATCCTTTTTGCCCCTGTTTTTACATGTCTATTCCCAGACTAAGATTCAGAGCACCAAATACTATTATGCTCACATGCCATGTTTTTGTATTCATCTGCCTAGGACATGACTTATTGCATTTTATCAGATCACTAAATGTTGGCTTCTGAAGAACTGATATTCAACAAAGAAAGGACCTGCTCAGCAGAATGGATCACCTAGGCTGATAGTGACCAGAGGGGCAAAAGTAGCAGTTTAAAACAGTTATGATGTTCAAATCTGACAAAAGCTCCAAGTTGCTTCACTGTTACTGCAATTTTTGATTCTAGAGAGAATTTGATGTAAGATCTGCCTAATACATAACGCATTTTAGGTACCTAAAAGTTAATAAAGAGTTGGAAATGTTGGTGTATGGGATATGAATAATCCTGAGTAAAAACTAACCTTGTATGTTTTAGAATGCATTTATTCTAAAACAGTCCTGCCTGAATATGTGGTTTATGTTAATAATTAGAAGCACCTGTTATGAGAATAGGAGACTTATCTCTCTCCATTCAAAAAGAACAAAGTACTGAACCAAAACAAAATTAGTAGTTTTACATTATTTCTTTTTTATTATATAATTATATTTCTTTATATCATCCAATTAATATATTGTGGCTGGGTCTGTACCAAGTTTTACATATGATTGAAAAGTTTTAAAAAATTAATCAGGTGACTTATTCAGTCATTTCTGACTCTCTGTAACCCCATACACCATAACATGTCAATACTATTCATGGAGTTTTGTTGGCAAAGATAATAAAACTTCCTCCTCTAAGCTTATTTTCAGATGAGGAACTGACTTGCCTCAGGTCATATAGTCAGTAAGTGTCTGAGTTCATATTTTAAGTCAGATGTTCCTGATTCCAGGCCCAGAACTTTATTCACTGAGACATCCAGTTGCCTTCATGGTTAACTTTGCTATTTAACAGTAGTTGGGTAGCACATTGAATAGAATACTAGACCTGGGGTCAGGAAGACTTGAATTCAAATTCAGTCTTAAAAACTTTATGACTGACTTTGAATCATTTAACTTCCATTTTCCTCAGTATCTTCAACTGTAAAATGGGAAAATAATAATTGCTGCTATTTTATAGAGTTGTTGTGAGGGTCAAATGAGATACTTGTAAATCATTTAGCATGATGGTTGGCCCACAGTAAGCATTTAAAAATGCTTGTTCCTGTCCTCCCTGTTGTTGTTTATAGGATGACTACTATCTCACAGTGGTAGAATCAGAATTGTGAATCCCTACTGGATAGCTCAATGACAGAAACATAATCTAACCTTACAATTGATTGATTGTTTTAATACTACTTAATGCTACTACTTGTTATTACTATTATTTTGACTGTTTTACAAGAACTGATTAAATTGACCATTTGTTTGGTATTGTATAGATATAGTCTATTTTAGGACAAATTTTAGTCAAATATGAAGTAAAGTGGGAAATCTGGTTGATTAGCAAGTTTCTTTACTTAGTGTAGATAGTCAATTCAGGTTGTTCAGTGTATGATCTGAATTGAATTATTTTAGCCTGTTACTATGCTAAGCCACCTGTAATTATAACAGGGTTAGGATCTCTCTACATCTCCTCTCTTCCATTCATATATGGATTAAAATGGACTTAATCAAGGCTAGAGTAATCCAAATATATATGAGTTACACCTAAGCCAGTGTTTTATGCTTTAAGTTCAAGTCCAAGAAGAAATGATAGGCCAGAAGATGAGTTCCTGGTTAGGCAAATCCTTAACAGCTATGGAAACTTAGTTTATGGAAGTGTAGATCTTGATGGTGGAGGTTAAGGAAAAGTGAAGGGAATAAAAGGATGAATAAGTTTCTAGTCTATAAAGGTGGTCATAAAATCAGAATTCAGAGGCCATCTTATTGAACAACTTCATTTTAAAGAGAAAACAGGAATAAACAAGAATAACAACTTCTGTTACTACTACTACTACTACTACTACTACTACTACTACTACTACTACTACTACTACTACCACCACCACCACTACCACTTCCACCAGTATCACCAATAGTACCACCACTTACCACTATCATTGTTATCTAGATAGACACCCAGATAGAGTATAGGACTCCAAAAAGACTTGAGTTCCCATCCTGCTTCAGAACTTACATGTATGATCCTGGGCAAGTCATTTGTATTGGCTCACTATGATCATCTGTAAAATGGGGATAATAATTGTACTTATTCCCCAATGTTGTTCTGAGGATAAATTGAGATAATATATGTAAAAATTCTCTAAATTTCGAAGCTCTATATCAGTGTTAGCTGCTGTTGCTGAAGTCAATAGACCCTGGATTTAAATCTTACTTTTCACTAATGATGGCTATATGACTGAGGAAATCAATTTTTTCTTAAGCTTCCAGGGCAACTTCCTAAGACAAAAAGTTCTGAAGTTCTAAAATAGTTGCCAATCTATATGAATGGTGGGAGGTTACTTACTGTTTCCTATAGAAAAGATCAGAGGCCCAGTGTCCCCTTCCCCTAATGAATGTATTGATTATTCATACATACTAAATGAGTATGTGTATGTACTATATTTATTCATATATATTTATATATTTTTTGTACAAGTGGAGCATAAGACATGTATGCATAAAAAGAGAATAAAGGCAATTATTCCCATCCTCCCTTTGCCCATTGGTAAATAAAGTAACTTTGGAATAATCTCATTTGCCTGGGAATAGATGTTGTGATAAATGATTCCAAGTAATGTGCTGAGCCATCAGCCTCCAATAGCCATTTATCATCTTGAATACATGCAGGCAAATGAGATTATTATTACAATAAACTGCAACTACCTATGGTTTGTCCTCTGTGTGTCTAACTCTCAGCCTCTGATCTGCCCAGGAAACCTAATATGAAAAATCAAAATAAGATCCAGGACATTGTCTTCACAATAACTCATTGAGTATGATCTTTCTTCTTTTTTTGTTAAAGAAAATTAAGTCTTGAAGAAAAGCTGCTGGCATGCTTTTTGAAAAATAGAAACTTAAAAGCTGAAAGTTACAGTTCATCTGATATAAGAGAGGATGGTAGGAAGAGTTGTGTAATAGTGAAGATGGAATATAGGATGAAGAATAAGAAATGGCATCTCTCCTCTCCATTCTTGGTCAAATTTTATATTCTTGAGCCACTGAATTCCCAGGCTTTCTGTCATTTAGTAGCTTGGTACCTAGCTCTCTCTACAATTCTGGACTACCGAAAGGTGGCCAGTTCCTTGTACATTTGGTCTTTGTGACCTAAAATTAGAGCAAGTCAACAAAGGAAACTGCCTGTGACCCATTTTGTAATTTTTACCTTGTGTATATAGACACACACACATACACACACACACACACACACACACACACAGAGAGAGAGAGAGAGAGAGAGAGAGAGAGAGAGAGAGAGAGAGAGAGAGAGAGAGAGAAAGAGACAGAGTAATTTTCTGTCATGTCTGACTCTTTGTGATCCCTTTGGGGATTTTCTTAGCAAAGATACTGGAATAGTTTGCCATTTTCTTCTCCAGTTCATTTCACAGATGAGGAAACTGAGGCAAATAGGGTTAAGTGACTTGCCCAAGGTAACATAGCTAGAAAGTGTCTGAGGCCAGATTTGAATTTAAGTTTTCCTGATCCCTTGTCCTGGAATCCTGAGTTACTAAAATAGTGCAGAAATCCTCATGCTAAACCTCTGTAGCACCAAGGTCCCTTGTTGTTCCTCCATTTGAGTTGATCTATGTTAACCAGGGCATATTAGGATGAGATGGGCACTCTCTCTTCATTGAAAATGTCACTTGTTTGAATGTCCTAAGTAATAAATGATACTGGCCATGGCTTATTCCTACTAAGTTCTGACCATCCTTAAACCACAAAGCTTCATATATCTGGAACTGGTTATAACATAGACGCAGTTCTTTACAAGAATCTCAATATCCTAAGACCCATCCTTCATATCTATTTTGTCAATTAACAACATATTTCATAGTGGAGCTGGGGCCAAAGCATGGATCAAATAACTTATTTTGCCACTATATTGCTCCTCCCATCTTTATCCTTCTCCTCTTTGAAGGCAATAGATCTCAAGAAAGGGGGAGGAGGGATACTAAAATTAAATTCCTGTAAGGTCTCATTTGATTAAGCTTCAAGTCTCCTTGATGGAGAGTCTTTACAAGATGGAACAGAATTAATTCAGGGGCCTTGTGTTCACCTTCCACCCACTCCCTACTGTAAGCCTATACATTAAGTCCCTTTGTATTTGCCTCATTCACCCATAGACAAATATGTAGGTTTATGTTCACACAATAGATGTCTGGCAGAGAAGGGCTCAAGGGAACAGATCTTTTTCTAGATACTGTAATAATGACCAGAGGATTGGGGAGTCTTGATCAACAAGTTTGAGGGATAGTGCAGGAGAAGGGAAAAAATGGACACAGCAGCAGGGGAGCTATTTGAAAAAAAAAGAAGAAAAAAGAAAGTGTTGTTTGCCTTCTTTGCCTGAGATATTCCTGTAGTTGATTAGTGTGGGGAGGTGTGAGAATGGGTGATTGAGGCTGATGTCTCTGACTGAAGCAGAGTGGTCTGTTCTGCCCTCTCTCTTGAGCTAGGCATGATTTCTAATTTAATTCCTTTGCTCAATAGCTGAATATTTTTTGCTTGTTAGTTTCAAAAAAAAGCCTCAAGGTTTTTTTTTTTCCTTTTTCTTATTGCATCAGTAAGAGGTAGCAAACTCCCCAAAGTGACTAGTTTCCTCTCTGATATTGGACATCTTACTATACATAAAGTGAGAGCTAGAAGGTACTTGAAAGCTCATCTAGCCTAGTAATGTCAAAGTCCTAAAGAAACAGGAGCCATTAAATTATTCCTGTGAGAAGCATATTGACTTAGAAAACCACATGTTAACATTATCTATGTTTTTGTTTATTTTGTTAAATCATTCCCAATCATGTTTTGATGTGCTTCTGGTAATACTTAGAAGAAAACCACAGTTAACATCTATGATTTTGTTTATTTTGTTAAATAATTCCCAATCACATTTTTATATGCTTCTAGTAATACCTAGAAGTGTTGCAGTTGATCTCTCTGATGGTCCAGTTTAATCTTTTTAAGAGGAAGGAACTGTGGCTGAGAAAGCTTTTAAATGACTTGGCTAAGGTCTTATAAGGAGTAAGCATAGGTTAGGGAACTCATTGGGTGTGACATTTAAGAGATATAGAAATATCAGTATTTAAATGGTGAAACAAGGATTTAGAGGAGCTTGGAAGTAATAGCCTCAGAGAAAATTCAGCAAAGGTTGCTTCTACAAAGCAGGCTGGCCAAATTCCCAGTTAACAAGTCACAAGGCAATTTCTAAGGCTAGATGAGTCCTACAACTCTTTTCCCAGAACTTATATGGTCACATAGAGCTCTATTATCTTGCAACTGGACTTAGATGTCTCTGGAAGAGAGAGACTGAAGACTTCGTATAACTGCCTCACTTAAATCCAATTCACTTAGCAAGTAAAAGGAAAGGAAAAAGAGAGGAGGAGCCATATGGTGGCAAAATAAGTGATTTAATCTCTGCTTTGGCCCCATCTCCACCATGAAATAAGTCCTTACTTGACAAGGTAGATATGGAGATTGGTTCTTAGGCCATTAAGTTTCTTGTAAAGAACCACATCTGTGGTAGAACTGATTCCAGATGGTGCTTTGTGGTTTAAGGAAGGTTAGAACTTGGTAAGAACAAGCCATGGCCAGTATTACATCATTAGGTCATTAAAACAAATGACATTTGCAGTTAAGAGTGAATGCAAATTGTGATGTTACTGGTCCTCTTAGAAAATGAAGGACAAAATCAAGAACACCAACAATGTTCAACTCACTGTGGTTGGAGTTGTAGTCAAAAATGCAATTCAATAAACATCTAATATGATCTATTATGTGCCATGCATTGTGCAAAGCACTGGAGATACAAAAAGAGGTAAAAAAGGAAAAAACAAAAACAAAAACAAAACAACAGCAACAAAAAACTAAACCAAACCAAACCAAACAAAAACAATGCTCCCTGCCCTCATGGAGCTTTTAAAAAATTGGTTCAAATACTGCCTAAGGTACATAATAGTATACAACCCAGAGGCAAGTTGATCTCTTTGCAACTGTTTCCTTATCTGTAAATAGCATTAATAATACGTGTATCAATTCACAGTTGTGAGACTGATAGATATTTCTTGTACATAAAGTGTTTTTTTTTTAAATGTAAAGTACCAGCTTTTCATTCCATTAATTATATAACATGTTCCAAAAGCTGTGACTTAGCTGGCTTAAGGTTGTTTAAAGTTACATAGATAATATGTCAAAAGACTGGATTTCAAACTCAGACTTTCTAATACCACATTTCATGCTCTTATCATAGCACTTTGAAAATTAAGACAGATTTTGTTTCAGTTTTAGGAAGAATTAAAAAAAAAACAATTATTAGAGTTCTTTAAAAAATAAAAGAAATAAGGCTCTTTTGTGAAGTTGAGTGAGTTCCCTGTTACTGAAAGTCTTCAAATAAAAGAGGATGGTTATTAGGGAAATTGAAAAGTGAATTTATGTAATGGATAGGAGGTTAGATTAGATGAACTCTGAATTCTGAAAACTCCCAGTATCTGTGATTATCAAGGATTTTGAGGTCAACAATACTGTGGAATCTGAGAGTCATATTAAATCAACTTTGGCATGAAGATGGACTGAAATGCAGCTCCATCAGGTCTCCATAGACCCTGAAGCAGCTTTTGTCTTTCTCAAATGGCTGAGTGTGACAAAGCTGGAGAGTTTCAGACCTCATTCTCTACTCCTGTACTCAGCGTTTTCTTGTGGACAACTGAGGTTGATAATACAGGAGTAGAATCATAAATGCTATCCAAGAAACAATTCAGGGTGTCCATACAGAGGGTACCTGAAAGAAAGACTTCTTGTTTGCCTCAGTTTCCTCATTTGTAGAATAAGGATAATAATACTACCAACCTCCTTGAATTGTTGCAGAGATCAAATGAGATAATAATTGTGAAACTTGTATAAAGTAAGTACTCAATAAGTGATTGCTTCTATTATTATTATTTACCCCTCTTTGCTGGAAATGGATTTATATTACTGTCAATAAAGGGAAATGGGGCTCCTTCTTAATTTTTTTTTGCTTAGAGAAGCTTTCCAAATTTGAGTTTCCGCTATTAGGATGAGCTGGGACCTGAGGAAATTTAAAGTAGTTAGAAAGGGGAATCAATAATACTTTTCTCCAATAATACTTTTTGGGAGGGCTCAACTTATGATTTCATTGGTATAGGGAGTTACTGGTAAGGAATTACATGAGCTAGTTCAGATGACACATACTCTTTGATTTTGGTAGATATCTATAGAAAAATTAAATGACTTGTCCTGGGTTACAGAAACTAGATGTCTCAATGGCAGAACCCAACCATTTCTTCTTGACTCTGAGACCAGCTGTCTACCTGTACCTTCCTGAGTGGCTCTGCTTTTCCCTCTGGAAAATAAGAAGTTTACATATATACTGGGGGAATTTTATAGGATTAAAAACTTGTCTGGTCCGTTCCCATTATTTTATAGGATAGGTAATTAAGACCCACAGGGACAATAATCTGGTAGTAAATGATATATCTGGCCTTGAAATCCTGTCCTGTAGGACCCCATCCTATACTTTTTACCTCTTCTATGCTACAGGAAAGTGAAGAAAGAGAAACAGAGAAAGTGATCCCTGATATCAGGTGATCTTACCGAAACATTTTCCTGACTGGTTTCATTACTCCAGGTCCATCAAGATGTATCCAGATATTATACAGTGTTTCATTCAGGGGGTTGGTGAATTCTACTGTAACAACCATGTCTGAACCAACCACTTTTTGTCCTCGAACCTAAGAAGCAAAGGAAAAAAATGCAACTTAGTATCATACAAAATCTCCTTTAATTACTTTTTTTTTCATTTTAAAGATTTGATACAACTACTTTTTATCAAAAGAATCTTAAGGAGGAGAAAATAATTTGTAACTTTAACTGAGGAATGCACATCAAAAACTCAGAAAAATATCATTTAATATGATACTCCTTTTCTAGAAAATGTCTATACACCTAATTAGAGTGAAGGGATAATTGCTGGGACACTAGCCGTACACTGTCAGCAGGAGGTAGAAATACATTCACTAAGGTGTCAGGTTTCAATGGCAAAAGCTACCAGGTGAACCCCTTTCCTAGGAAGATTCTCAGATTTCCTGCCAGGTAACCTGTATTTCAGAATTTCTTTGGCAGAACATAACTGGGCCAGGTGCTGGATAGCAGAAGTGTAAGACAGTTTCCACACAGCTTTGCACCTGCCTGGGAAGATTTCAGGACACACTTGAAATCAGCATGGCTGAACAGGAGGATGTCACAGCTGATTTGACCACAAGGAACATAAAACTAAAAAATGGGCAAGAAGATGTTTGTATTCTGAGTCATGACATTTTAAGCCATTAAAACCCCTCATCTCCCCCCTTTTTTCTCCCCTCAATCTGCTCTTCTCTCCCCCTTTCTTTTCTTCCCCTTTCTTTTCTTCCCCTTTTCCTTTCTCCTCTCTCTTTTCTCTCCCTTCCCTTTATTTCCTTCTCTACCCCTCCCTCTTCTCTCTTTTCTTCTACCTCCTCTTCATCATAACACTTTGCTATTGTTGAGATTAGAAATTAGTGTCTAAAGAGCTAATGCCACCAGTCTCAAATTCTTTTTTTTTTAAACCAGTTAGTAATTATGGAATTTATCTTTTGGGCTGGGCCCTATGATCTAAAAAAACTATTTTAGGTAGTATCCTGTCCTCTATCCCCCTTCCTTTTCAGGTACACTGCTAGATTGTTTTAGCCTTACATAGAAATTCTAATGGTACAAAGTCACACTCTTTTGTTCCATTTTTGGGTTGTACAGTCTGTTTTTGGACCTCTGTTTGAAGCCTTTCAAGTTTAGTAGAATCTGTCTGTGCTTTGCTTTCAGTGGGTTAGCCTGAGAGACCCCAGGGTCACTGTCACATCACGATAAAGCATATGAGTAGGACTTTTATGTGGAGAGAGATGTTGTAATTAACCTTAAAAATAAAAACTAATTTTGAAAAGTCAGGCCAAGTTCAGGAACATCATCTTTGGTTATTATGTTTTTCCCTTTTATCATAGAAGAAAAATCAGTTTAGTATTTAGATATTGTGCTTTGAATTTAGCCACAGAGATGGGCACAATAAAGAGACTTATCAAAGTATATAGTCTTTATGAAGCACTGAAAACATCAAATTATTGACATACCAATTGGAGCAAAAATGCTGATTTTTTTTTTTTTATTTTATGTGTTCTACAGTTTTCTACTAATTTGCCATCAATCCTCCTGCTGGGCTAAGCATTCCCAAACAATCTCTTTACATTTCTGAATTCTTTCCCTCTTAACACATTGAATGAAAGGACCCTTTGCCTTATCCAATGAAGGTTTCATGAAGAAAAGTCTTTTATATGTATCTACTTTAGGAATCAATGCAGTTACTCTAATGTTTCCAAATGATCATGTACAGTGATATCACTATGAATTTTCATATTTGTGAAGTCACTGGTTTTTGAAATTTTTTCAACATTATAGTTTTTAATATTTCTCCTTTTAAAAGAAACATTTGGCACCTTTCTAATTTAACTATAATTCACCAATATTCACATATTGATTTCTTGGCTATGACATTTAATTTGTCTAGTTGAAGAAGGTCAATGTTTTCTTTCAATAGAAGAATTTTATGCCTTGAAAAGTCCCTGTTGTGACTGTAGCCTTTTCTAAAGAAAATTCTTTCCAAAAATTTCTTTCATTAATTCATGCTAAAAAAAAAAAAACAAACAAATTTTACTGTAGAGGGGAGCTGAAAGTGAGAACTTAGAAGAAAAATATTTGGAGAAAAAATGAGTAACCTTAGTTGTATATAGTATTTATGTCATTAATGGGGGGATAGATATAATAAATTTTTTTTAAAATTTTGATTGAAATCAGTCAAGATTTGCACTATATATGTATATATGATATACATATGCATACATTTCCCACTGCTAATTAATTATGATCCTACCATCTTCTTTATTTTTTCTCAACCTATGGTTGTAATCAATTATAACCACGTACTTGGAAAAATATAATCAGGGATTTCATGTATAGTCTGACAGTGGAAGAGCAAAGACATTAGCATTTATTTACAAGGAAAATTACATTTATTCCCTGGAAAATACTGAAGGATTGCTTTCTTTGTTTATTATCAGGTAAGGCCAATAATCAAGAGCTGAACTTCAGTTAAATTCTCAAAGAAACAGAACTGAACTCTTCCTACTAATCTTTTTTACTAAATAGAGAAAGAAACAGATTCCCATGTGATACATCAGTGTAAGTTGCCAAGCACCCTGTGAGTGTTCAATATATATTAATTGATGATAATGGCATTTTCTTTCATTTAGGGCAAAGGAGACTATCATTAATTAAAATGGTGTCAAATAAAACAATGCCCTGAACTTGCTGGGATATGGCAGAAAACAATGATTTGGGACTTATTCATAATTTTTTCCATGCTTCTTGAAAGTCTTTTATGATGAATTCAATGGCACTGAATCCATTGAAATAATGTATGTTATATCTAGGGAATAGTTCAGTTACCAGTGGCATCCTACTTTTTTCTTTCTCTAGTCTAAAATATATCGTTCTATCAAAAAAGTGGAAGTGAAATGTGCATTCTATAATAGATGGGATCTCACATAAACCCAAGTCATACTACAAATATGCATTCAGGGGATGAGTTGTTTATTACCATAGTAAATATTCTTGTGGACAAAATATCCATGATTCACCAGATGTGCGTGGAATGGAAAGCCTGCCAAATGGTTGATGAGTTATTCCTCCTAAACAGGTACCCATATGGGTAAGAGGTACTATGTGGAAGACACTCTAAATTGGATCAGGCTTCAAAATTCAGCCGTTTATTCATATGGAAACTTTAGAAGGGAAAGAACAATGCTTTCTTTAATCATCTCAAAACATTTAGTCCAGTGTTCTTAGCAATATAAATTTAAGGTAGAAGGGACAATAGTTTCAGAGCATTTAAGTCCATTCTCCCTCATTTTATAGATCAGGCACAGAGAAGTTTCTTGCTTATGGTCACACACCTAGTAGGTGTCTAAGGAAGGATTCAAATCTAGAACTTGCTGATTTCCTTTTTTTTCCCCATCTGTTTGCCTCTGTGGGGAGGAGATAAGTAAGGAGATGGAAGGAAAGACTATCAAACATCATTTACTACTGGGGACAGGGGTGAAGTTGAGGTACCACAACAATAATAACAAAAATTAGACATTTGGGTATGAAAGGAAATAGAAGGACTGGACTACAGAATCTTTAAGGTCCATTTCAATTTCAAATGTGTGATACTAATAGTCTACAAAAGCATATGATGAACTGCTATTAGTGACTAGATTTAAAAGAGAGGAAAAGAAAAATTCTGATATTTCTCAAAGGCTAGCAGTCACTCAGTCAGAATCTGCCAACCTTTTTAATCCAGTTTAATTGATTAGTCTTTGAGGAGTTAATAATGCACATGTGGCTATTGCTGTATCGATGGCATTGATAGGAAAGGGGGAAGAAGAAAAAGGAAAGAGGAGAAAGGGGAGCAAAAAGAAGTAAGTGGCAGCAGAGACAGAAGGTAAATAGAGGAACAGAGACAGAAAAACACAGGAGACAGAGACACAGAAAGAAAAACAGAGACAGAGGAAGACAAAAATAGAAATACACAAGAGACAAAGAGATAGAAACAGAGATAGAGAGAAAGAAGAAATAAGAAAAAGATAGAAACAGAGAGGAAGAAGAGAGGGAAGGGGGTATAAGTGAAAAGTAGATTGTGCTTGTATTGCCATGAATACTTTCATTAAATCATAACAATCTTAAAAAGGGAAATAAAGGAACCCTTTATTTTCCAAATAGGAGAAAAGTTCCAGAGCATTGATTCTATATATCAGGCCATAAATTGCTGTCTTCCTACAAACTAACTTGTTGCCTAATATCTGCTTGGATTTCCTAACTTCCATCTTTCTGTCTCTGTTCAGTCAACTGCTTATGAACTTTCTAAGAACACAAAGAGGTTTCTCTTAACTTAGAGGTTCAACCCATGAAAAGGCATTTTAGGAGAATTCCAAGACTAATTTGAATAAAGTAAGCTTCTTTCATCAAAATTTAGAATGACAAAATCTTCATTTTACAGAAGAAGTAATTGACATTGAGAGAGGTTAATTGACTTGTCCAGGATCACAAAGTTGTGTCTGAAGCAGGATTTGACCTCAGGTCTTTTGTGATTCTAAATCTTTCATTCAATCCATAAGATCAATTTATTTACTTATTTTAGATTTGTCCTAGGGGTACAAACTTTTTAAGAATAGATGGACTAATCCGGAAATCTGGTGAAGCCTATGGATCCCTACTCAGAAAACTATTTTTATATGTATAAAATAAAATTCACAAGCTCACAAAGGATTTCAATCATAAATACACACACACACACACACACACACACACACACACACACATATATATATCAAATGTATATATATCAAATGTATCAAATGTATAAAAATGCTTTGCAAGACCCCAGCTTTTGGGATAAGAATTCACCATTTGACAAAAACTGCTGGGAAAATTTGAGACAAATATGGAAGAAACTAGGCATTGACCCACACTTAACACCGTATACTATGATAAGCTCAAAATAGGTTCATGATTTAAGCATAAAGAATGATATTATAAATAAATTAGAAGAACATAGGATAGTTTACCTCTCAGACCTGTGGAGGAGGAAGGAATTTCTGACCAAAGAAAAACTAGAGATTGCTATTGATCACAAAAGAGATATTTTTGATTATATTAAGTTAAAAAAGTTTTTGTACAAACAAAACTTAATACAGACAAGATTAGAAGAAAGCAATAAACTGGGAAAACATTTTTACAGTTAAAGGTTCTGATAAAGGCCTCATCTCCAAAATATATAGAGAATTGATTCAAATTTATAAGAAATCAAGCCATTCTCCAATTGATAAATGGTCAAACGATATGAACAGACAATTTTCAGACAAAGAAATTGAAACTATTTTTAGTCATATGAGAAGATGCTTCAAGTCGTTATTAATCAGAGAAATGCAAATTTAAACAACTCTGAGATACCACTACATACCTCTCAGATTGGCTAGAATAACAGGGAAAGACAATGATGAATGTTGGAAGGGATGTGGGAAAACTGGGACACTAATACATTGTTGGTGGTAATGTGAACGGATCCAACCATTCTGGAGGGCAATTTGGAACTATACTCAAAAAGCTATCAAATTGCACATACTGCTTGATCCAGCAGTGTTTCTTCTGGGCTTATATCTTAAAGGAGGGAAAGGGACCCACATGTGCAAAAATGTTTGTGGCAGCCCTTTCTGTAGTGGCAAGAAACTGCAAACTGAGTGGATGTCTCTCAATTGGAGAATTATTGAATAAATTATGGTATATAAATGTTATGGAATACTACTGCTTTGTAAGAAATGGCCAGCAGGATGATTTCAGAGAGGCCTGGAGAGACTTACATGAACTGATGCTGAGTGAAATGAAGAGAACCAGGAGGTCATAATACACAGCCACAAAAAGACTATATGATGATTAATTCTGATAAGCATGGCTCTTTTCAACAATGAGTTGATTCAAAGCAAATCCAATTGTCCAGTAATGCAGAGAGCCATCTATACCCAGAGAGAGGACTATAGGAACTGAGTGTGGACCACAACATAGTATTTTTACCATTTCTGTTATTGTTTGCTTGCATTTTTGTTTTCCTTTTCAGGTTTTTTTTCTCTTTCTAGATGCATTTTTTTCTTGTGCAGCAAGATAACTGTGTAGATATGTATACATATATTGGGTTTAACATATAATTTAACATATTTAACATGTATGGGACTACCTGCCATCTAGGGGAGGGGGTGGGAGGAAGGAAGGTAAAATTTGGAACAGAAGGTTTTGCAAGGGTCAATGATGAAAAATTACCCATGCATATGTTTTGTAAATAAAAAGATATAATAATAAAAAAAATTTAAAAGATACTTAACAAACTTAAAACTCTAATGCTAGTTTAAATGGTAACTATTATTAATATGGTTGTCATTTTTATTATTACTAAAGCTTCTTTCATCTAAAACTTTTGATAATTCTGTAATTTAAATACCATTTTCCCCAGAAACATGACTATTGCCTGAAGTATTTCTGTCTAGGATCTGGGTGCCAATTGTTACTTGTCACTGACTTGAGAAATCTCCTGACACCCATTAGTATAAAATGCCTGCTGGGTATCTGATGGTACCTTTATCAATGGGCACCCCAGTTCCCTTATCAGTCCTGGGCTTTTACTTATAGGTGAGGTGCCACTGGCTATGGCCTTGAGTGTTGCCAAGAGCTCTCCATATCGTAGCTCTGGGCATTCTTTCTGGCCATCCCTCTTGCAAGGAATGTTCTCTTTCCACTCTGACTATTGACTTCTCTGGCTTCTTTAAAGTCCCAATAAAAATCCTGCCTTTTATAGGAAACCTTCCCCCAAACTTTGATTAATTATTTCCTATTCTTTTTGTATATAACTTTATATATATATGTGTGTGTGTGTGTGTGTGTGTGTGTGTGTGTGTGTGTGTGTGTGTGTGTGTGTGTGTGTTTTCATGCTCTCCCATTAAGCTCTTCAAAGGCAGGGACTCTCTTTTGCCTCATTTTGTAACCCCACCACTTAGCACAATGCCTAGCACAGCACTAGCTTACCAGTATTAATTGATCAATGAATTGAACTGATCATTGAATCAGTCTATAAACCAATGTTGATTGGTTTATATTCTAAGCTAAGGCATATGGGAAAGCAGCTCTTCCCACTCACACCCTCTACCACAGCTGTTGCTGTCTTCACTGTTCCTAGGAACTATCAATGGTGTTGTGGAGGGTGATGTGAAAAAACCTCCTCCTACCCCCAAATTTGAGAGAATTGGCCATAATTCCACTTTTTGACTTCTGATAGTAACTGGAATTCACAGATTCTGAAGGCTGAAGCAGAAGATTGGCAAGATTTTAAATGTCTTATACAAACAAGCCTAATTTTTGTACCTTATTAGGAATTAGAGGTTGAAAATAAAAAAGCTCTGGATATAGTTGAGGAATTTACCTGAGGATGGGGTGTGTGTGTTTAATTTATGTATGCTGTTCCTCTCCCTGATTTATTCTGAATAATTAATTGAGTCAGCTGTGTTTCTATATCCACCATATCTTTAGTTACTTCTTTATAAGTACATTTATAACCAAAGACACATTTATATCTCCAGCTATAGCTACATATTTATATCTGGAGAAATGTCTGTGTGACTATATATAGGGCTGTTTATTTCTTTCAAAGAACAAGAAGATTCTGGCTCAGGTTTTATAGCAATAAGGAACATACACACACAGGGCTCACTTGTTATTGACACCCAGCTGGTGTCAATGAATGCCCAACTTCTCAAAGAACTAGGACATGCATTAGTCTGGTCCTTCTTTGGAATTGCTGGAACTGACCTTGAGGTTCACTGTAGGGATATGCAGTACAGTTGATTTCTGCATGGCCAGAACCTTGCTGGTCTCATTGATCCGAGCAGAGACGAAGAAATGGAGCGAGGCCTGTTCCAGCAGCTGGCCCATGTACTCACCAGCTTTGATTTGCACTTCCTCATTTGTAACTGGTCAGGAAGAAAAATGAACACGTGAAATAATGAATCCAGAAATCCTGCTGTTTTATCAACTTCATCTAGCTTTCCAATAACAACATTACAGGTTGGGACTGCAACAGAGTCGAAACTAAGAGAAGAGAAAGTCAAATGAGAGCAGTGTGCATTTGTTGTGGCAAACCTCAGTGAAATGACTAAAGGATGATAACTTGTAAAGGCTCACTGGATTGTGTCAAATGACAAAACAATACAATTATTCTTTCCCCCAAAAAAGGATGGCCTTCTTCTGGCCATCTTCAATGAGGAGGGCTTTTAATACATACTGCTTTGCACATACAAGGCACTTACTATAAAGAAGAAAGGTAGAAAGAGAAAAGATGGAAGAAAGAGACAGAAGGAAAGAAATAAGAAAAGAGAGAAGGAAGAGAGTGAGAGGGAAGAAAAGAGAGAAAGAGGAGAAAATAAAGGAATGAAAAAAGAAAAGAAGGTGAGGGAAGGAAGAAAGCAAAACAAAGAAAGGAAGGAAGAAGAGAAAGAAAAAAAGAGAAAGAAAGAAAAGAAGAGAAAGAATTTTCTAAACTCTGATCTTGGTCCAGGAAACTTTTTTGTTGACTTGCTGGACTGAAAATAGCTTTAACTAGGATTGCTATTAAGTGGACTTCATACATCCTCCAACCAAACATAGTGTGGAATATTGGGATGTAAAGGAAAACAGGAGGAATCTTAGACTGGCAAAACTTTCTAGGAATCAAAAATATTTTATAAAGACCACAGCTGTGGCTAAATTTGGTCCTCTATAAAATAATAAGATAGGGAAAGATCCCTACCTCCTGAGAACTGAGTGTTTTTATGTTGAGCCCAGTTTTTCCTTCCACAGAAGAAATAATTTTATAAACTGAATGCTAGGAAATTCATGATAATTTCCTATGCATGAATAGTATAATATTTAATAAGTTCCCAATGTTTTGAGGAATTCATGATAAGCCATTGGGAGGGAGATCATCCTTCAAATTAAACCATGTAAGTGACTGCTTATTTTACTTGTCTGATATTAAGCATATGAACTGTATTCTGTTGCATTATTTTTTTATTCTCTTTCTCACTTTCTTTCCCATTTTTAAGTCCCAAGCTCCTAGGGAAAATTAGGTAAGGAGGATTCCTAACTATCCATGCCTGTAAAAACACTCCTGTGGAGAATCTACTCTGTGTTTCACTATACAAGGCTGCAAAGCCTTTATCCTGTAAGTGTTGAGTTGTTCAGGCCAGATTTTGACCTATGACAGGCAGAGTATAAGAAGGCAATTGGTTCACTCATTCTTCCCCAATCATTTTTCTGCTCATCTCTCTCCTTTTTCCACAGATTTTTCACTGTGCTCCTCAATGAAAATTATTGGAGGAAAGAAATCCTCTGACTGGCAGTTTGGGCTCTAGCAAATCATTCATTTTAGTTATATTGAGCAGCAACTGATAATTGGGTAATGACTTTGGGATTATGAATTGTAGGAAGGCCCAAGGATAAACCTTTCAGTAAAGTGACCAGTGGAGGTAGGAGATGAATGGAGGAGAAAAATAAGGAAGAGCTCATGAACTTTAGAGCATGAGATTCACTAGGCTAGATGTCACAAGCCCTCTTTGGGACAGGGGAAAGGGCAAACCCAGAGGATGAGCCAAAGAAAACAACATTTGACTCTAGAAGGACTACAGAAGACTTCTGCTTGGAAGAGCAACCCAAACTTGCAGTTTCTTCATTACTGAGTACCCCTACTACTGTCCACATCTTTGGTCCTGAATCACCATATAAATCTTCAGAGCCCCAGCCTAAAGGAGAATATATGATATGTGTATATATGATAGATACTATATATATATATATGTATATATACATATAATATATAATGATGATGATGATAGCTATTTTACTATATTATATATATATATATATATAATTATATATAATATACATATATATGTGTGGGTATATATATGTATATATTTAATAGTTACTCTTTTTATATTGCTTGCTCTGTAGCAGATACTGTATTAAGAACTTTACAATTATTAGTTTATTTGATTCTCATTAAATTTATTTGATTAGTTATTTGATACAATCTAGGGAGTTAGGTGCTATAATTATTCCCATTTTTTCAGATGAGGAAACTGAGGCAAAGAAAGTTAAAGGGCTTGCTCGTAACTAATAAATGTCTGAGCCTAGATTTGAACTCAGCTTTTCCATGCCTGGTGCTAAATATCCAGCTTTCTGGTTTCACTATACAGTAGCTCTGACTCCATTCCAAACCTTCTAAAAATATTGCCTTTCTTCCTGTTGTGGTCCATAGACCCTGGCTTTTCTTCTAGCTCTGATTTTGCCTTGATCATGCTTACTCCTTGGTTCCTCTATCAGTTTCCCAACTAAGACACTCCAAAGCCAAGAATGGTGAATGGAGCCCAGGTTCTAGGCATTCAATCCTTAAACCACTCTCTGAGCTGGCCCATTATCAAGGAAGCTGACAAACCAGACTGCTGGCTGATGAAATGGCAAAATGAAAAGTTCTACAGAAGAGACATTTTGCCCAGGGATAGCTCTAGTCAATAATAATGATCAAAAAAAATTTCCCCAGTTTTCCTGTTGTGGAACTATTTGGCAACATTTCAAGTTTTGGGGATATACCTGGTTTCTTATTATCTTCAATAATCCAGGGGTCAAGATCTTTTTACCCTTTGACAGGTGAAATGTCACCTAAATTGTAGGACTAAAAAACCTGGGTTCAGTTTCAGAGCCCAGGAGAACAGTATTCCTGAAATAGCATGTTATGTAACTGCTGTATTTTGCTACTGAACAAGAAATTGTTCCAGATAAAGTTTATTAATCATGGCAAGAGAAAGAGTAATAGAACTCCACTGTATTATTGGTAGAGCTGGGTTGCTGCCAATATCATTTACTGTGCCTGGGGAAAGCCAGGGGAGACACAGACCTGAGCTGCCTTGCCTCTTTTCCCCAAAGTAAAGAAAACTAAATATAGCCAAGTTGAAATGATAGCACCTTTGAAGGCACTGGAAGGTTTAAGTTATTCAGATCCTCCAAGCTGATTTCAGCCCACACATTCCCTTTAATCATCAATCTGGAAAGCATGCATTCAATTCTAGTTGGGAAATTTTTATTTCAACAGATTGAGAAATACCTGTCTTTGACCTGATTGTTAAAGTTCTAGTGTGAAAATACCTTTTCCAACCTGTATTGGCATCTTGTATGTAATGTTCTTCAAGTTTGTTTTTTTTAATCAGTGACTGGAATGATGACAGGAATAGCATCTATCAAATTTGGGGGGTGACACTACTCTGGGAGGGAGAGCTAATGTGCTGAATAACAGAATCAGGACATGAGATTTTGACAGGCTAGAGCAATCTGCTGAGTCTAAAGAGATGAGATTTAATAAGGATAAATGTTAAGTCCTATAATTGGATTACAAAATCAACTATACAAGCAGAGGATGGGGAAGATGTGGCTAGACAACAGTCTTTATGAAAAAAAAACAGGTGTTTCTTTCTTTCTTTTTGTGGGCTGCAAGTTCCATGTAAGCCAATGGTATGATGTAATAGCTCCCAAATTTAATTCAATCTTAGTCTCAGAAGCTCAGTGTTTAGGATAAAGGGGTGGAAATCCCATTTTATCTGCTCTAATTAGACCATCTCTAGAGTACTCTTTTTACTTCTGCATGCAATGGTTAGATAGTGGCAGCTAGGTTGCGAAATGATTAGAGCAGTAACTCTGGAGTCAGGAAGACCTGAGTTCAAATTCAGTCTCAAACATTTACTAGCTGTAGGATACTGGGCAAGTCACTTAAGTCACAGCCTCAGTTTCCTCATCTGTGAAAAGGACTAGAAAAGGAAATTGTAAATCACTCAAGCATCATTGCCAAGAAAACCCCAAATAAGATGACAAAAAGTCAGGCATGGCTGATCACTATCACCAACAATTAATAATGTGTTTAGAGTTAGAAAGGACCATAGAAGCCCATTATAACCTTCCTCATTTAATAGAAGATCTGGTACCCCAAAAGGCTAAATGATTAGCAGACATGGGACCCAAGTATTGCTTAGTGGACCTGGGATTTAAATATGACTCTAAAGCCATTTTTCTATTGTACTACCCTAGAAAGAGATACCAGTAGAGCAGATAGGTACTCAAATTATGAGAAAAAGTCAATTTTATTTGCTGTACAATTTTATTTCATATAGTTACTTAAGTATTTTATAATTTGGCAGCCTTTTTTTTACCCCAACTTGAGTTCTTAACATGCATAGAATAAGTGATCCAAAATATTTCTTCTTCATTAATAATTTAAAAATTATTATTCCAGGTATGGGAGATCAATAACACCCACAGGGCTTCTGCATATCCAAGGGAATCTTTTCAGAGTTTTCTGGAATTAAAGGAGACTAAGACTTCTGTTGGCAAACTTTGAAATGCTCCCTTCTCCCAATTTTGAACAGATACCTGGAGCTGCTGATTTATAGTCTATGGCAGCTAGGTGGTGCAGTGGATACTATACTGGACCTTGAGTCAGGAAGGGCTGAGTTAAAATAAGGCTTCAGATATTAGCTGTGAGACTTTGGGCAAGTCCCTTAACTCTGTTTATCTCAGTTTCCTCATCTATAAATGAGCTGGAGAAGGAATTGGCAAACCACTCCGGGATCTTTTGCCCCCCAAAAGAGTTGCATATAACTGAAACAACTAAACAATGACCACATTCCTTCTTAGATATAGGTTTTGAAATCTGAGCAAAACCACCCCCATAAAATAAAGAATGATAGGTTCTTATAGGTGATCAAGCTACTTCCTGAACTTGAATTAGACTCTTTTGGTATTATTTCAGGCTAATTAACCCTACAGGACCTAATTCAGGTTCAGATTCTACAGAAGTATGAAATCCTAAATTTAGAATGGGAAGAGACCCTAAAGGACATCAAATGGCCTCTACTTTGCAGATAAAGAAATTTAAGCCCAGAGAGATTAAATGACTTTTTTTACTCAAGGTCACACAGACAGTATCTAAGGAATAATTCATTGACTCCTTTCTTTAAACCTAGAGTTCTATTACACAACACTGCCTTGAATGGTTTCCTCATTTTTGGCAGAGGATATGCCCGCAATTACATATCACACTTGGAAATGACATTATCAAAATTTCAAGTTTAAGATGACAGTCCCAATGAATAAGATTCAGAATTTTCCCCTCATGAAAACACACAGGAGGATATGTAAGAAAAGAAGTGTGGGAGAAGTCAGGGATAAGGAAGAGGAACTCAAAGTGGTAAGAAGCAGCAGATCCAAGACAATTCTGAAGAATTTTTGATAAAAATTGCTATCTATCTTCAGAGAAAAAACTGGTGGAGTCTGAATGTAGATCAAAGCATACTTTATTTTTTTTTCTTTCTGTGCTTTTTTTTTTTTTTTTACAATATGACTACTATGTTTTGCATGACTGCATATGTATAATCTCTATCAAAATTACTTGCCTTCTCAACAGGGGTGAAGGGAGGGAGAATTTGGAATTCAAATATCTTTTAAAACAAATCTTAAAAATTGTTTTTACATATAATTGGGTGAAAATAAAATATAGAATTTAAATTTAAAAATGAGAAATTGCTAAATAAAAAAAAAAAAACAAAAAAACATGGTTGTCTACATGAATGTCATTCTCCTATCCTAATTCTCTCCTCTTCTTTCCCTAAAGTCTCATTTGCTGGCTCTTTATTCATATTATGCCCAGTAATCATAGATGTCCTCTAAAACTCTGTTCTAGCCCTTCTTCTCTTCTCCCTTTATCTATCCCATTTTTTGACTTGGTGATTTCATGGATTCACTTATCATTTCTAAGCTAATGATTTGAAAATCTGTTTATTCATCTCTAACCTCTCTCCTGATTTAAAATCTTTCATCTCCAATAGTCAGTGGATGTCTTCATGTAGAAATCCTTTATAAAGAGACTTTTAAGTGCTCATTAAACTCCTCTAAGTTTTCAGACGAAAAAAAAGTCAAAGCTATTTATAGTCACATAAAAAATGTTCTAAATCACTATTGCTTAGAGAAATGCAAATCAAACAAGTCTGAGGTGCCACCTCAGACCTATCACCTAATATGACAGAAAAAGAAAATGATAAGTGTTGGCAGGATATTGGTAGAATTGTCACACTAATGCACTATTGGTGGAGTTGTAAACAGATATAACCATGCTGAAGTGTAATTTGGAACTATGCCCCTTGGGAAACTATTATCCAAAGAGCTATAAAACTGTACACATCTTTTGATCCAGCAATACTCCTACTAAGTCTGCAACCCAAAGAGATTTTTGTTAAAAAGGGAAAGGGACCTATTGGTAAAAAAATAATTATAGTAATTTTTTTGATGGTAAAGAATTGGATATTGAAAGGATGCCTATCAATTCGGGAATGCCTCAGAAAGCTGAAGTATTTGCCATTGTAATGGAATACTATTGTCCTATAAAAAATGACAAACAAGATTATTTCAGAAAAAGGTAGGAAGATTCACAAAAACTGAAGCAGAATAAAGTGAGCCGAACCAGGAGAATATTGTAAACAGTAGCAGCAATACTGTATGATGATCAACTGTGAATGACTTAGTTATTCTAGGTAATACAATAATCTAAGACAACCCCAAAGGATTCATGATGGAGTCTGAAATATACTATTTTTTACTTCATCTTTTTTCCATGTTTTTTTGGCTATACCTTCTTTCACAAGATGACTAGTATGGAAATATGTTTTGCATGATTGTACATGTATAATCTATATAAAATCACCTACCATCCCAAAAGGGGGCAAAGTAAGTGAGGGAAGGAAAGAGAGAATTTGGAACTCAAAATAAAAAAAAAGTGAATGTTTATAATTGTTTTTATATGTAATGGGGGGGAAATTAATTGTTATTTAAAACAAAAAACCCCAGCAATTAGAAAGTCTTGTCTCGATTACATACAGGATATTCACCATGGGTAAGACATTTAACTTCACACCCTACTCAATTTTCAACAATTAGAACTTACAGAGTAGCTATTTACCTGAATTTCTGGAAGACTTACCATACTGGTAGTCCTTTACAATAGTCAAATCACAGGTTCTGAGCTTTCCTCCCAAACCCAATTTTTAGAGAGGAAAAGAGTTCAAACTACAATTATTATTTTGTCCTTCAGAATTAAAATTGTTCACAAGACTTGAGACTTTTGCAAATGTCTCCATTAGACATATCTCCTTTCCAAAATGGGTAAAGAGATTCTCAAGAAAAAATCACCGTTGTTGTTTCTCCTTCATTCTTGAAGAGGACCCTGACATCAGGGGGGTGATGCCATGGCATGCAAGTCAATTGGATTTAAGTGAGGGAAGGTTGTGCAAAGTCACCTGCCTTACTTTCCCCTCCAGAGCTATCTAGGTCAAGTGGTCAGACATAGAACACAGTGACTGGAAAAAATTTAGGATTCAGAAATTTGAGAAAAATCTCTCCAACTTACAGGAGTAGGGTTCCACTTTCACATCGAAGGTCTGATTCTTGAATTCTGACTTTGCAACACCTGTATAGAAGACGATATTGCCAGAGAGATAAGCTGTAGCTGTGTAACGCCTGTTGGTGCTGTTCCGGAAAGTGATGGTGACTTTGAAGTCTTTGCCAAGTACAGCTTTTTCTACCTCAAAATCCATGTCAATATCAGCTCTGAATTGATGGATACCCTCTGTGTCAAGAGGCTTTTTAGCCCCATACATCAGAGCAGTTTCTAGAGCAAGTCTTTCTTCTTCTTTGCCTAGAGGAAAAGAACCAAAATAATGAACAGTTATAGAGGCCTAGATATTTATTTAATCAATTTACCCATCTGTCTGGGGGTTGAATTCTGGAAATACACTAGAAATTTCTCCAAGATGTGTTTACTGCTATTTTTGGTATTTGAGAAGTAAGAAACATGAAACTACTAAAACTTATCTATTCCTCTGAACCAAAGTCTAATCTTGAATTTTTTGTACCTGGGACAAATCCCAAAAAGTGCATCTAGGGCAAGCAGAAAAAGGTGAGACGGGGCAACCATATGATGGGGGACTGAAATCTGGAAAAGGTTGCCATGTGGGAGTGGGAAAAGTAGGGAAGGCAAGGGGAGAAACTCAACTCTGGTAGTTTCTTATTTTAACTATCATTTTTGTTACTACGGCATGTAGTTCCATTGTTTTTTTGCTGCTGAAGGACTTTGACAGCATATTCTAAAGTGGACAAAAACCTTTGTTAGGGCTCTGCTTCTGAACATAGTCTATTTTTCTTCTGCCTGGCTCTAACAGAGAATTCTTACAAGGTTCTTCCTTCTGCTTCTCCCTTAGAAACATTACCTTTCTTTTACTCTTGATGTCCTCATCCCTCTCTATTTGTTTGCTTTTTACATGTGTTCCCGTCTTCCAAATATGGCATGGCAAACTGTGGGAGAGGGTAATCTTGGAATTTTGATATTTTGGCGGGGAGATCTTATCACATCTATTGCTATACTTACTGATGGGCTTTTGTTTTGAATTAAATTTTCTTCTAGTTGGTCCCATGAAAGAAACACATCTAGTAGTCATGGATTATGTTTTGGAGTGGATGCCAATCCCTAAAGTGGCTCAAATTTGGGTTAGCTTTCTGAGTGCCCATAAAAACAAGAATACATTTGGAGGGCTTATCTGGGATTTCTATCTCAGTTGCCCAAAGGGCACTACTGGGAGCCACTGAAGATTTTCTTTTTCAAAATATGTTTTGTATTTCCTAGACTGTGATTGTATAGCAGAATTTTCTGATATGACTTTTATAGGTCAGATCAATTCTTTTACTATAACTATTATACTGTTATATTAAGATGTCATTGATGTGTCACTATTTATGAGGAACTAGGGATCTGACCTGTGATTTCACTGTCTTGGGTGAGGAATGTCCCACCACTAAGGCAATTCAACACTTTCTCAATATCTTAATTTTAGCTTAGCACTGAGAAGTTAAGTATGTGTAACAAGTGAGGCTGAATCAAGACTTCTTGATTTCAAAACCAAATCTTCTTCCTCTCCCTCTCTCTCTCTTCCTGACTTCCCCTCTCTCCTCATTCTCTGTTTCTCTGTCTCTTTGTCTTCCTCTTTTTTCTCTTTCTTTATCTCTATCTCTCTATATTTCTGTTTTCCCTCTGATTCACACTCTTTTCTGCCCCTCCCTACTTCTCTCTTCTTTTCCTTCCTTCCTTCCTTCCTTCCTTCCTTCCTTCCTTCCTTCCTTCCTTCCTATCCTTCTGTGTTTCTGTCCTGTCTGTTTCTCTCTGTCTTTGTCTTTCTCTCTGTCTCTCTCCTTTTCTCCCTCCCTTTCTTCTCTCATACTACTTTGATGCTATTCTATGTTTGACATTGTTCAACGTTGTTAGAACACTATATTTTATTTATTTAAAGAGTTACTATGGCTACTTAGTTATTAAAAGGCTGGTGTTCTTTTATGGGAAACTGACAAACATTAAGGACAGTTGGTCTGAGGAGTACCACTAGATTTTGGTGATAATATTTTTAAAAGCTTAGTGGGGAATCAAGATACTTTGCAAGGGTGGCAGTATATGATACAAGGTAAGAGCATATCGCATATCCTTTAGTGAGCAGTGGAAGTCCCCTGCCCCATTCCTCATGGATCATCCATGAATGATTCCATGGGATCATGCTTAAAATATAAGTACTGAGTAGTGTAGATAAAGAATTCCATGTAATGGTGGCATTATTCAAATGCATTTTTCTATAATCAATGAACTCATTTTATACAACTATAACTTAAAATAGAGCAAATTCTAAGATATGCCATCGCTTCATGGGATTCATTATTTAAACTAATTGAGACTGATTTATTTTAGTATAGTTGGAATATTTTGTTGTTCAATCATTTTCAATTGTATCTGCTTCTTCATGACCGCATTTGGGGTTTTCTTAACAAAGAAAAAGCAAATGATTGCATTTCCAACTCATTTTACAGATGAGGAACTGAGGCAAACACAGTTAAGTATTTTATTTAGGGTCACACAAGCTACTAAGTGTCTGATGCCAGATTTGAACTCAGGAGGATGTCTTCCTGATTCCAAGCTCCATGCTCTATCCACTGTATCACCTAGATGTTCATAGTTGGAACATAAGAGTAAACAAGAGGAATAATATGAGATAAAAATGGACACATAAATGAGAGCAAAGTTATATAGATCTTTGAAAAAGACCTATGTTAATGATATTTTCTTTTTTGGCAGGAAATAGTGGGCCACTGAAGGTTTTTGAGCAGAAGAGCAGAATCATTTTTATTTCATATTAGGGAATTACTCAAGTATCAGACTGAAGATGGATTAGTGAGAAAACAGACTGAAAGCCAGGAGATATCGAAGTGACTGCTATTGTAGTCTACATTAGAGATGAGGACCTAGATTAGGGCTGTTATCATGGGAATGAATAAGAAGAGATGAGAGAGGTATTTTGGAGTAAAAGTGGAAGTTAAAGTATTCTGGAGTTAAAAATGGAAAAATTGCTGATTGATTCAATGTGTGGATTAAGAAGAAGAAGAGAATCAAAGATGACTCCAAGATTCTTAATGTGGGGAGGAAAATGATATCATTATCTAACAAAAGAGAAGTTGAGGGAGGGACTAATTTAGGGGGAAAGACAATGAATTTAGTAGTTAGTCTGTGGAGATTGAGGTGATGTACTCAAGCAGATTAAAACAACAGCAGAGTGCTGAACCTTTAAGTTAAAAAGACCAGAATTCCAGCCGCTTACTAGCTGGGTGATTTACCTCAGTTTCTTCATCTGTAAAATGGAGATAATAGTAAGTAGCACCTAGATGCCAAGAGTTTTGTGAGGATCAAGTGAAATAATATTTGTAAATCACTTTGTAAACCTTAAAGTGCTATACAATTGTTAGCTATTATCATTATTTTGATTTTGGAAGTAGATGGTGGTGTAGTAAGGGAAAATGAGCAAAGACATAATTAAGATTTGTGTCATTAGCAACACAGCTTCAGTGAAGAATTAACAAAGAGATGGAATTACCAGCCTTATCTACAGAAAACTTCCTAACAAAGTCCACTTGCAAGGATAAAAGGGAAATTTCATAGAGCAGTTTGATACTTTTTGTGGACAGCTAGGTGGCATAGTAGGTAAAGTACTAAATCCAGAATAAGGAATACCTGAGTTCAAATCAAATCTCAGACATTTATTAATTGGGTGACTCTGGACCAGTCAGTTAATCCTATTTCCCTAAGTTTTCTCATCTGTAAAATGAAATTGGAGAAGGAACAAGCAAACCACTCTAGTATATTTGCCAAGAAAATCCCAAATGGGGTCATGAAAAGGCAGACTCAACTGAAAAATGACCAATAAGATGTCTAGTACTTTGACATCCAGGGAAAGGAGCATGAAGCAGGTCTTCAAATCAACTTTTCACCAAATAAATAATTCACCTTATCAGAGTAATATAAGAGATAATTTTCACTACTGCAGTTGAGTATATGAAAACCCCCCAGGATATCAGAACACTGCGAGTAGAAACACTCTTAATGCTACTCCCAGCTAGAGAGAAAGACCTTGAAACTAAATATTGTTGAGAGACCCTTGCATACAACCTTGTTGAATTAAATGTACTAGACAGCAGCTCATGCAAGAGAGACCTGAGGATAACATGAGATCCAAGGCAAACCAGGTTAGGGAGTGAGTGATTCAGTATGTGGAGGAAAGAAGCATAAAATGGTAGCTTTATATTTTAACTAGTTATTCTAGCTAATTAGGCACTGACACTAAGAGTTTCCATAGCATAGAAGGGGCATAAGTGCTGTCAATATTTAAAAATAACAAATTTAATCATTATATATTTTAAAAATAATTTTTAAAAAGTGTGACCCCTAAATTCTTGTGCCCTAGGAGTAAGTCCCAGTCATTCTTCCCTAGTTATGATTTTGAAATGATATGTCTTAGGAATTTACTGGTGGATGTGGGAAACATGATTTCTTAGGACATGTTGAATCAAGCAATCAAAAGCAGATGAGAGTTTTGAAGTCATTTAGAGGGTAGCGCTTGTGAGGAAAGGATCCACATTTTCCTCCGAATCAGGCAGGTTTGTGATTCTTTTTGGATGTATTCTATACTCTAATATACAACATTTATAGACCATCTGCAAAATTCAAGTAGCACTGGGACTGTAGTTATAGGAAATTGTTGAAAGGAGGACAAAAGTTTTTTTTTCTTGTCAATACATATTATGAAATTACTCTTCCATTATGCAGGAAAAGAAAATTGGTGATTTTCTAACAGGAGTTACTTCATGGAATAGCTGAAAAGTATTTCTCCTTAGGCTAGAAAGAACTCATACTTTAAAGCCATTTCTGACTTAATTACTCATACCTATGAAGGTGGTCACTGAGATGGGTGTCAGCATTTCAAAGGTAGCTGACAAAGAGCTATTTCTTGCTTGAAAATTACAGCTTCTTCAGCTATATGTAAAGTTCAAGTTGAGGTCTGAAACCATGAGAAATTATTTGGCTTGGTTCAAGCCAAAATATTCTTCTATTTCTTTCTCAAACAGATGAGAAGATTGACATGTTATAAGCCATGTGTTGTGATTTAACCATCACTCACAATATTAAAATGGCAGAAAGTTCTTCACACATGAATAAGAGGAAGTTGGAAACCTATTTCATAAGAAAGCTATTTTCTTTTCCTCAATTAAAAATGCTAGAGCTGTAATAAAGATTTATTGTTTCATTTAGAGAGTTAAAGAGTGAATGGGTCAAGGTAAGTTCTGAGAAAGAAGAATTTCAACTTCAAAATAAAAATTCATTACTTGACAAAAAAGTAAACCATTGCAAAAATTAGTTAAATGCTTGCTTCCATTTTCATTAAGAGCCAGTTATAACTGGTTAATTATACTAATTAACTAGTTAGTTCTCAAGTCTAGTAAAAATTTTTTTTCTGTGTTTTCTTTAACTTCTGGCTTTGTTTTCAGAGATTATATATTAGGGCTTAAAAATAAGGGAATTTGTAAGGAGAGCTTGATTTTCTCTTGCTGTTTTAGTAAACCACAAACTCATATGAGGCAACATTGTGATGTGGCAACAGAAAAAGCTAATGGGACCCTAGACTGCAATAAAGAAAACAGAGTACTTGCACTGAGGAAGGTGATATTCTCCCTGTACTTCCTTGGTCACATCCCAGCAAGATGATTTTGTTCAGTTACATACCATATCATATGACAATTGTTGAAGAAAGTGGGCATGGTGAGCCTGAAGAAAGAAAGGCTTGGGAGGGGAGTGTGGTAACCTTTATATATCTGAAGACATCTATCAAAGAGTGTCTTGTTTGGTTTGCTCCTGGAATACAGAAAGGGGACCAAAGGGATCTATGGGGAATGAATACCCACTAAGCATGAAGATCAACCACTCAACAATTAGGAAAAGGTCAAATGAAATGGGTTGCCTCAGATGAGTGAATTCTCTACCACAGAAGGTTTTCATGTAGAAGCTTTATGATCAATTGTCAATACTGTAAATGGAATTTATGATTAGAGGAGAGATTGCAGTAAATGACCTTTGAACTCTAAAATGTGTGATTCCATATCAATAAGTACTTACAACAAAGAGCTCCAAATACTACTATATTCTTTGACTCAATTTCCTCAGGAACAGCAAATAAATACTTAAATAACAGGGAAAATTTGATCAAGTCAAACTTATGCATTCAAGTAGCACTTCTCTTTGCCATTTGAAAAAATTACCTTCTGGGAATTTGTAATTTTCAGTTATGTCCTGCTTTCCATCTCCACCAATTTTCTTGGTGAGAACTAATTTCCCAATGTGGGTTTTATCAACAGCTTCGACCAAATGAGTTGCATCTTTTTTGACTGTAATATATATAAGATCACTGTTGACCTGGAAAAAAAAGAAGAGAGTACCATGTCATCTATTGACTTGGCCACCAAAACATTTGTTTATATTACTTAAAATTATCTAAATAATCTTAAATCCCACTTATGGAGATTCATTATCAGCACATTTAACATATCAACTTGTTGTCCTTTCTTCAACATTGGCACGAAATGCAAAAGCTAAATATTTCCATATTTTATTTCTTTTTTTTTCCCTCCATGGAAGACTAATGTTCTACAATCAAATAGTTTTCATAAAGCAAGAGTAGGAACAATCTAGGAGGAATTCACACAAAGTCTTGAGAGTCTACAATTTGGCCCATGGTATTTGGGGATCAAAAGTGGGATGGCAAAACAGCGATAGACAGTCCCCAAGCTCTCCCCAAGACCAATTTTATTACTTACATTGCTGAAATCCATGTTTGGTCCATGAAAGTTTACCTACAGGAGCTATATTATAGACAGAATGCTAGAGATGAAAGGTATCTTATATATCATCTGGCTCAACACTTTCATTTAAAAAAAAAGATTTTTATTTTATTGAAAATTTGTACATTGCCTAGATTTCCTTCTGTTTCCTTCCTCTCCCCCTATTCTGGAAAACCATTCCTTATAACAAAGGATTAAAAAAAAAGATGAAAGAAAAAAGAGAGAAAGAAATTTATCAAAATTGATTGATACATTAAAAAAAAGAAAAAAATACCTGACATGTTTAATTAATACCCTATACTTATGAATTCCCCATTTCTACTTCCATAAAAGAGAAGCAGCTAGCTGTGCGTAGTGGATAGATTGCTGGACGTGGAACAAGAAAACATTTCAAATATAGCCTCAAGCACTTGCTAGCTATGTGACTCTTAGAATGTTACTTTATCTGTGTCTGCCTTAGTTTCCTTGACTGTAAAATGGAGAAAATTATAGCAGCTACCTCCTAAGGTTTTGATGAGGATTAAATAAGATAATATTTGTAAAATTACTTAGCTTGCTACATAGTAGGTACTTAAATATTCATTCACTTCCACCAGTAGAGAGTCATAAGCGAGTCTTTGTATATATTTTCTATGGGGCCAAGTATATTCTTTATAATTTCACACATTTCATTTCCAATTTTCCAACCCCCTCATTTAACAGATAACTGAGGAGGAGAGAGATTCAATTACTAGTTCCAGATTGCACAGCTCTTCAGGAATAGATTTGGGACTAGATCAAAGACTTTTTAGAATTGGAAGAGATTCTAGATGCCATCTAGTTCAATCCCTGGACTATATCCTTGACAAATGGTTATCTTACTTCTCAGCAAAAACTCTGATAATAGGGAATCTACCTCCCAAGAAAGGAGTTTGTGCCTCTGAAGTGTTTCAGCATTAGGAAACATTTCTATATATCAAGGATAAAATATATCTCTATACAACTTGTACTATTGTTTCTATATTTGCCCATTGGTACAAAGAAAGTTTAATTCCATTAAATTAGTTATTTAATGATGTTCTTTCAATATATTTCACAAAGTTTTTCTTCTCTTCTTTTCCTTCTATCTAAACTCTTACCCAACACACACACACACACACACACACACACACACACACACACACACACACACACACACACACAAAGACTAAATTAGTGGTTTATGACGTCAATTTTCTGGACTCAAATACAAAATTTTACATTGGGCCTAATGTTCTAGCATGTAAGATTCTTAAGTTGTTCAGCTAAAGCGTTAGCTATCCCTCACTGTGGTATCTACAAATTTGAATAGAAGGGTTTTAATATGTAGATTCAAGTAATTAAACATAAAAGTGTCAAACAGTACAACTCCAAGCACAGATCCCAGGGGCACACTACTATAAATTCTCTTCCAATGTGAAATTGAACCAGTAATGATATTTTGGGTTCAACCATTCAACCATTGCCAAATCCACCTAATTATAGTATCAGCTAGCCTCTATCTATCAATAGTTTCTAAAAGAACAGTATGAGACACTGTCAAATGTTCCATTAAAATTTAGAAAATCTATGTCTAGAATTTCTCTGATCTACTAATCTAGTCCTAGGAAAAGTGGAAATGAAATCTGTCTGACAAGACTAGTTGTTGATAAGGCTTTTTGTGATAACCACTTTCTTTTCTAGATGCTTACTATCATTTGAATAATGCCTCCTAGGATCTTTTCAGGAGTGGAAATTAAGCTCACTGCCCTGCATTTTGCAGACTCTACTCTTTTTATATATGAAAATGGAAACATTCTCCCTTTTCTAATTTTGCAATATCTCTTTTGTTTTGTATTATCTCTCACAGACCATTAATGGTGTCTCAGCAATTGCTTCTGTCAAGTCATGGCATAGAAGATGGGATGCTGAGCCTAAAGTAAAAAATGGAAGGGAAGGAAAGGAAAGGGGGAAAGTTAAAGAAGGGAAGGAAAGGAGGAGGGTTGAGGAAAGTTAAGGAAGGGATGGCAAGGGTAGGCTTGGGAAGGGAAAGAGCACATTCAGTTTAAAGATTGATTCATGGAGGTTCTCTTTAAAGATTAATGCATTCCCATGATGTTCCTCTTTTGGAATCCCTGAATGGCTCCCCTGTTCACTTTTAGCCATCTGAACACCCCAGAAATGCACAGCTCTCAGGTTCAGGCTTCTGATAGATGGACTGAGAAATGCTGCAGGTTGTTACTGAGGATTTCACTGGAGGAAAGAGAAGATATTCTCATTTGCAAATCCTGACAGCATTCTTAACAATCAAGATCTGGATTTAATAATGAGACTGTATGTTGACATTAGCAGTGATTAAATCAATTTGTTCCTGGTGGGAAGTCTTCTCTACCTCTCTCTGGCAATAAAACATAATAATAATATAAGGATTTGTGAAATATAGAGCATGATTTTCATCAAGAGATTCTTATAACATAATAAACTAGAAGAATGCAACCCAGGAGGTTTGTGTAAATCAACAAAAGCTCAAACTGTTCCAAATATGTCTGCCCATCTGAAGAACTTGCGAAATATAACAGGGGCCCACAAAGAGGAAAATAATAGCAAAGATCCTTTTTTAGAGGGCATAGATGTATGTGAATTCTTAGGAAATCTTGACACTTTATGACTCTGCCACTCATTTGACGATTCATCACGCACTACCACATGAAAGCCCTTATATTACTATTCTCATATAGTAGATATTTCTAGGTATTATGTCCTGAGTCTTGTTTCCACTGGTGAGAGCCATATTTTGGCATGGAGCATGTCAATTCAGTCATAGGTAAAATCATAGATTTAGTGCTTGAAGGTACCAAAGAAAAAAATTGAGCTTATTCTAATTTTACAGATAAGGAAATGGAGGCCCAGAGAGATTAAATAAATTGCCCAAAGTCAGACAAATAAGTGTGGTAGAATTGAGATTTGAGCTCAGATTCAGCATCAGAGTGGTCCTTCCCCTCCCTGCTCCAGCTCACTCCCATCCCAATGATTCTTTGTTTTTGTTCTTTTTGGATATAAAAATTGTACAGTATTTGGAGTCAGATGACCTGAATTCAAAATCTGGACCAGCTATTTATTATGTTGGGCCAGTTCTTTGACCCCAATGTCCTTACTTCTCTCATACATAATATGACAGTATAGGACAAGATGGTTTATAAGGTTCTTTACCCTTCTAAATCAAAGACCCCATTGATCCTAGTTCTCTTTGATACTCTATAATTCTTGTTGCCTCATAGATGATTACCTTTTTCTCCCAGGAGTAATGGCTTCTTACCAAGGAGTCAGGAATTAACTCATTGCTAAGATGTTAAGATTTGAACTTCCTGTTGTCCTAGGTGCTTGCCCCACTTTGACTATGAGTGATGCAATCATTCATAGTTAATTTATGTAGCTGAGTGACCAAGGGACTTGGCCTTTAAAAGGATGCTGGAGACAAAGGCAGAGAGTATAGGGGCTACATCAAGTCAAAAACTGAATTCCTTAGAGAGAAGGACCCAAGTTAGCTCTCCAAGGAACTATATGCTTGAGCAACCATCAGAGTTCTAATGCACAGAGTTGCTTCATGGGCAGGACGACTCTTACTGACTTCTCTGTATACCCTCTGAGCTCTAATCATCCCTCTTTGTACTCCATCTTCCTTTTAATGATCAAACCAACTGGTTGTGACTTAATCAATCATTATCAATATAGCGTCAAATAGACACCAAGTTTCCAGGAAGAGGAATGGAATTCACTTTCTTAATGTGTTAACATTGTCAAGAAATTTTCAATTCTAGTTTAGGAGACCAATAGCAGATATCAGAACAAAGTCCATTGAAGCAACTCAAGCTAATTCTAGGATATATGCAATACACCCTCTAACATCCATCCCACATATTATTATATAGTGTTGTTTATGTCTTGGTTTACTCACTACATTGTAAACTTCAAAGAGGTAGTGATTAAGTTATATACTCTTTTGAAATCTCTTTTTCCTCCATGTTAACAGAATAATGTCTTGCCTATGGTAGATTTTATTTTTATTTTTTATTTTTTTGGAGAGGGAGTGTTATTTTTTTTTTTATCTTTTTTGACTAGTATCATATATAGCAAATTGACTACCAGGTCTGGAATCAGGAAGATTTCAGTTCAAAACTAGCCTTCAACACCTACTAAGTTGTGATCCTAGGCCAGTCACTTACCTCTGTTTGCCTCATATTCTCATTTGTAAAAATGGAAATAACAATAGTGCCTATCTTCTAGGGTTGTTATGAAGATCCAATGAGATAGTATTTATTTAAAAAGTGCTTAGTACAGTGCTTGGCACAGATAAAGTGCTATATAAATGTTAGTTATGATGATGATGATGTTGGGAACATCCAGTAAGAAAAATACCCTACCAATGCAGACTGAAACTCCTCTTTGATTTGTAGTTTGAGAGATTTGTTTGGGGCACTGGGAAATTAAATCGTTTGCTGCTGGTCACAGAACCAGTAGGTATCAAATCAGAGCAGACCTGAATTGCCTGAATCCAGGGTTGGCCATTTGTTTACCATGTGTACTGATTTATAAGTCTATATAAGAGCATGTTCTTGTTCCTAGCTTCAGAATCACCAATTATTCAGAATCACTCTGCCTATAGGTTATAGACAGTCTTTCTGATTGTATAGCATCTAATGTGGTACAGTGTGCAAGTAGGAATATTGTTGGAAAAGTACAGTATAAGCCTTAGTCTGCCCCTCACTCCGCAGGCTTTCACCTACCTCTGCAAAAACAAATGGTGTATCGAACTGGAAGCAGACATGGCCATGCTTAACAGCCTGGACAGAGGCAGGACCACAACGGTACATCCCTAAATGAGAGAGCAAAGGAATGATTGAGATTATTACTTTCAGATTATGTTAGAGAAATACTAGAAATTAAAGAGATTATCTTTCTTAATGCTGAGGCTTGGTAGATATGGGACAAGACTTTCTAGTTTATTTTGTGCTAAATGGGCCTTCATGGTTTCCTTCTTTTTATGAGAGGCTGGAGAAAGTATTTAAACACAAGGCTTCAACCAGGAGGCCTTTTTTTTCTTCTTCAGGAAAGTCCCCTCAAATATGAAAGGTTTTTTCCCAATTTCTTTATTAATATTGATGGCATCATGTTATTCCCATTCACCCATAGTCACTCTTAACTTAGTCCTTTTATTCAGCTTCTATATCTCATAAAATTCTAAATCCTGTTAATTCTGACTCTCCAATATGAGATATAGTCATCCCCTCTATTCCACCACCACAATTCAATTCATCATCATCTTTCACCCAGACCAATGTAATAGCTCCAACAGCCTCCTAACTTCTTCCTGGATCTGGATCTCTTTTTGAGCCATTTTTCACATACATTAAGTTACAGAAGAATTACAGAGTAATTCTTTCTAACGAATAAATCTCATTATCATTAAAATACTTAGCACAGTGCCCAACACCTAGCAAGTGCTATTTAAAGGAATATTTCCTCTCTTCTCAGAGACCTTAAACATTACCTATATTCTACAGAATTGGTTACTCTACAGCTCAAATTCTCTCCCTATACTGCTTTCACTTCTTCAATTATCATCTCTACACAGATGATCCTCAGATCTGTTTATCCAGCCTTAACCTCATTTTCGACCTCCAGTCTCACATCTCCAGCTGCCTATTATACATCCTGACCAAGAGCTCTCAGAGACATCTTCAACTTGACATGTCCAAAACTGAACTCATTATCTTTTCCCTCAAACCCTCCCCTCTGCTTAACTTTCCTATTACTTTGGAGGATACCACCATCTCTCCAGTTATCAAGGTGTCATCCTTGACTCCTCACTGTCTCTCACCCTCCACATCCAATCTGTTACTGAATTCTGTCAATTCTATCTTCACAACATCTCTCATATGGAATATCTGCCTCTCTCCTCTTATGTTGCACCACCCTGTTATAAATCTTTATCACTGCATAGCTGGATACTGAGATAGCTTGCTGCTGGTTTTCCTGACTCAAGTTTCTTCTCATTTGGGCTCATCTAGCACTCAACTGTCAAAATGATCTTCCTAAAGAGTACGCCCCTATTCACAATTAATTCCAATGGCTCCCTGTTACATGCAGGATGAAATATCCTTTCTTTGCCTTGTAAAACCCTTTATCGCCTGGCCCATTCCTACTTTCCCAGTCTTATTAGATTTTTCTCCCCTCTCTGTTCTGTATAAATCAGTGACATTGACCTCTTTGCTGTTTCTTACATAGGGAGATGCTTCATCTCCCTACTATGTACATTTTCACTGTCTATTTTCATGCCCCCAAAGCTCTCCCTCCTCAATTCTCTCTCTCTCCCAGCTCCTCTGTCTTTTGTCAAGTCTCAGACAAAATCTCATCTTTTAGAAGAAGTCTCTCTTTAACCCCTCAATACTAGTGCCTTCTCTCTAAGATTACTTCCAATATATGTGTGTGCATGTGTGTAAGAGTATGTATGCATATGTGCATGTATGTGAGTGTAGTAGATATACTATGTATATGAAAATTGGAGGTAATTTCAGATTGTAAATTAATGGGTATATGTATGGATATGGATATTTAAGATGTATATGTATATCTGGAAATGAGAGGTAATCTCAGAATGAAAGTACTAGCATTAAGAGGATAAGGAAAGGCTTTTTGCAAAAGATCATATTTTTAGCTGATTATATAAACACATACATTTACACAACCTTAGCCATTACCAATGTTCCAGTGTTATACTGAGTTGGTCACTCTACAGCTGCTTCTCTCTGTGTTTATGTATATAAACATATATACATACATACTAATACACACACATATACATCAGGCATGTATAAGAGGGATTTCATTTTCTTTGGATTTGGATTTCTTCCTAGCTAGTTTAGTGTATGAAAAATAGCAGAGATTTAGTTTTGTGAATTTATATGTACATTTCTTCATATTACTGTAACCCTTGTTTCCATATGAAATAAAAGGTTAAGCCTTTATTCTGGTTTAATTAGAATCTCTGGGAGGCCATGGTTCTCATAACCTTTTAATACTCATCATGCCTATTAGCCCATCCACACATTCAGAGTCTGAAATAAATTGCTGAAGAAAAACATTAAAAAATCAAGTCTTGGTAAGTTATGTTTCACAAGAATTGTACAGATGATCCATAGTTTTATTTGGTTTCTAATGTTCCTTCTACTATCAGACCTTTCATTGATCTCATTCTGAGAGAGTAGGAAAATATTTTTATAGATAATATAAAGCATTTCTACAGATTTTCTTTTCTTTGTTTCTTCCCTCCTTTCCTCCTTTCCTCCCTCCCTCCCTCTCTCCTTCCTTTCCTCCCTCTCTCCTTCCCTTCCTCTCTCTTTCCCTCTCTTTCCCTTCCTTCCTTCTCTCCCTCCCTCTCTTCCTTCTCTCCCTCCCTCTCTTCCTTCCTTCCTTCCTTCCAAAAATTATCTTATAAAAAAAGCCAAAATAGAGAAATTCCATCATATTGAGCTGTGTTTTCTTTTCCCACAAGAACCATGAAATGAATTGGTTGTTTCTATGGAAAGATTACTAGATTTGAGGTCTGACAACCTGGCTTTGAATTCCTTGTCACCTGAGTAAGCTTGGGCAAACTTCTCAAGTCTCAGCCTCAGTTTGCCTATTTATAAAATTAAACTACATATCATCTAAGGTTCTTTCCAGCTAAATTTGTGACCTTATAATAAAACTGGAATTTCAAAAAAGAATTTGAAAACAACCCTACAATCTAGGCATGAAATACTCTATATCCATGATATTATAATTACCCTACTGCTATTGTTAATAACAGTAACAACAATAACAACATTTAGCATTTATAGAGCCCTTCAAAGTTTGCAAAATGCTTTACTAAAATCTTATTTTAGAGTACTTTAGAGTTTACAAAGCACTTCCGTTAGGTAGTGCAAGTATTACTAATCCCATATTGCAGATTAGAAAATTGAGGCTCATCACAGGGTTAGCTGACTTGTTCAAGGTTCTGCCACTAAGTGGCAGATCTGAGATTCAGATCTAGAGAACAGAAATAATTCTGGTTTTGCCTGCTAGGGTCAGCAATTCCTTAAATAACTAAAGCAATTTTAAAGACAAACAAAGAATCAGCCACAAAGCAGTCTCTCAAGTGGTTGTAGTTTTACCATCACTGTTTTCTTGAGGGGTGCTGTCCACCACTTGCCATCCTCCAAAACCAACAGGAAGATCAGGTCTGGCCATCCAGGCTTCATTCCAGCAATGATAGTTCCTTTTAAAAAACACATAAAAGTAAACTTTCTTTTGCTTAGTACTTTCAAAATTAACACTAGCTATGAATATCTTATAGATGTGTGTTATTGATAACTTATAGAAATGCATGAACCTAGAAATTGCCTGACAGTGGTACTGCAATGGGAGAGGGTGGTGTCAGGACACCAAACATTGAGCTACTGGATGCATCCTCGGCTCAGCAGCTGACCTCTGAATTGGCACCTTCTTGTCCATTCTAGTATAAGTATTAAACTCATCCATAAATATAAGTTTGGTTAGAAATATCAAGTTCCAAACTTTGGGTTATATATTGCTTGGTTTTTATGTTGCTATTTAAAGTTCAATTCAAAAGACAATTACTAAGCACCTACTGTATACAAAGGCATTATGAATCAAAAGACAAAATCAATATTTCCTTCCCTTCAAGGAGCTTACATTCTATTGAGGCCATGCAAGATGTGAAGAAATAAGTTAATGCAAAGTACATGCAAGATAAAAAGTAATTTGAAAAAAGAGAATTGTATCATTTGAGCTGTGTATATGTGTGGTTGATGTGGAGAACAGAGGTTATTTGGATAGGAAATACATGCCTCTGGATTCTTTTATATATAGCTTTGATGTGAAACTACCGGGTACCATGGAAACTCGACATTTGAGCCCATCTGGTAAGGCTGGTTTTTCTACCATTCTCTAGCCAATCTCTCCTGCTGATTCTGAGGCAACCTTCCATCAATGGTTCCTCTTTCCATTTCCCTTTCCCTCTCTGAGCTTTGATTTATAAAAAGCATGGTTCTTCATAAGGATTGTTGCAGTGATAATCCATCTGGTGCTTATGGTCCTAGACCACTGCTATAGAAATAATTTTGTATTCACTATAATTCTACAAAAATCATTATAAATTCACATGTAGGGCTAAATCAAGGAGGAAATATTATATATAATATAATAATATATAATATAACAATGGAACCTTCACATAATTCTTCTTTAGAAACTAATCTGCTTTAGGGACATATAGCTCTTTAGAGTTTTCTGTAAAGTTCTTAAAGTAATAGAATATGGGGGAAAAAGTGCTATTATGAATTATATAGTTGCTGTGATTAAAAGTAATACAATGTCCTTGCAAAGACCAAAAATAATAACCAACATATTGAAGGCCCTCTAGCTAAATATAAATTGAAACCATGTGTTAATATAAATTGTATACATATATCTGTACATATGTATAAATTTACCTATGTTATGTGACATTTTTCAAATGTGTTCAATTCTATGAGCTCATAAATGTGTGTATATATATGCATATTATATATGACATGTATTTATGTGTCATTCACACATATATGAATATAGCATTATCTTGGTCATACAAAATCCAGAAATTGCCAAGGAGATCAGAAGAAAAGAAAGGAATGAAAAAAGATCTCCCATCATCCCCTTCTGTAACCCCCAGGTAGTTTAGGGTGATGTTGGAGCCCAGTGGATGAGGTGATTTTCAAAGACCAGCTTTTCTTTCCCAACATTTCGGATTTGTGGAAAGATGGAAGAAGAAGGCAGGGAAAACTGTGTGGAAGTCTTCAAGGGGGACAAATTAGGTGAGACCACATGGAAATGGAAGAGGGACTACAAACCAAGATGATGATTATACATTTTCCTTCTCCCCTTTCTCTCTTCTGAAAGGGTGTGAACATGTAGTTTTCTGGTAGCAGGCTTACATCTATTTCATAAACATTTATTTATCTTTATTTTTAAAATGTCAATGAGGTGGTACAATGGATAAAGCAACTGATCCAGACTCAGGAAAACCTCGGTTTAATTCCAATTTTAGACAATTTCTAGCTATATGGTCCTGGACAAGTCACTTAGCCTCTGCCCATTTAAATTTCCTCAACTTTAAAATGGGGATAATAATACTGCCTATGCCCAAGACTGCTGTGAAGTTAAAATGAAATAATATTTAAAAAAGCACTCTGTAGACCTTAAAGTACTATAAAGCTACTAGTTATTATTGTCAAACACTTAGTTTTTCTTTTAAAACAGTAATTGGAATAATGATGATATATTACGAAACAGTCTGTATTTTTACTAGAATTTATTAGAAAAGTAAGATTCAATATTGGGAAAACTCGGAAATGGGAAGAGATGGATTTAAAACTGATATTTTTCCAGAGTGTGATCTATGATTGGGAGATCAAGCTAGGAAAGAAAGTTCTTGATTCAGTTTTATAACTTCGCTATGCTTTTATCTAAGTCACCATAAAAATGTCAAACAGAATACACCCCAGGACTGAACATTAGGCTCCTCCAATAGAGAGCTTTTCCCAACATCAGATTGAGCCACTGATAATTGCTCTTTGAGTCTAGACATTCAATTAGGTTCAAATCCTTGTAACTTTACAACCATTTAACTCAGGTCCCAGTTTTTTCCCATTAAAACAACATGATTCTTTTTTGGGGGGGAGGGAATAAAAATCCTGATAAATTGTATCTGCAAAATTTCCTTGATCTATCAGTCTATCATAAATGGAGATGAGGTCAGTTTGGCATGAGCCAGTTTTGAGAAAGCCATCATGAGTACTGTTTCTTTCTTAATGCTTTCTGTTTCTAGATCTTTGCTGACCATCCCTGTAATGATTCATTCTATCAATTTCACTGCACTATAGTTTAAAGACTTCATTCTTTTATCTTAAAAAATTGGGACATGATTTGCTCTTTTCCAATCTTGAATTATATCTTCTCCACTATGCCAAGCTGACTTATACAGACCACTGAAACTCCTTTTCCCCCTGAATACTTTGTGGCTATTAAAGAAAAGTGGTGTTTGCTCATGATATTGAAGGACTGAGATTAATCACCTATTTATAATTTCACTCCTAAATATGCTTATTCTCCAATTTGTGTATAACATCAGTGTTTCATTCTGTTATTTAATCTCTTTAGCTTTTTTTCTTTTCCTTTTTCCTTTTTTTAAATAACTCTATTACTTTGATGGAGAAGCAGCCTAATCAGTGGGAGAAAGAAGTGGACCTGGAATTAAAGGATCTGATTTCCTCTCAATTCTAGTACTTAACTAGCTTGATTATTTTTGTTGTTGTTGTTCAATTGTTTTTCAGTCCTGTGTGTCTGACTTTTCACAATCCCGTTTGTAGTTTTCTTGAGAAAGATGTTGAAGTGGTTTACCATTTCTTTTTCCAGATCATTTTTATAGATGAGGAAATTGAGGCAAATTGGGTTAAATAATTGCTTAATATTCTACATCTATTTAATATCTGAGGCTGGATTTGAATTCAGAAAGATGTCCTTATGATTCTAGGCTGTGTTCTGTGCACTTTCGTGCCACCTAATTGATCTCGGTTATGTTGGGCATCAGTTTCTTAGAAACTCAATTTCCCCTTCCATAAATGAGAATAAGAACATATACTTAAGCTAGCTTCTCCATGTGTTGTTTTTGTTGTTTTTTTTTTTAATTGTTCCTTGTTTCTTTTTAAAATAATATTTTATTTTTACAAATACATGCAAAGATAGTTTTCATCATTTATCTTTGCAAAACCTTGTGTTACAAATTTTTCTCCCTTGCACTCCCCTTTCCCAAGACAGCAAGCAATCTGATATAAGTTAACCATCTTCATGTTGTTTTGAGATTAAAATGAGATAATATGGGGTGAAGAACATTAGATCTGGGGTCAGAGGACTCAGGTCAAATCATAGTAATCACTTGTTGTCTATTAGGCAAGTTATTCCAGGCTTGGCATTTTGTCCACTGCACCCCTTAGCTGCCAGTCGGTCCTTTAGAATTTGTCTCCAATTTAACTGTCCAGCCTTATTTCATTATACTCTACCACATAGTCTGCAATTCAAATCAACATGCTTGCATGTTGTTCTTAATCTTAAAAGCGGCCTTCCTTTTGCATTTGATTCATTCCTGCTCTATCTCTTACAATGATCCTCAGACTTTTAAAATTGGGGGCCAGTTCACTGTCCCTCAGACTGTGAGAGGGCTGGACTATGGAAAAACAAAAGCTCACACTCTGTCTCCATCCCTCAGCCCATTTGCCATAACCCAGAGGGCCTCAGCGGGCCGTAGTTTGAGAACCCCTGCTTTAGAATATAAGATTCTCAAGGGCAGGGTCTGTGTCTTTGTTTACCCAACTCCTACACAGACTTAGTTTGTAAGCACTTACATATGTGTTAATTAATTCAAGATTGAGCTTAAGAGCCAAGTCTTCTTTGTAGATAAATGGGTTCTTTCTCCAAATATTCTTTACAAGTACATTGTTTATATCTCTTTTTATTCCTGTTATATTCTATACTATATTACCATTTTCTGTAAATTACAGACCTCACCTCCCCCTCTGTCCCAGTGCTGTCATATAAACTCATTGAGGATAGACCCTGGATTAATTTTTAACATTATAACTCTAGCACTCAGTATAATATTAGGAACTTAATATCGTTGAATTGTATATCCTTAACATTTCTTCCTATCCCATGACTGTCTGTTTTACATGTTAAGTAAGCTCTTAGAGGGCAAGAATTAAATCTATAAAATTCAGTTTTTATGGAGTCTTCTACAGTTCCATATAAAATAGACACTTGATATAGTGAGTCTCAATTAAATGGAATGTTCCAGCTAATTGTCTTTCCCTGTTAGTTTAAGTAAGACAATCTATTTTTTTCCAATTTGTATGATTGAATATTTTTCTAAAATGCATGAGTAATTCAATTCTTCTGAGATAGAGGATGTTACATTTTTGTATTGTCATTGCTTAGTTATTTCAGTTTGTCCGATTATTCATGACCCCATTTTGGGTTTTCTTGGCAGAAATGTTAGGGTTTTCTGTTTCCTTCTCAAGCTCTTGTGACAGATGAAGAAACTGAGGCAAACAGAGTTAGGTAACTTGCCAAGCTGAGGCCAGATTTGAATTTAAGAAGATAAGTCTTCCTGATTTTAGGCCCAGTACTCTAATCATTGTACTACCTAGTAACCCCAGTCATTATTCTAAATATCCATTATTATCATGTGATCTTATGGTTATAGATATAGAACAGTGATATCAGTCTTAACTAGAAAGGCAGGGGCCACTAACCATAATGAGGAACCCCATAGGCCATATACTGACTCAGAAAACTACACATTCACATCTTCTATGTTCTGAGGTATTTCTGGGGGTTTTTTTTGGTTAAATCTTTCCCAATTATATTTTAATTTGATTCTGGACCATGCAGGAGGGCAGTGGCCAATGTAAACTGGATTGCTTGACACCTCTGATGTAAAAGGTAGGTTCAATCAGGCAGGCTACACTATATCCAGGATAATAAACCCTGAATGTCTGGGGTCATGAGATCCTAGATTTGGACCTTGGAGGAATCTTAGAAATCCTCTAATTCAAGCCTTCCATTTTATAGGTGAGGAAACTAGGGCCCACATAGGTAAAGAATCTTGTCCAGGATCACCAAAATAGCATAAGGTCAAGCTGGAATTAAAATAAAGCATATTTTGGTCTCTTTAAATAAATTTCTGCTGTTTCCTTGTTGTCTCTTCCCTCAATAGTATAGTTAAAAAAATTCCAGGTAATTTAAGGTTCTGATAAATTGAGGTGTTCATGATGCTTTTTATAATGATTAGCAAAGGCTACCTTTTCCTTTATTTTATTTCCTGTGCCCCTTTCGAAAGTCAGGGATGGCTGGCAATTTTTTGTGCTTCTTTGCAAAGCATTGCAGTATCCTTGTGGAATGCTAATACCCTGGCAGTGCTGTTGCAGAAAACCCTTCAGAGTTTCTGCAGTGGCTCTTCACCAATGGCACATGGCCAGGAGCTCCTTTTTATTTCTCCTCAAGCAAACAGCACCTCTAACAGCTAGGTAACTCCTTATGCGAGGCTGTTATTGGTTTTCCAGTACTAGGAAGCAAGAAATCAGCTCTAAAAAGATGCCTTTTCCCTAACATCTGGCTAAGGTCATGTCCGTTATTGGGGGGAAGGTGGCCACAGGGAGGGGGAAAACCAGACCCAGTATATTCTCCACCCACCAAGGTCAGCTTCAGCAGCTATGAGTGCTATATGTTCAAGGTAATAAAGTGGTTAATTAAAGCAATAAGGGCTTTAATGCCTTCACTTGGCTGGATGCATAAGCACACCACAGGGTCATCTCATTTACAATCTGTCCAGAAAGTTTCAAAGAGAAATAGTTCTTAAAAGCAAAGAAAGAGAGATGGGCTTGTAACTTTGTTTCTACAGTTTTATTGGGGCCCAAGGGAAAGCACAAACAAGACAGAGAAAAGCCCTAAAGGAGCTGACTTGGAACAGTTTCAAGAGTAAACCAAGTGTTTGAATTCTTTTATTGCAAAGAATGGTAGGGGAAAGAAATGGAAAGAAGCCAGTCATTTACCTGGGAAATAATTTGTATTCTGGTGGCAGAAAGAACAGACCCACCTCCCCGTTCTACTTCTGGGCACCTAATGCAGGCAATGATATTAGCAATAAGGAAAAAAAAAGTTGGAGTTTTAGCATTCTTAAATTCTGACCGGTCTAGTCACAATAGGTTAAAAAAAAAAAAAAAAAAAAAAAAAAAAAAAAAAAAAAAAAAAAAGGAAATGGAAAGAAATCAGTGGGCTCTGAGGCTTGTCTAACAAGACATTTCAAAGTGGAAATGAAAGCCTGGATGGAGGAAAAACTTGTCAGTTAGGAAAGTTAATGAAGCAAGATGACAGAAAAGGAATTATTCAGAGAAAGAGAGGCATGTCAGTAGAATCTTTTATGTGGCTGAGAGCCTGGTGCCCTGCTTTGTACTCTGAGATGTTGCTGTTTCCTCTTAGGGGTGGGGGAGGAGGTTAGAAGCAGGAAGTCTTGGTCTTCTCCAGGGACAGGTGAGTCAATGGGGCTTGCCAGAGGCCTAGCCAGGTATGTGCAGACCTGAGCTCTGCAGAGTCTGTGTCCTATGAGGCCCTTTATTTCTCTGATGTTAGGAGCTAACTGAAGAATTCCCTAAGGAAGCAATCAGAAATAGCCTAACTTTTGCAGTAGGGCTGTGAGAGAGATGAATGGAGGTTGTCAAGGAAAATCTAATATAGAAAAGATGGGATTGCAGGAAACAATCACCAGACAAACAAACAAAAAAGAGGAAGATGTTGGGAGGATTTGTGCTAGCCTTCTTCTTGCCTGGCTAAATGACTGCTCACTCAAGATAAGAGGAAAGGATGTCGAAAAGTAGTCATACCATTTTACCAAATAGAACCCTGGTATAAAACATGGGCTCTCTCCTTTCCTATCTTCCCATCTCTTTTCTGTTTTCTATTTCTATTACTCTGCTTTCCCTTTATAACCCAGGTTTCCAGAAAAGCTTGAAGCATTTTGAATGAAACTTCTAATTAATGGAGAGGATGCTGACTCAGTAATGTTGGACCATGACTAGCTGTGTGAGGGTTGAGGATGACTCCAGAGCTTTTTCTCCACCAATTATGAGCATCTCATGCAAAATCATCAGTTTTGGCTAGAATCCTGAGTTATAGTCATCTCTCTTCTTCCCCTGCTCTCTTTGCTTCTATCTCTCCGACTGTCTCTGTTTCTGTTTCTCCAACTCTCTCCATCTCTATCTCTTGTGACTCTGATTCTGTTTCTCCGTTCCCCCCCTCTGTTTCTGATCTTCCCCACCTCAATCTTTCTGTCTCTTCATTGATATATCTAGAGCCTTGATAACACACAGCCTAGTTTTATAAATGTTTGTGGACTGACTAAAAACCATTGATATCAGAGAGATTGAGAGAGAGTAAATTACTTCTAAGTAATTTGAGGGTTTTGTGGCATATTCTAAAATGTAAAAAAAAAATCCTTCATTTACATATAGAATAAAATACTTCAAGTTTCCATCTACAAAGTTTTCTATAAAATATATTCCTGAGTTTCAGATATATGTATATATATATATATATATACATATGAGGCAGCTAGGTGATATAGTAGACATAATATCAGGTGGAGTCAGGGAGATTTATCTTCCTGAGTTCAAGTCTGACTTCAGATATGTGCAGGCAAGTCCCTTAATCCTGTTTGCCTCTGTTTTCTCATCTGTAAAATGAACTAGAGAGGGAAATGGCAAACAACTCCAATATTTTTTGCCAGCCAAGAGAAGCTCAATTAGGGTCAGAAAGTTTTGGATATGACTAAATTGACTGAGCAACACACACATACACATTTATATTTAATAGAATACACATTCATATATATGTATATCAAATTATGATTTTTTTCATTCCTGCTAAGAAGATTGTCCTGCTAAGTCTGTAGTCATAGATCGTAAGGGAATTTTCATGCATCTTTAAGAATAATCAACTTTTTTTAAAAAAAGAAAAAATAATCAACCTTTGATTATTAATATTCTGATTTGTCTTTTACCACTCCATTAAAGTTCTACTCCACTGCATCTTTTTTGGCATCAAGGCAAGGCTACGATCTTAAGAACTGGGATAACATAGTAAAAATTCTGGCACTACCAACATGGAAAGATGTGTGTGTGTGTGTGTGTGTGTGTGTGTGTGTGTGTATGTGTGTGTGTGAGAGAGAGAGAGAGAGAGAGAGAGAGAGAGAGAGAGAGAGAGAGAGAGAGAGAGAGAGAGAGAGAAGAGAGAGAGAGAGAGAGAGAGAGAGAGAGAGAAGAGAGAGAGAGAGAGAAGAGAGAGAGAGAGAAGAGAGAGAGAGAGGAGGAGAAAAAAGAATAATAATGGAAAGAAGGAAAAGAAGAGCAACAAGAAGAAGAATGAGGAAGAGGAAGAGGAGAATCACCTTAAGTAAGTAAAGAAAAAGCAATCTTCAGGTTAGTTATCAGTTAATGAATTGTTTTGACCACCCCAAATCAAGAAACCATCCACTAAGGAATACTTTTTAAACTTGGGACTGAAAAGGTTTGTGGATAGAATTCAGGAGGTCCAAATATTTTAAAATTTTCATAACCACAATGAGATGAAGCAAATCCGTTCCAATAGAGAAGTAATGAACTGAACCAGCTACACCCAGCAAAAGAACTCTGGGAGATGACTAGGAACCACTACATAGAATTCCCAATCCCTCTATTTTTGTCCGCCTGCATTTTTGATTTCCTTCACAGGCTAATTGTACACTGTTTCAAAGTCCAATTCTTTTTGTACAGCAAAATAACTGTTTGGACATATATACATATATTGTATTTAACTCATACTTTAACATATTTAACATCTATTGGCCAACCTGCCATCTGTGGGAAGGGGTGGGGGGAAGAAGGGGAAAAGTTGGAACAAAAAGTTTTGCAATTGTCAATGCTGAAAAATTACCTATGCATAAATTTTTTTGGAAAAATTAAATTAAATTTTTTTCATAACCATGTTTCAGTGTAATTGTTTTGCTTTATAATTGTTGGCTTTTATAATACTATATATTTTGTGTATTTAAACTTTTTTTTTTCCAGAGAAATCTATAAACTTCATCAGATTGCCAAAGGGGCCCATAACATACAATAGGTTAATCGCTCTTTCACTAAGGTGTAGAGGGACCATGATCTGCCTTAATGGGGAAATTATGCATACTAATGGAATGAAATATCTTTTTAACATGAAAATAATGAAAGCTACTCAGATGCTTGATTTCTATCCTCTCTCAGGCCACCCTTTTCGGTCTCTTCTCTGTCTGCTGTCATTTGTTACCAGAGGTGGCAGGGTTGAGATGAGAGCAGAGACAGAATTCATTTCCTCAGGGCTGTTCCACATTAACAGTGATGATGGTAAAGAAAGAGAATCATAGGAATGATTCAGATAAGGTTTAGGGATTACTTGCAGATTTCAGGCATCTTTGTTGACCTTTCCTCTCATTATCAGGGAAAAACAAGAGTTTAGTAGTGCTTGGGATATTAATATAGGGCTTAAAAAATCATTCAACTTTTCTGTTAATTTCTTTCTCTGGCAAGAAAGCCAGGGGAAATGGGAATAAAGACTAGCTAATGCTCTACTATCTAGCACTGCACCCAACAAAAGGCTATTTCATATTGCTAGTAAACACATTTATGCCTGCAATTCTGAAAACATATCAGAGCTTGCTTTCTTTTCCTCCTTTTCAGAGGGCTTTTTTCCTTTGAAAAATGGAAAAAAAAAACATCAACAAACGCCTGAGCTTATATCCTGTAAGACAGGCTTTTTCAACACATTCTGGAATTAAGTATTTATTTGCACATATGTATTATCTAAAAGATTTTTTAACAACCAAACCAAGAGATTTAGTAAATCCCAGAATTATACTTCTGCATTGAATAGCCTTTTGTGAATATAATATTCCAAATCTGATAGCACCCATATGTATTTGTATGTGTATATATGTGTGTATATGTTAAATCCCACTTCTGATTCATACTGGTATGACCTTGGCTAGATCATTAATCTTTTAGTGCCTTCAGACAACTCTCAAAGCTTATAATGTGACCATCTAGATTAGCAGAGGAATTTTCCTCACTGGGAGTTCCCTAGATCAATGAGATTACAATTGGTAAAGAAACTGCCTTACATGGTTCAGTACCTTCTCTACAATTTATAGACTAAGAAAACTACCTAGAAAAACAAGGAAGTTAAATGCCTTGCCCAGTGTCATACAACCATCATGGTCAGAGACAGCACCTGAAACCAAGTGCTCCTGGCTTTGAGGCCCTCTCTACATTATTCACTGAACCATGTTGTCCTACATATACATATCTATTTAGATACACATACATACCCTATATATACATATGCATATATGTGTGCATATTTGCATATGTATATACTTGTGTATATATTTGTATATGTATTTTGCTTATTGTTTTGTTGATTAGTTGTATCTAATTCTTCATGACTCCATTTGGGGTTTTCTTGGGAAAGATATTGAGGGAGTTTGTCATTTCCTTCTCTAATTCATTTTACACATGACAAAATGGAGCATAACAAGGCAAAATGATTTGCCTATAGTTTTCAATCTTTCTATTTACCTACCTACCTACTTATCCACCCATCCCTTTCTCTATATCTATATTTAAATAGATATAGATATAGATATATATGCATACATTTATATGTGTAAGGTTAACTAGTTGGTATAGTGGATAGAGCATTGGGTTTGGAATCTGGAACATCTTCCTGAGTTTAAATCTGGTCTCATACACTTACTAGCTGTGTGAACCTGGGCAAGTCATTTAGCCTTGTTTGCCTCAGTTTCCCCATCTAAAATGAGCTGGTGAAGGAAATGGCAAATCACTCTAGGATCTTTGCAAAGAATATCCCAAATGGGATTACAAAGAGTGAAACACTACTGAATAGTGACTAAACAACAATATATGTACAGAGTAGAACTGTGTTTTCCTTAGTTTAGGGAATCTCAGGGAAGGAAGCTCTTTCCATCAATACAGATGGATGCCTGATTTTCAGCCCCTTGTCATTTCTGATGAGGGGCCTTCCTCTACCAATGTTATATCATTAGTGGTCATCCACTTTAGATAAGACTTTGGGTCAGGACGTGCGCATACAAGAAGATGTAACACAAATGGATTATGGTGTATTTGACTCCCTTGCTTGGAGGAAGATGGCTCATGACAAAATGCTTTCTCTTAGAGAAATTTTATATTGTTTGTTGGAGGTAGTGTGACATAGTATATGAACTCTTTATTTGAAGACTGGAGACCCTTGGTTCAAATTCTGAGTCCCTCACCTACCTAATGTTGGGCAAGTCACAACTCTATGAAGCTTAAGCTCTATTAGATGATGATAATAATGATTATGCTACTTATTTTAAGGGGGTGTTGCTGGATTAATTCAATGAGATAATGTTTGTGGAGCCCTTTGTAACTGTAAAGCACTATATAAATGTAAGTTATTAATATCATTCTACCTAAGCACTTCTTGTGTTGACAAAATCAATTCTCTCTATTTACACTGCATGTGGAAGAAATCCTTTGAAAATCAAGTAACTAACCACCTCCCTTTCTCCAGCTAAGATGTGAGAGAGAACAAACCTTCTATCCAGCTGGAAGAGAGAAAAGCCTATTCCTAGCATGGAAAGTGTTTATTCTTAGCCTGGGGAATGTTGTAGAAAAGACCTGAATAAGAATCCAGCATGAACTGGATAATTTCCCAGCTCCTCCCAAGTCACATCTTCATAATGTGGCTCACAATTTTAAAAAGAATATTCCCAGATATATTCAAAATATAAAAACTCATTCTGAAAGTCAAATAAAAATGATCTTTAGATGATTTCCCATTTAGTTTCACCTATATAAGTGCTTTCCTCAGTGGGAATAATTAGGAGCTGATCACACACCTCCCACACACCTTATTTCATTTATTTAGTTCCACTCATTAAGTGTTTATTCTTTCACATAGATTATCATCGCCAAGGAGCCAGTCATTCAATAAACATTTATTAAGTACCTACTGTGTGCAAGACACTGTACTAAATGTCAGAGATGCAAAGAAAGGTAAAAGACAGACTTTACTCTCAAGGACCCCCCTCCTTTTTCAGGTAAGGAGAATGCTGATAACTGTGTTTGGAAGGAAAGGACTCCCCTAGCCACTTCTATAAGTCTAATAAGTTTAAACACCTGTTTTTATCTACTTTCTCTTCTATGATGCCCTTTATGAAATGAGGTGACCAAATTCAAGTTAGTCCAAGGGGAGGTCAAACCATTAATTTATTTCATGTCTGATGAAATCATGTTCCTGACTCTTCCCTCCCCAGGACACCCTCACATACCCATTCATTCTTTTGACTGTGGTTGAACCCTGAGCAAGCATCTTCATTAAACTGTCCATAGTGATTCATAGATACTTTCCCCTAGAGGTTACAAATAATTCAGAAACCATCAGCACACCAGGGACAAGTAGCTGAAATTGGTTCTTGCAATGGCTGTTACCTTGTACTTGTCTACACTGAATTTCATTTACTATCATGAGGTTCAATAGCTTGGGTGGGGTATGTCCTTTTGATGGTCTACTGCTGTTCTCTCCTCTGACTGGTTGAAATTATTCTCTCGCTCTGTCACTCGCCATTTATAATATGATGGCAGTGGACAAAGGACTCTTGTACACTGTATGGAAAGGTTGGAAAACTCCATAATGAACTAAGCGTGTGCTAAGGGAGAACAGGAACATTATTTACAAAGAGGATACAGAAAAATAACAATCATAATGATTTACATTTAGATACTATTTTAAGTATTTACAAAGTGCTTAATAGATATTATTTCAGTTGATCCTCACAACAACTTTATGAGGCAAAAGATGTCTATAATCCCCATTTTTTAATTGTTTACTAAAGTATACAGAAATTAATTCACTTTCTCAGTGTCCCATCATTAGTAAGAGCTTGAGAAAGGATTCAAATTCAGATTCTCCTGACTCCAAATCCAGTGCTCTACCCATCATGTATCCTGTCCATTGACTCTCACCTATCAAGAAACCAAGTTGGGACTTGATGTAGTAAATGGGAGAAGACTGAAGAAATAATGTGAAGACTTTTTGAGCCTTCGTTTCTTCTTTTGTAAAATTGGAAATGATATTGATTTAAAAAATCACCTATTGTGAGGAAAATATTGCCAGTTTTTTTGACCTGATTTGTGATCTCATTGAGGAAACTCCCACTACTAAGCACATATTAGTAAATCTGTATTTCACATCCTAAGAAGAGAATTGAGATAATAACAGATTTGTCTAGGGTCACACAAACACTGTATGCAGAAGCACCACAGGAAACCAGGTCTTTCTGATTCCTATCTTCTATGCTGAATGAGCTGTTATGGGTAGTATAAAGTAACAGAGAGAAGCAGTGGGTCATGGTCAGGGTGCTAACCTCAGTCAGGAAGTCTTGGGTTCAAATTCTGCCTCTGGCATATATTGGTTGAAGTGATCCTAGGCAAGGCATTTAACCCTTTGGAGCCATAGACAACTCTAACACCATAAGTTGCAGAGAAGGGTTGACCTGCACTGGAAGGGAGGGAGTTTCCTTGTTTAGGAGTTTTTTATGGGAATAAAGCCCAGGTCTAGTGCCAATCCCCTAAAGCAACAAATCTTCAAGATTAAATTTTATTTGGCTAGTAATCAGAGAATTAACACATGTACATTCATGTCTACACTTATCTTTACTGTCCCTGGCTCCAGCTCTGCTTCTAGCTTGATCTTTTAACCATTGGAGAAGTAGACACAGTGATAACTGGTACCTGCTGTTACAAAGAAATACTATACAGACTATAAGTAATGATGGACTACAGATCAAAGGAGAGAAAAGAGCCAGATGGATTCAGTCCAGAAAGAGTTCATGGAAGAGGATAACCTGAAGAATTGCTTTGAAGGAGAGAGAGGAAAAAGACTGGAAAAACAGAAGGAAATGGGACATTTCATATGGAGGGAGTGACAAATTTAAAAGCTCAAAGATAAGGGATGAAATCAGGCAAGATAAGAAAACTATTTGATTGGAGTTTGTAGTGGGAAATACAATGAGGAAAGATGGGAGATATAAAGTGAGAGGAAGAGTTTATTGTAGACAAGGATTTCATCTGATCATACTCTTTTTCAATATAGGCAAACCTAAGTGATATTTTTGGTAGCCAATGATGCTAGATGCAGAGTGATTAAAGGGTGTAGGGTGATTGTGGATTTTGTCTAAGGGTACTAACATCATTTCTTTGACTCACTATTCTTGGTTCATTTTGGAGCAATCCCCTGAATCGACAGCAAGTTATAGACAGTGTCAGAGAAGAAGGATCAACAAAATCTTTAAACCTACGTTGAAACAATCCCCTGCTCTTTCAATTAAGGAAATTATGAACACACCTAGGATCTGTTTAAGTTGTTTCAGAGTATCTATACTTCCTGAAAGATCTTAGTCTCTTGATAAACTAAGACAGGGTGAAAGTGGGAAGAGAGTTTCTCAAAATAAAGCCACAGCAACTTTGAATCAGAGCCACCTTCAAGTAAATTCCAGGGAATCACTTATAGTTTTTATGAAGTGGGGAGGGCACCTGCCAGGTGTCTGGCTCTCTGAAATTGCTCTTAAAGTTACCTGGGATTTGACAAAATTTGGCTTGAGATTTGCAGAGGGATTGAATGTAGGGGGTTCAGGGATTCACAGAACTTAGTCCCATCCCTCAAACTTTCCCTGACCCTTTAACTTTCCCTGCCCATTTAGGTGGCCCTGGGGAGTTTCCTGAAATTAAATCTGAGGTTCATCAGAACCAGTTTCAATTAATATCTTTTAAAGCCTCTTCCAGATCTAGATCTATGATTCTTCAGCGAAAGAGGTAGGGAGAAGCTTTGGGCCAAACAAGGAAACATAGTTTTCAAATATGTGTATTGAAAAGACAAAAATCATTGAGTTTTAAAATTGGAAAGAATGCTACTTCTCTAATGGATCTTGAACTCATTGATTTTACTATTCCACATAATGAGATGAATTTCAGTCTACCCATGCCTGCTCATTCTGGGTAATTGTTCTTTGTCTACTCTTTGTCTAATATACAATTAGAAATAATAATAAAATCTAACATTTACATAGTGCTTTCTATGTAGCAGACACTATAGAAGTGTTTTATAATGATTCCATTTGATCCTCACAAATACCTTGTGAGGCAAATGCTATTATTACAACAATTGCATCTACCTTGGGGAGGTGCATGTATCTTGCAACTTGTATCTATGGCATCTGTCTTGGGAAGTAGATTACTATGCCCAATTTACAGCTGAAGAAACTGAGGCAAACAGGAATGAAGTGACTTGCTCAAACTAAACGTAAGCTAGTTTAGACTGAGGTTAAATTTGAACTCCGATCTTCCTGACTCCAGACTTTTGCTCTATCCCCTGTGCCAGCTAACTGCCTCAATAAACTATAGAGAAATCCATCAAAAGTGTGATTGTCATTGCATAGGTACCAATTTAATACCCAAATTGTCTACTGATTAGCTCTCACTCTAGATATGTGACAAGCTCATCTTTTTGTTCTGGTCATATTTGTCAATAATGACATCCATTACTCTGTTCTGTGTAAATCTTTGTGGGAAATATACTGTGCAGCTAGATGGCATGTTGGAAAGAACACTGGATCTGTAATCAGGAAGCCTCATCTCTCTGAGTTCAAGTCCAGCCTTAGACACTTACTCACTGTGTGACTTTGGGCAAGCCACATAACACTCTTTGCCTCAGTTTCCTCATCTTTGAAATGAGCTGGAGAAAGAAATGGCACACAGTTTCTTTATCTTTGCCAATAAAACCCCAAATGAAGTCACAAAATTCGGAGATAACTAAAAAACAACTGAATGAATGTAAGTCCTGGGGATGCAAAGGAGCTCATGTTCCAGTTAGAGTGACAACATGTAAGTAACTAAATCTGTTCAAGATATACAGAGAATAAATAGAACGTATTCACAGAAGAAAAACCCCGAAATATGAGGGATTGAAAGAAATGATGGAGGATGGAAAGAGCCTTCTGTATCAGTGGATATTTGAGCTGAGATTTTAAAAATTCCAGGAAGGCAAGAAGGTGGAGGTGAGGAGGGAGAACATTATAAGCATGAGGAACGGGTAGTATGAGGTATAGAGTACTATGTTGAGGAACAGCAAGGAGATATGTGTGACTAGATCTTAAGAGTGTATGGAGGAGAACTGAGTTAAATAATCCTGGAAAGGAAGGGGAAGGTTATGACACTATTTAAGTGTCTAACAGAGGACTTTAGATTTAATTCTGGAGGTAATAAGGGACCAATGAAGCTTTATTGAGTTGAGGATGGGGTGATATGATCAAACACATGCTTCATAAAGATCACTTTGAAAACTCAGTTATGGGATGGATTAGAAGGAAAATGGATTTGAGCCAGATAGACTCACCAGAAACTTATTGTAGACGCTAAGGGAGGGTTGATGAAATACTGAACTAAGGTAATATATGTGTGAAAAAAGAGAAGCATGTGAGAGCTTTTGTGAAGGTAGAGTTGGCAATGCATTGGGTATGTGAAGTGGGAATGAGGAGTCTCAGATGACACTGAGATGGCTGTGTAGTATCTTTGGGGAATTATCTTCATAGAGATGATAATTAAGCCCATGAGAACTGATGAAATCACCTTAGTAAGATTATAAGGAAAGAAAAGAAATGGGGGTCTGGGACAAAGCTGTGAGGGACACCCCTATATAGTAAGTATGAAACAGAGAAAGAAATGGCAGAGAAAAGGAAGGAATTATTAGAAAAACAAAACCTGGTTATAACTATGTCATTAAGAGAGGAGACAGAATTTGGGAAGAGAGGATGAATAACAATTATTGTCTCCTTTAACACCCTATCTAGTATTTTGTGTGTGTGTGTATGTGTGTGTGTGTGTGTGTATTCATATCTTTATCTGTGATGCTCTGCCCAAAGAAATGCAAAACAATTTTTTTTTAATTACTGAAACCTCCCAAAATAAATCGAGGTTTGCCAGCTAGATTTCTTTCTTCTTGTTATTGTTATTTGTCCCTTTCTCAAAGAGGACCATGTCATCAGGGAGATGATACCATGACATATAAGTGAATTGAATTTAAGTGAGGGAGGGCTGTGCAAGGTCACCTACCTCACTTTCTCCTCTAAGGCCATCTGAGTTCAGTGGTCAGATGTAGATCAGGATGACTGAACAAGGCCCTGGATGCAATGGGAGACCTCGATCTTTTTCTTTCCCAACTTCAATCATTTTAGCTCTCATTGATTGGTCTAAATAGGTCCTAGGCCAAGGCCCAGTTGGGCATTATTTGGGTCCAGATTATCTCAGAGTGATTGTAATAGCAGTTGTTTCTGTTTTAGCCAGGAAACCCTGAAAGTTTTCCCCTCTCAAATTGATTTTTTAAAGCTGGGTAAAAAGGCCATTTTTTGCCTCATTTCTTACCTAGCCTTAATCATTGAATGGCTGTTGCCTCAGTCCACCAGATCTTAGCTTAAAAAAAGGCCAAGATGTCCTAAGGTATCCATGGCCATCTCCAGTTGTTAGGATCTATATCTTGCCACTGAACTCAGATGGCTCCAGAGAGAAAAAGTGAGGCTGATGACTTTACACAATTCTCCCTCACTTCAATCCAATTCACTTACGTGTCATGGTGTCCCCTCCCTGATGTTATAGCTTCCTTTGAGAATGAGAATGAAAGACCAACAATGACGACAACAATCTAGCATACTTATACTGACCATGGGCAAATCCATAAGAAGAGGTGATGGCTGAGGCAGACCCAAAATGCTGTTTGGAAGGATGTACAGATGTGCACTATGCAGACTAGGGAGCTACCTATATATTGTGATTTGAAAAATTTGATAAGGATATCTCCTAAATCTCTTCCATCACCAACCTAGTGTAACTCTTACCTTCCCTTTCTACCTGCCCTAAAATTTACATTAGACCCTCCTTGCTGAGTTAGAAAACAACGTCAAAGATATAATTTCCAGAACTCCATTATGGAAATCATGTTGTTTCTACCTTAATCTATTAGCATAAATATTTCATTAGTCAGTTGAAGTCATGGAGGAGGGAGAAGAGGAGAACAAGGGAGACTATTAAATAGGAATGTTTCAATTTGGGAGATAGCCTGGGGATACTGACATAGAACAAGCCCTGAATGTTTGGGAAGAGAGGTAAGACAGCCTTGTAGTGAGCACTAGATAAGTCAATGAGGAGAAGGGGAAGAAGTAGTTAGCATTTTAGTTAGAGAACGTTGGCTCTCGTGTTTTATCTTGGAAAGAGTTCTGGAAAGAATCTCTGCCATTTAACATGTATACTATAGTTAATATGATGAATCTTTCTGGGATTCATCTCTAAATTTAAAAGATTAGACTAGAAACCATGGGTTCTTACCCTAGATTCTAAGAAGTTATTTAAAAATGTTTTGTTCACTCAATTGCTTTTTTAACCATTTTTTTTACTTTGCCCCTATATGTAAAAAGAAACTATGACATTTTTCTTTCAAATTTTGAATTCCAAATTCTCTCCCTTTATCCTTACCTCCCTTTTAGCTCTATTTCAATATACTGGTTTCTTTTAGCTTTTATTTTATGCATTTACAAAGATTTTTTTTCTGAAAAAGGGTTTTCAGATTTCACCAGACCACCAAAGGGGTTCATGGCATACATAGAAAAAAATTCACAGTCCCTAAACTAGATAATCTCCAAGGTTCCTTCTAGTTTTAAGACCTGTATTGGAACACTTAATCTAGGTACCTGTGGAATGTAGATTTTTGTTGGGGATGCTGTGTGAGGTTATATCAAATAAAAGGTGGAAGGAGAGGAATAAAGAAAAATAATTGAGAGTTGGGGCTGCTGCAAAGACTTTGCAAGGTGTTTTTGTGTATGTCTGTGTTTACAACAGGAGGAAGATATATAGAGTGTTGAATGCCTACAATTCTTCGATTTACCACTTTATCAAATCTTGGCAAATCCCTTATAGCAACTACTTTGGTCTGTTTTGATTCCCTCATACACGTTCAGAGACCTTGTATTACAAATCTCTCTTTAAAGTGTTTCTTAAATTCTTACTCTATTTGCTGAGGTCAGACTCACTTCTTTCAGCACAGCCCCTCGGCTTCTCTCCTCCTCAACTTACTCTAGCCCCTAAAATGAACCAGGTTATATTTTATTCATAGTAATGCTCTGCAGCTAGTTCAGTGATTCCCTTCTTTCTACATTGCCAAATGAGTGCTTCCTGATCCTGGGAGTTAATGCTGCTCTGGCAACCATTTGAGTTGTCTGTAACAAAGAGAAAATGGAGCACTTTTCACTGTTAATCTCCCTTCAAATGAGCTTCTACATTCTCAAACCTCAATCTAGATGTCTTCACAAGAATGGTTTACCTTTATTGCTTTCAAAGTATAACCTTAAGAGTAAAAATGTTGCTAGCTTGGGAATCCCATATCTGTTCAATGCCTCGTAACAGCTAAAATTATGCCTCCATTTTCCCTTGTAAATGATATTGTAAAAAACATTTAAGTCGGGACACCTGGGAAATTATCATTGGTTTCTCCCCCCCTTCTAAATGTATTGGACTGAGAGGTCACAAGGTACGATATTTCTCTGGTGTCTTAATGAACTAATCCATAGAGCATGATGTAGAACAGATGATAAAGACTCCTGTTAGCCTTCTTGTTAGGGCAGTGAGAAATAGCAGATAGATAGATGAGGTGATAGAAAATGGTACCATGTCCACTACCCCCACTTTGTTCACATTTCAACTGATGGTGATCAAATTAATGATGAACAACAATGAATATAGCTTCCAACTTTATATTCAAAGGACATAAAATAAATAGAAAAGCAAATCATCATAACAATCCTTTTGCTATTATTTGCAATAGAAAGGTATTAAGTCTAAAATAAATTCATTGGAGCAAATCCAGATACCAAATTGTGTTCTTATTGTTAGGAAATGAATAATGATTGATACTAAGAAGTGAGCCAACTTAGTAGCTCTCAGAATCCCATATTTTCTTTTGGACTCAGTTCAAATACTATTTCCTATAAATATGAAGTCTTTTCTGATTTCCCTAAGCTTCTATTCCCCCAATTACCATTTATGCATTTTTAAAATTTTATATGTAGTCATTTATGAACGTGTCATATTTCCTGTTGATAAACATTTGTAATGAACAAGACACTGTTCTAAAGACTTGAGAAATAAAGGCAAAAAGAACAGTTCTTGATTTCAAGGAGCTCATGTTCTAATGGATTATGGGACTTGTTTTCACTTTTGTCTATATTGACAGCACCTGACACATAATAGGTGCTTAAATAGATTCTTGTAGATAGATCTAATTTTTACGCATGATTCTGATGCACTCTAAAAATAACCAAGGGAAAGAAAGAAAATCTAGGCTGAATTTCCTTTCTGTGAATAAGAACAATATAATCTATTAGCAAATGTCCTAGAAGGCACAACTCACCATACAGAGTCCCTTGTAAGTTTGGGATTTATTTTCCCATCTTCGTCTAGGAAGATGTCCATTTGCAAATTGGCATTATTATCATGGGCTGAGAAAAAATTGGTGACAATTCTTGCAGGTATTCCAAGGCAACGAAAAACTAGAATGAAAAAACAGCAACAACTTGGACTAAATTTCTGAAATTACCATCAGATTTTAATAGAGAGGGAAAGAAGAGAACTTGAGAAAAATAATAATAAATAATAATAAAGAATTTTACTACATTTTTTTCAAAATTATTAGATTAAAGAAGGAAAAAATGACTATTGATATGCAGCAAGTTTGTTTTCAGGAGCTGAATGAACAGGGATAATTCAAAGAGAGTTGAGCTAAATGGACTCCTCTGACTTCATGGAATTCCATTTTTAAAGTTAGAATGGATGCAGTAGATCTTGAACAACTTCCTCATTTTATACATCCTGATGTTTGTGAAATTATATTGAACACTTTTCAAAATAATCCCATGGAAGACTCAGGACTAAAAAAAACCAGCTTTCCTTTTTCCACCACAGCCATAGTAGAGGGACCAAATTGGGGAGCAGTGGGAAGACAAGATTGGGTTGGTCAGATAGTACTAGTTGATCGAGTAGCTGGCATATTAAAGTGATATTAGATAGTATATACTACTACCACTACAATCTAACATTTTTATAGCACCTACTATATGCCAGGCTCTATGCTAAGTGCAAATACTATCTCATTTGATCCTCTCAAAAATACTGGGATGTAGGTGCTATAAGAATCCCTATTTCATAGTTGAAACCGAGACAGACAGAAATGAAATCATTTGCCCAGAATCACCCAGCTACTAAGAGTCTGAATCTAGATTTTTTTTTATTCTAGGGTTTTTGATTCCATGTCACCTAGCTAACCCAGACAATTAGCAATTAGAGTAAGCTATTTTAGGGGAGGGACTGCCTTTATGCTTTTTTTTTTTTTTTTTTTTTGTATCTCCAGCCCTTAGCATGGTGCCCAACACACAGTAGATACTATATAAATGTTTAATGAACTGAATTGACAATAGTAGACAATAGGGAGCCACTGGAAGTCATGGAATATGGGAATAATTCAATGAAAACACAAAGGATCATAGATTTAGAGTTAGAAGGGATTTGAGAAGATGTTGTCTCCCCCATTGTGAAGAAAATTAATGCAGTGCTATGTGAGTTCAAACAGAATAGTCTTAATAACAGAATCCTGTAAGAAAGTATCAGTGATAGAAATATAAAATATTTCTCATTCTACATTATTTAATTATTTATTATTTAATCATATTAAACAGGTTTTCTGATATGCTAATGGAACATTTCTTTGAAAATCCAGTAAAATCAAATTTGTAAATTAGGGCTTTATGGAGTAGATATCCTGTTGTTTTTTCATCTTTGACTGGAATTCACTCTGGTGCCTCTATGCAGAGGGTGACATCGAAGATTCATTTTAATTGTTTGATTATAAATTACTTAGATGCATCTTTGGCCATATGTACCTATTGATTAAACTTAATTCAAATGCCCTCCCTGGCTACCAGGACTTGAGCTATCAGGACTCATTGAAAATAATTCAGCTGACAATTTTAAGATTAATGACTGAGCTTGGTTCTTCCTTTTGAGATAGGTTAGCATATTTAACCAATGACTATCCATTCCCATTCAATAGGATAACCTTGGAAGTCTGCAATGGAGGACACTGTCAGCTGTCAGCCTCCTTAAATGACTTAATCCATAACCCCCAAAGAGTGAGAGAGGTTACCTCTTCCATCTCATTCACATCTACACCTCTCTGGTGATTTACAGTGGCTTTAAAAGTGAAAATTTTAGAATCCTCTATTCTATTCCTTGAACCTTCCTCTGACTCATACCATGTTCAAAATCAATCTTATTCATAATTGTTATTTACTCATAATATGTTATTAATTCAGGAAGGTTGAATTTAGCGTTCCAGTCTCCCTTTCTTATTCCTTCTTTGTGGCACTGCCATCATAGGGTACCTTACAAGCATACCAAATATGTAAGAGTCCTCTACATTTCTCCTATTAGATACCTTCTATTAAAACACATTCATAGGAAAAGATCTGATCATCCCATTCACAGTAATGTTTAAATTACTGCTAAAGATGAATGTGTTATAATAGTTTGCATTTGCAGAATCAAAGCCAAAAATCAAACATTATGCTGTAATGGTGGAATTTAAGGCAGCACCTCTCATAAGGGTAGATGGAAAATAATGAGGAATTAAAGATAAAATTATATTCTTGGCCTTGCTGAAGTAATTTCCTCTAGATCCTTGTCTACTCTCTTCTTAAGAGGACTCTGCATTGTATTGTACTTGAAGGTAAAAGTCTTGAGTCTGGTCATTTCCAGCAGGCTTACTTCATACAAGTAAGCCTATTTTCCAGAGATTAGTGATAATCCATATGGACTAAAGAGAGGCAGAGAGGGTAAATTCACTAGATAATTAATAATATTTACCTTTATCTCCCGCTAGAAAATTCTGGATCTATATAAGTTTTCTAAAGCTCACTGGATATTTGAACCTAGACAGTTCACCTCAGAATAGGATTTTGAGATCATCAGATTAAAAAGTCCATACAAAAGAGGCTTCCCCCCAGTATAACTTTATTGACCAATTCTTTGACAGTCACAACTTTTGGTTGCAAGTGGATCATGTTATTGTCATGCCATATGTTGCCCGACAGTGATAAAAAAAAAAAGCCACTAGTTGAACAAAGATCATCCATTTGACTCTTCATCCCTTGAAATTTTGGCTTTTCTCATTTGAAAAAACAAAAATCAATCAGTAAAGTTAAATCAGTTTCTTTTAAATATTTTTTCAAAAATAGTGATCTTTCAGAAATGGTCTCCAGCCTTAGAATGCTGATTTTCTCCCAGGCTATGCAAATTGTAAAGAAATGAAAATTCATTTCCAACTCATTGATCTTTATAGCAGCCTTATCAACCTCTCAACTAATATGTGGTGAAAGAAATTTATTTTCCACAACATATTTCTTTGGGACTTAACAAAAAAGTAAAAGTAATAGCTGTGCTAAAATTATGCAAACGTTTTTAAAATGGTGTAGGGAACTACAGAGAATTCTTTTCTGCCTCCATCTGTTTTCCCTTGGAGAAAATATGACATAGCAGTTAAAACAGTGGAAGGGAAGTAGGGAGACATGGATTACACTTGAGGTTATACTACCTAATTGCTCAGGGATCTTCGGTAATTCATTTAACCTGTTTCTCCCTGTGTCTAGAATAAAGTCATCACTACCTGCCACTACCTCTCCCATAGCAAGGGAAAAGAATTAATTGTATAAATCATCAACACCTGCCTCAAGTTTCCCCTAGGAAGGTAATGCTAGGTAACTAGGAGACATATTTCATTTTGTGGTGGTTTATTATTTGTTTTACTTTTTTAACCTCTTTAAAAATGTGTAGCTTCAGAGATTAAAAGGGTATAACTTTTTATACATTCCCATTTAGCCTCCTCAGCCTAAAAGTTCTTCAGATGTATAGAGAGTTGGCTTTGAACAGGTCAATGTCGTTTTTGTCATAAATCATAAAGCCAAATAAACCTAGGAATATAGCTGGCGTTTTTATTCTGTATTGACTATACTTTCAAATATTCATCATATGAATACTGCAGAAACAACACAATGAAAATAGATTTCAGATGAGATGCTGACGAAAATCCCTATTATTTCATTGGGTAGCTAGGTCGCACAGCATTAGAATGCCAAAAATTCAAATTCAGACTCAGACATCTATTAGTTATGTAACCCTGAGCACTAAATGACTTCACTTAACCCTGCTTACCTCATTTTCCTCATCTGTAAAATGAGCTGGAGAAGGAAATGGTAAAGTTCTCCAGTATCTTTATCAGAAAAATCCCAAAAAAGGTCACAAAGGATTGAACATGACTCAGTAAATAAATAAATAAATAATTTCATTGGTAATAAGAATTCTCTGGTATAGAAACTCTCCACTGATGTAACTTACAGTCTTAGAGAGATGTCCTAGGGAATTGAAATAACTTGCTCATGGTCACATAGCTAGTGTGTGTAAGAGCGAGACTTGAAGGCAAGTCTTCTTGACCTTTACACTATATTCCATGCATGGGGCTTATTTGAAATTCTCCTTTATGCTTTAAATAATTTCAATTTCTCTAGGAAATTTCATTTGAATACTTACAAGTGTTGAGGACACCAGCAAAAACCCAGCACTGACCATACTGTACTGGATTCCCAGAACTTTGATATTCCAGCAGAATATCAACACTCCCGGTCCAGGCAGAAGGAGGCACTCCATAGGCATATATATTGTCCCAGGATCCAACAATAACACCTTGATCATCTTTGGCATTGATCTATGTGAAAAATGGAAGGGGGAAGAAAAAGAAAATATGTTGAAATTAAAATTTTTTTAGGGAGTAAAATGTCCTTTAACTACAGAGGTACCAAGTGAACTTCAATAAACTCCTATCTTCTTGTATTCATCCAATATGCCAGTGATCCCAAACTTTTGGAGGCTGATGAGCCAACCCCTTTCCTCCACCAGCTTTTTCCTCCTTTGAAGTTCAAGCTATTCATATTGGTAGTTCTAATGAAATAGAGGCAGCTATTTGGCAGAGTAGATAGAATGCTATATCTAAAATCAAAAAGACTTGAGTTCAAATGTAACTCCAGACAATTACTAGCTGTTTGGCAAGTCATTTAACATTTATGTACATAAAGTTAAAACACTCTAAAATATTAATTATCATTATTTTCATACCATTTCCATGATTTTCCTCCATGTCATTGTTTTTCATGGCACCATAATATTATATTACATTAACATAGCATCATCTATTTAGCTGTTCTCCAAATGCTGGGCATATATAAGTTGTTTCCTATTTTTTGCCATTGCAAAGCAGAGAACTAATAAATATATTTATTTTATAGCTATGTCTTCCTCCCTTTTACTATATTTTGGGGTTGGAACCTTAGCAACAGAATTACTGGGTTGAAAATTATGATCACGTTTGTGACTTTTTGTGCCAGATCTGAATTAGAATATTACCCTTCTTGCTAGCATGGCACATACTAATACACAGGACTGACGATGTCATTTCTTAATTCAAGGACCCTCAAAAGCTCTTTTGTGAGTACAGGATAAATCATAAGCAACTCAGCTTTGTACTTAATGTCCTCCTGAAATCTAGCTCACCCAATTAGTCTTATTTCACATCTCTTCCCTGCACAAACTTTACTTCCCAGTCAAATTGGATGATTGACTTTTCTTTAATGTTATTGTACATTCTCCTTTCTCCATGTATTCACTCATTCATTCAGCACATATTCCTCTCTCACCTTATCCTCTTTATAGCTTTCTCTTTTTTTTCACGATTAAATTCAGGTATCAACTCCTCTGCTTTTATTATCATTCCATTTTAATCTCAGGTGCCTCAAATTTTCTTAGACCACTTAGAATGTACCTACCTTCAGAGCATTACATTTCCCCTTTGTCTCATACATAATTGTCTATGTATTATATCTTCCTATAAGTCTGTAGTCTCCTTGTAGGAAGAGACAGTTATTTTTTTCATTTTGTAGAAGACTCAGGTCTTCCTGAATCTAGACCCAGAACTCTATCCACTGGGCTACTTAGTTGTCCCTAAATAACTGTGAGCAAATAACCGAGCAAGGTGGCCTGATGGATAGTGTCAGGTATGGAGTCAGAAAGACTCATCTGTTTGAGTTCAAATTTGGCTTCCAACATTTGCTAGCTGTGTGACCCTGGACAAGTCATTTTATCCTGTTTGCCTCAGTTCCTTCATCTGTAAAATGAGCACAAGAAGGAAATGGCAAGTCATCCCAATGTCTTTGCCAAGAAAATCTAAAACGGGGTCATAGTCAGACACAATAACATGTATATATGTGTATGCGTGCATATATAAGCACATATATAAAAACTTTATATGTAAATTTATATATATATATATATTTATATTATATAAGTATTTGCATATTACAACATTTATAAATATTGTCATTTGTATACATCAAAAATCTTTTTTGGTAAAATATGTGTAAAAAAGTATTCTTATTTTTTTCTAGGTGATTTGATATATAATTCTCAAAATAACATAAGAATCACTATGGTTTACAATAAACTCATGACTGACATGGAAACAAATAAATCTAAATCACAGCCTTTTGCCAAAAAATAATGTCTAGACAAATGGAGATTAGAGAGTTCAATGACTAAAAAAGAGGTTTTTGGAACTGTCTCAATGACTCTGTCTCTGTCACTCTGTTTCTCTTTGTGTGTGTGTGTGTGTGTGTGTGTGTGTGTGTGTGTGTGTGTCTTTCTGTCTCTGTCTCTCTGTTTCTCTCTTTCTCTGTTTCTCTCTCTGTCTCTGTCTGTCTGTCTCTTTGTCTCTGTCTCTTTCTCTCTCTCTCTCTATATATATATATATTTATAGATAGATAGATAGATGGATAAATAGATAGATATAGATATAGATATAGATATAGATATATATGTCACCAGAAACATTTTGGAAAAGGAACTTCATGAAAAATCTTTTTAACATTTTGTCCAAAGCAAATAATAGCTTTGGGACAAACCCTGGTTTGAAAGTATTGGCAAAGTAAAAGTCTATGGACCAAACGGATTCCCACTAAAGATAGCTGAAGTTGGCAATGAAATGCTTTTCTGTGTACTTTTTTTAAAGAGAGAATACTTTTTAGTTGGTTAAAAAGCTTTTGTCCTCTGTTACAAATGAGGTCATAAATGTAAATGCATTTTCTTTTTCTTATTAAAGATGTTTTCAAAACATATTCATGGACAATTCTTTAACATTAGCCCTTGCAAAACCTTGTGTTCCAAATTTCCTTCCCTTCCCCCACACTCTCCCCTAGATGGCAAGTCCACTATATGTTAAACATGGTATAAATATATGTCATATCCAATATATTCATACATATTTATACAATTATTGTGCTACACAAGAAAAATCCAATCAAAGGAGTAAAAAAGAAGAAGAAACAGAATAAAATGCAAGCAAACAACAAAAAAAGAGTGAAAATGCTATGTTGTGATTCACACTCAGTTCTCATGGTCTTCTCTCTGGGTGTAGATAGCTCTCTTCATCACAAGATCATTGGAACTGGCCAGAATCCTCTCAATGTTGAAGAGAGCCACGTCCATCAGAATTGATCCTCATATAATCTTGTTGTTGCCATGTATAATGAGCTCCTGGTTCTGCTCATTTCACTCAGCATCAGTTCTTGTAAGTCTCTCCAGGCCTCTCTGAAATCATCCTGCTGGTTATTTCTTTAGAACCAATAATATTCCATAACATTCACATACCATAACTTATTCAACCATTCTTCAACTGATGGAAACTCCATCAGTTTCCAGTTTCTGGCCACTACAAAGAGAGCTGCTACAAGCATTTTGGCACATACAGGTCCCTTTCTCTCCTTTAGTATCTCTTTGGGATATAAGCCCAGTAGTAACACTGCTGGATCAAAGGATATGCACAGTTTGATAACTTTTTGAGCATGGTCCAAATTGCTCTTGAGAATTTTTGTATCCATTCACAGTTCCACCAACTATGTCTCAGTGTCCCAGTTTTCCCACATCCCCTCCAACATTTATCATCATCTTTTCCTGCCATTTTAGCCAATCTGACAGGTTGACAGATTTTAATTTGTATTTCTCTGATCAATAGTTATTTGGAGCATCTTTTTATATGATTAGAAATAGTTCTATTTCTTAATCTGAAAATTGTCTGTTCATATCTTTTGACCATTTATCACTTGGAGAATGGCTTGAATTCTTATAAATTTGAGTCACTTCTCTATATAATGTAAAAGCATTTTCTAAGCAGCAAAAATTCTGTATACAATTTAAGGAAGAATTGGTGATATAGAATATTACCTTTACATAGTGGTAAATTCTTTAAACCTAAATATTTTTGTAAATTCATTAAGTGACATCAACTGGTATTTCAATCAAATATCACTTATATTTTTCATCTGAATCATAAATTTTTAGAGCTAGAGGGAACCTTTAAAAATACACCATAGTATTCTGGTTAAAATTCTAGCCTATTCTTACTCAATTTCATTAATGTAATTTTCAGTTGCAATCCTATTTTGATAATTATAAATTAGACTAATGAAATATTTATTGAGTGCTGACTATACTTAAAGCCATTTGAGTGACATGAATAATTATAAAATAAGGCTGTTGCTTTCAAAGATCTTGCAATCCAGTGAAGAGGTAAGGTGATAAATGAGAACAGCTAAATGAGGAATATAGACCAGAAGGTTCACTGGAGGTCAGTGGCCTCAGAGATTCTGGCTAATCAAGGAAAGATTCACAGAGAAAGTGGGATTTGAGTTGGACCTTTAAGAATGGGAAGGATTTAGACTGGGTCAAAGAGACAAAGAATGAGTGCATACATGGATTTCTTTTGGTGGTGGTGGTGTTAAGTGAACAGTATATAAAAAGGTATATAAGTATACAGGGCATTTAAGGATAATGAATAGATTGATTTGGTTGGAATAGAATAGGCAATAAAATATATTGAAATAAGAATTTTTTTCTAATTCAAATTTATGGACTTCTAGGAATCTCTCCACAGGCCTTCAAGGTATCGGTGGACCCCATGTTAAGCATCCCTGTAATAAAGAGTTTATCTAAGATACTAATAAGAAAAAAACGCTAGAAATCAGTCAATCAACAGATATTTATTCAGCTCCTACTATGTGCCACAAAGCATGAAGAGAAAAGTGAAATAATTGTTACCCTAGTAGAGCAAAAGGAAGATCGGGTGCATTATGGAGTCATGGAAACATTTAAAGTAAAACCAACCTTTTCAGGGGAACATTGGGGGCAATTGGCATAACGTGACTTCCAATACTACCTGAGTAGTCTCATAGGCTCTACAAATTAGTGTCCTTTCCAAATGAAGCCATAATATCTGGCCAAAGATCTGATATTTCTAAGATCCTCATAGAAACTACATATGTCACACATGAAGAAGTGTCTTCTTTTTGTCAGCTTTAGGGGCATGGTTTTTGAGTTTCTTTCATTGGCACTTAGCAACAGGTACTACTTTTGAAGCTCATTTATCCTTTCTCTAGTTTTCATTGCTTTCATCTTTCCTAAAGGGGGCAATCTTCCTTGAAGTTACATGGAATGTCAGTTCTGAATATAAGCATCCATTCTTATCAAACTTAGGAAGATGTTGCCCTCAGAGCACAGAAATGAGAGGATATGAAACATACAGATGGAAAACACCTAAGGCATGAGAGTATAATCTTCTTAAGTCGTTTCAAAAGCTCTTAGATTTTGGGCAAACTGGCTATTGAAAGGTAGGATGTACTTATAACAGTGGTGTCACTCCCCTAAGGTACCAGTTTTAATGAGCTTTCTCCACATGGCCATTACAGTTCCCTATTTAGACTCACCAGGATTCTTCCACTTGAAACTATGTTTATTCATTGCAAAACAAAGGAGAAACTAGATTACTATACTAATAATTTGAACATGGCTAGACAATTGAGCATTTTGGTGAAATAATTTGATTTGACCCATCTACAAGGCTGAATTAAGTGAGAAATTAATTGCAAACTCACCCTTTTGGAAACAACCATGAAATGATGGCATTATAGAATTCTCAAATCCTTCTCACTATCTTCATAATCATCATTTTCATTGTCGTCCCTGAAGCTGAATTGATTATGTAGCAATATGCAGCTATTGTTAAGAAGGTCAAACTGATAGAGCATATTTGTCCTTGTCATAAAGAGTACATAGACAATGTTTTCTGGTACTCAAATTATCACTTCTCTTGCCATTCAGAACTATGAGAGTCCATACCAGGTAAAGCGACAAAAGCTGTGTTAATGACTAATTTTTAAACATAGTCATTAATTAGCATAACTTTTTATAGCAGCAAGTTGAACCCAATCAGTTGAGGCCATAGGGAAGAATATGAAAAAAAAATCTGTTTCTACTACAGACCTTTTAATTATATTAATGCTGGACTGTTCCCCTGTTGCTTGATAAATCACAACTCTCATTTAAAAGTATTTGGCTGGATTAGCTACTGTTTTCTAATTAGAAAATCGACTACCAGAGAGCCCAAAGATTGAAAGTGATATGTCTTTCCTGACAAACCCAAAGGGTTAGGGTGATATCCACCTTCTTAACCAGGGAGATCTGTTTGGGGAGGAACACTTCAAGGACATGCTATTCCTTCTCCTTGCAAATTGTTAACTCTCTGAAAGACTTGCTATGAAGGATTCAATGTATCATGGCAAGACCACCCTTGATCTTGAGTCTGGTTTGGCAGGTTGTGAACTCTGTTCTTTTCCTAATGAGATTCAGGGTACCATTGTAAAGTGGACTTTTAAATCTACCCCAAAGTAGAACTGATCTCTAGGGAAACCATTCAATGGAGTCAGCCTCTAACAATAACAATAATCTAGCATTTATATAATGCTTTAAGGTTTCCAAAGCACTTTATGTCATATCTTATTTTATCCTTTCAAGTGGAGTCTTATCTGGCCAATATAATCACTCTTTGCCCTTCCACTTTTGAAGCTTTTTTACTCATTGATTGTCCAGGATTGTGTAAATTTAGTGTTTGTTGTTGTTTTTCATACCTACTATTCCTCTAGCATAGGGAACTCTTGGGGATAGAAACCCTCTTTCCTGAGGCAGATTAGCAACTCTACAAGACAGAGACAATTAGAGGCTAATGGATTCAAGGTTGGCCTGAGAGTCAGGAAGAACTTTCATTTCTCTGGGGCTCTCTTTCCAGGATACACATTAGGACCAATGTATCTAGGTTGTTACCATGTAGTGCCATGCCATATATTGTTTCATTACCAGAACAAATGTTTCAGTTAATAATAATGATGATAGCTAACACATAATTCAAAGTACTTTAATATATTATTTTATTTGATGCTTTAAATTATTATTATTTTATTAATATTTTTACTAATAATACTAGTTTACTAATTTTACTAAAATACTAAAATTTAGATGAATTTCAGTTGCAATTCAATATAGACCCAGAGACTTATTAAACTATAAATTTCTATAAAGCAAGGCCCACATTTCATTGATCTTTAAATCTTTTCTAACACAGTGTTACACAAAGAAGACACTGGATGTTTGTTGACCGTATGAATGAATGGCATAATACAATATGAAAAGAAGTATACTTTCAATAAAAATAGAAGTTATAATTATCATTAAGTTTTTTCAGACAGGGCAGATAGTCTACGGATGTATTGAAAACACAACCATTTGAAAGTTGGACACATAAAGCACGTGTCGAATAGATCGTCTTAGGATTTAACATATTCCATTTCTTAATACATTCACCTGTCATATGTAAAATGTAAACATTTAAAAATATTTTTCAATTGAGTATGAAATCTCTTATAAGATTATTTTAGCTATATTTTTAAAATTATTATATACTTTATAAACAGGTTTTTAGAAGTTATGTTCTGGAATGACATCACTAGCCTTCCTAAGTCACTCAGGTCCACAACTTTTTAGTTATTTTCTATTTCTTACTCCATATATCCAATTATTTGCTAAATCTTTCTACTTCCCCAACATTTTCCACAACTGTGCTCTTCTCTCTACTCATTTGGCTAACAACCTAGTTCATATACTCATTGATTGCCTCTTGGTCTTTCAAAAACTTCCTATGGTTTCATTAATTCAAGTTTCTTCTTTCTATCTCCAATCAGTCCTTCACATAGCTGCCAAACTGATTTTCTTGAAAGTATGAATTTGACCATGCAACCCTTCTACTAAAAAATTCTTCTTGTTGTTCAGTTGTTTTTCAGTCATGTCTGACTCTGTGACCCCATATGGGTTTTTTCTTGGTAAAGACATTGGAGTGGTTTGCTGTTTATTTTTTCAGCTCATTTTTGAGGAGAAACTGAGGCAAATAGGCTTATGTAACATGCCCAGAATCACACAGTTAGTAAGAGCCTGAGTTTAGGTTTTCCTGATTCCAGCTACCCAGTGGCTCCCTATTACTTCTATGTTAATGACAAATCCCTCTGATTGACTTTGAAGATCTTTCACAGCCTTTCTCTAACCTACTTTTCTAATCTTATCATGTTATATCCCTTCATACATTCTAGCCTAGTCAACATGATTTTCCTCCTTTCCTCACAAATAACAGCCCATTTCTCCTCTCCCAAACCTTTGAATAATAGGCTTTCCACCACTTGCTTTTATCCTTACTTTTATCTCTTAGAATTCCTTGCTTCCTTCAAATTCAAGCATTATCTTCATGTAACCTTTCCCCATCTCCCTAATTTCCAGGGTTATCTTTTCCCAAATTATCATATATTTTGTATTGATATTGCATATATTTTAATATCCTTATGCATGTGCACATTGCCTCCTTGATAGAATATATTCTCCTTGATGGCAAAGACTATTTCTTTTTTGCCTCTACTCCCAGGGCACATAGTAGATGGTTCAAAAGCACTTCTTGATTAATTACAAGTTTATTCTTCTGGCTCACAATTTTACTTAGGATATCCCTGTTAGCCAGTATATCCTAAAAAAAAAAGCCATTCTTCTACTACTTCTCTCTCACCCTGTCTATTTAATCTGGTCTATTTGGGGTATGAATAATCAAGAATACAATACATACAGACCCCCTGTGTTGTAATCCTACATCCAAGAATAAAGGGCAAACACCTGCTCCCAGGTTTACAGCCTTCCTTCTACAAGGTTTTGGAAAGAATGACTAATAAGAAAAAAATTTAGAGTATCCATATAAGTAGGTAATTGTCTCTGTCACTAACCATAACAAAGCCTTATCATCTAGAAAATCATTTATCAAATTCATAGAAAATAGCAATTAAAAGTGAAAGTAGATATAGAAATACAGAGGCTGAAGGAAGGAAGGAGAATTTAGAAGGAAGGAAAGGTAAATTGCATAAAGCTGTCATACCACATTCTAAAGGGCAAAAAGTGTCCTGCTCTGTTTCTATCCATTAGCTGCAGGATGCCTGTCCCAGGAGATCAGAACAACAACCAACTTCACGGCAGGAAGGGAGCACTGAAAATCATATTCCCATGCTTCAGAAATAGACCGTTATTATAAAATAGATGTAGTATTGAAACCTCATTCCAGGAAGCAATTCTGGAAACATGGACACTGAGATTGACTGTGATTATTGTATTCAAGAGATGACTTGTAATAAATGTCTGTATTTCTGCTAAAAATACAGGGAGTGAAACTATAAGAAATTTAACCTTCATAATAGAGAAACCTAGCTGCTTAACCAGAGATGGAAGCATTGTTACTTTGCTAGCTTTTACCTCAAGAAAAAACCTTTTTCTCTCTCTCTATTTAGAGTAAAGGTTGGTTCATCCTAATGTTGCTGGGATAATAGAAGTGTGTGAGAGAGATCTTTTCTCGTTTGGAAAAAAATTTACGATTCAACAAAATCAGCATTTATTAACCACCTACTCTGTGCAAAGCACTGTACTAAACAATGAGAATTCAAAGGTGAAAAATGTCATTGTTCTTTCAAAGCACTTTAAATTAGTGATTGGGTGAGACATGTGGGTAGGTAAAATATGAGTTAGAACGAGGGTCACATGGATGCATGAGGGATCAAGGAGAGCAGAGTTATTTTTAATTGAAAGCATCAGGAAAAACAAATGAAGGAAAACTCAATAGAAAATAGAGGAATTTCAGTAGGTGAAGAAGCGAGGAGAATCCATCATAAAGTTGAAACACATAATAATATGTAATATACACATAATAAAGGAGGGAAGGAGACATCAGGATAAGAATAAAGATTAGTTGGCCCGACAAGATAGTATATAAAGTTTCAAGTATAAGATTAAAAACAAATTCCAGATTTCTATGTAATGAGTTTTTAGTTTAGATAAAGGAGAGTTACTGAAGGATCCTGAATAGGGAAGTAACATGATCAGACTTGTTTTTGCTTTTATTTTTATTAATTGTATCCCCAGGATTTAGCATAGTGCCTGCTCTTAAATGCCTAGGCACTTAATAAATATTTAGTAGATTAGACTTGTATATTTGCAAGATTACTCTGACAGTGATATATTGGAAATATGGAGAGGAGATATTGCAGCATGGAAACCAGTTTTAGGCAAGCGGTGATGATTGTTTGATCTAGGGATATAAAAGTAAGAATGAAAAGGAAGGTATAAATGAGAGATATTGTGGAGGTAGAATCTTTAATATTTGGTGACCAATTAAAAATGGAATGGGAGGAATAGGGAAGTATCAAAGACAACCAAGATTTCAATGTTGGTGAGTAGGAGGATAAAAATAAAAATGAAGAAGTTAGGAGGAAGACTAGGTTGTGAGAGAGATTATGAATTCAGTTTTGAACATGCTAGATTTGATTTGAGATCTCAGTACTCTTATCCCTTAAATGACTTTCCCAATGACATTTCAATATGCCATGGGTCATCATGAGAAATTAAATGGGGATTTTGGGGAATTTTGTAGAACTGAGCGGATATCAGAGGAAAAATTTTAGAAACTCAGAAATGTACAAAATATATGTAAAATATTATATAATATCAACATATTTTATTGTTAAATACTAAAATAATTCAGACTTCTTTGGTTGGAACAAAGGGATGGTCAAAACCTTTTATGCAGATTTTTTTCAGATCATGGGGTCATCATGCTGCTAACCACCATGATATGAAAAGTGCAACTATTGAAGGGGGTATATTCATTAGGATCAGAACTAGATTTGAGAAACATTGGCATAAAAACAGTGATCTAAGTCATGGGAATGAATGAGCTTGACAATTCAGAAAATAGATGAAGGGAAACTAGAGATCATAAACATAAACATTGCATCATAAAGTAAACATACTCAAGAAGAGGAGGAAGTATAATTGAAAAGGGGCCATTCAGAGAAGTAGGAGGAAAACCTTAGGAGTGCAATGTCATTTAGGTCAATAAAAAAATTAAGGTGGAGAGGATGGTCAATGTCATCAATTGCTATGGAAAGATCAAGGAATGTGAGAGTTGAGTGGAGGTCATTAACATTTGGAAAATCCCTGATGGCCCTGGAGAGAGCAATTTCAATGAAGAGGTATAGCTGGAAGCCAAAATTTAGGGCATTTAGTAGTTGGTGATAGGGCAGTTGGATGGCATTGTGAATAGAATGTAGAGCTTAGGATCAGGGAGGCCTGAGGTCCAATTTGGCCTCAGACACTTACTAGTTGTGTGACCCTGGTCATGTCACTTCACCATGTTTGCCTCAGTTTCCTCATCTGTAAAATGAGCTAGAAAGGAAGTGGCAAAGCACTCCAGTATCTTTGCCAAGAAAACCCAGATGGGGTCACCAAGATTTGGACAAGACTGAAAAATGGTTGAACAAATGGCCTCAAGTAAGTTGATCCATGTCTAGGCCTTAATTTTCTCCTTCTATAAAATTATGGGGTTGAGTCAGAGGGAAACTTAAAGATTAATATTTCAAGTCCCTCCAGTATTTTTCTAAGAACAACTAAACAATAAAAGTAGTAGGTAATTGATTTAAAAAAAAAGTGAAAGCAGAGGTTGGGCTACTTCTTCTAGGATCTTATCAGGAAAGAGTAGAAGAGAGAAAAGACATTAATAGCTTAAGGAGCTAGACGGGTCAAAAGAAGGACATTTTTAGGGCAGAGAAAATCTAAACACATTTGCAGATAAATGGGGTAATAAAGAGGGAGATACCCAAGAGCTGCAGGGAGATAGCAAGGAACATTTGTAAAGGAATAGGATTTAGGGTTTAGATTATGTAGTTGGCTTTGGCAAGGAAACTGTCAGGTTTATTCTTTACTATTGGGTAGAAAGAGGAAGAAATGGAAATATTTTATGGTATGAAGGAAGGGAGTTGTGAAGGAGCTAATATTGATTAGCATTCATCTTTCCTATAAAATAGATATTGAGGCTATTTGCTGATGGTGAGGCAGTAGACATAGAGCTGGTTGGGAACACACTTTGGGCAAGGTAACTAAGACAATTAGAGATTGAGAAAAAGATGTTTTTGCAGTATCAAGAGCAAAATCAAGGTTATATTACACAAATTTGTAACAGACTTGGTCAGATTGGTTTAGTATCTATCTCTATCATTACTTCACATGGCTATGAATGGTGGTGACCCAGGACTGGGAATATTAGGAAGATAGAAACATTGGAGGAATAAGTATAAAAGATGCTAAAGTAGTATATAGTTGAATTTAATAGTGAAAGAGAACAGAGGGAAAGAAAAAGGGGGAGGGGACTTTTTTTTTTTCCAAATGATTTGTAATTCTTTGGAAGATGGTAGAGAAAAGTTTGGTCTTTTTCCACACATACCCTATTTTCCCCAAAGATCTGAGAATAAAGTTTATGGTTAATTTCCACTGTTTCAGTCTATAGAATAAAGGATTGTTATTAAGAACTCCTAATACTTCAAACCTTTAATGGATCTACAAGTGGTTCTCTTCCTACAATAAAATTTTAAATCCATCTGCCTCTTTCAATTTTGAGTGAATCTTTTTCATGGCCTTCCAAAAGTCTTCCATAAATGATTTCTTAAAGATCTTTTAAGTCAAAGGGTCTTATCCTTTTTTGTATTACCATTGACACTTAATTAGAATCATGTTTTTAAATGTAAAAAATTAAATGCATAGAATTACAAAGAAAAGCAATTATGTTGAAATATAATTATCAAAATGTTATTTTAAAAAATAAGATTGAGACAGCTAGTTGTTGCAGTAGATAGAGTGCCACCCTGAAGTCAGAAGGACCTGAGTTCAAATTTGACCTCAGACACTTAACACTTCCTAGTTGTGTGACCCTGGGAAAGTCACTTAATAACAACTGCCTCAGGGAAAAAAAAGATAAGATCACAGACTTCAGAATAAGAATTCCTTCTTCCAGTCTTTTGGATATTCCATAAGTAACAGTATAGAATTTGATACATCAATATATTAGCCTTTAACCTTGCTTCATGAACAATCAACCTCATTTTCTGACGTTAGATCTTCTAGATGATATAGTTTGTGCTTTTGGGGAGTGTGCCTCCATAGAAATTCCTCCAGTGATAGCAGAAATGAAATTACTGTCCTGGTCATGGTTGATAAGCTTTAACATTTAGATTACAGGGGTCAGATTCACAAAGTAGAACATTACTTTTATCCTTTATTACTTTATACCTCTGAGACTCACTTTTCTCATTTGTAAAATTATAATATTATATATATATATAATATAGCATTTAATGTTATATGTATAATATAATATAAAAAACCACAGTATAATATATAATATAGCATAATATATTATATATGTAATGTAGCATAAAAACCATAATATAAAATCATAGTATTTACTTTACAGAATTGTTACAGAAATTGTATGAGATAAAATTTTACATACTAGTGACATTATAAATAGCAGTGATTAATCTATTTCTAAGCCTTTAAATTGAAGTCCTAAGAGGCACCAGAAGATCAAGCTAATTTCAGAGACCATACACTTTTTGATATCAATGATCCCCATCTGGCACTCACATTGGGTTAGTTTTTTCTTGTCTTCCCCTTTTAAATACTCTTACTCATCTTCAGCAATAGTCAGTTTGATTAAGTAGCTTGAGCTCAGGAAATGTTATAATGCTAAGAAACATTTCTTTCACTAACTAGTTAAAAACAAAAGCGAGCCTTGAGTAAGTTCCCAGAAGGCTCTATTAGACAGGAGATTAATGTGGATTAATGATAGAAACATGGCTCAATATTAACAAAAGACCAGGGTTAAAAATAAATGTGTGTATCTCAAGGGAAAAAGGAACTTCTCATTTAGCAGTAATATAAAGTATTGGATTTTTAAAGTATGTGACTTTTGTACCTCATTTTCTCACAAATTATCTTTTCAATGTCACTATATTTTGTTGTTGTATATAAATGTTGTAGAGAAAAGGCCAATGACCATATTTAAATTGAGGATTTCTTTGAAAAAAATAAGTCAAATAAGAGTCATATTTCCCCTAATTAATTGAAAAATAAACCAATTTTCAGCAGGAAGTCTTCTTCTTTCATGAGCTGTTCATTTGGCTTTACCACAAGGGAGAAAAGCTAGAATCATAGAATCTTAATATTGGGGGAAACCTAAGAGATTAACTAATACTTCAACTCCTTCATTTTACAGATGAGGAAAATAAGGAAAATAAATTCTCTCTTATAACAGATCATACAGCCAACCAGGCTTCCAAGAAGCAGCCATGAAATAGATAGAGTGTATATATTGTTGGGTCTAGAATCAGAAAGATCTGACTTTAGACACTAGCTGTGCGACACTGGGCAAGACATAGCTTCTATCTGCCTCAGTTTCTGCAAGCTATAAAATGCTGATAATAATAACTACCTTATAGGGTTCTTATGAGGATCAAATGAGATAATATTTCACTTCACTACCAGATATGTAGTTGCTATTTGTCCTTTGTTCTCAAAGAAGACCAATGCCCTCAAAAGAATGATATCTTGCTCATGGATTGGATTTAAATGAAGCAGAGCTGTGCAAAGTCATCAACCTGGAAATGGCTCAGGATGTTGCAGGTGACTTTATATTATATATCTAAATTAAGGTCTTTCCTAGGTCTCAGTTTGTCTGATGGCATGCCCATTCAATAACTAAGAATTAGGTAAGAACTGATGGCCCAATTTACCATCACACACATAATATTAATTTGAGGAGAAGACCCTCTGTGCCATATAATAATAATGGCATATAATGAATTCTCATTTCTTTCCTCCTCTACTTCCCAATTAGCCAGTAATAACACCATCATTAGCATTCTGGATTCTCCATATTTATCCTTCATTCCAATCCCACTGTCACATGATTAAAAATATTAGAGCCTACTCCAGAAATGGCTTTAAGTAAAGTTATAATGTGGAAGTTTATGTTAAATCCCTTTTTGCCATCAGTATCAGAACTGTCTCTCCATTCTTGAACTGCTCTGACCATATAACTTTCATTCAAAGCATTACCTCTACCTTTTACCCACCAGAAACCTGAACTATAACACTTGAGACTTTCAGCTCCAACAGTCCAGTTGTTGTTTATGGGACACCCACAAGATATTCAGCAGATATTTGATGATGAAGGATTGCCTTTCAGGTGATGATGGCTGGCTAAATATATTTGGGAACAATCTATATAGAGCTAGCAATTGAATTAATGGGGGCTGATGAGATCATTAAAATATTGCATTAGTGAGGAAGGGAAAACAAAAGACAGAGTTCTGGAACGCAATAGGGGATGAAATAAAAAAAAGACAGTCCAGCAAAAAAGATTGAGAAGAAAGTGAAAGACCAGTAGAAGGAGAACCGGAAAAGAGGAAAACATAAATAAGAGAAAGTATTCAAGAAGAGGGTTGGTCAACAGTGCAGAAATATCACAAAGGATGAGTACTAAGGAGAGACCATTGACTTTGGCAAATAAGAAATCATCACTAGGCTTGGAGGAAATAGTTTCAATAGCACATTGGCCAATGTACAAGGGGCAGAAAAGTAAAGTGAGTGAGATATGAGGAGGTGAATACGATGAATATAAATAACTACTTCTAAAAGCCTGTCACTGAAAAGGAAGAGGGATATAGAAAAAGAGTTGTGGAGACTGCAAGGGCAAATGAAGATTAAAAAGAAGGGATATCGAAGCATGCTGTAAGTAGCAGAGAAGCTAATGGCCAAAGAGATATTAAATACTAGAAAGAGGGAATGATAGAAGGGAAACATTTCCCTTTCTAACATGATCCTACTATGTTTCACTCTCCCTATTTTATGGACTTCTCATGTAAATATCTATTGATGTACATATATGAATATATCCATATATCCATGTATACATATCCATATATATATATATTAGTATCTATTTATAGAGATATCTATATATTTATATTTATTTCTTTTTATATAACCATAATTTTTTTAGAATCAGTCTTTCTAGGAAATATTTTCTAATTAGATAAATTATTTAATAACTTAATTGAGAGAGCTATAGTAATCTATAATTTTCCTCTAATTCCTACAATATTTGTAGTTTATTTTATAGCATAATAACAAGATATTTGTGGAGATGATGAATAAATATATGGTATTTTGATTATATATCTTGTTATACAATAAAATGGAATAATTAAGTTATATATTAATTAGATGAACTTGGTATGAAATTTCTCTACCATCAATGAAATATTCAATTTAATTCAACAAGTATTTATTGAGTATCCACTTTATACAATTGCACATTATGTTAGGGGCAGTATACATGACATAATGCTTATTTATTGTGGTTGTTAGTCATTTTCAATTGTATCCAACTCTTTGTGATCTCATTTGGGATTTTCTTGGGAAAGATACTGAATTGGCTTGTTACATTCTTCTCCAGCTTATATTATGGAAGAGGAACTGAACAAATGGAATCAAATGATTTGCCCAGGATCACATAGCTAGTAAGTGTCTGAGGCCAGATTTGAATTCAGGTCTTCCTGACTCAGGTCTGTCACTCTATACACTGTGCCATATAAAAGCCTATTTATTTTAAGGCTCTTTAAAAGTTTGTGCTCTAAGATTATTACCTCAAATGATTTTTCTCTTTTAAAAGATTGCCAATGTCTGTTAGGTTCTTCTCAAGGCTCCTTACAGTTTTAAGATGATTTGAATTTTTTTGCAAACTCAATAGGTCCTATTATTTTAAGTGGTGGTACTGGTAAGGAATCTAGGGATCCATCAATGGCATTCAAGAAACATGAAGGAACAATAATAGCAATGATGATAACAAATATAGCATTTAGTGGTGAGGAATTTTTCCTGTTCCATAGCTAATGCTGGAATAGCCATTTTGAAGCAGGAAGGAAGGCCCAGGGATCTGTATAGAACTAAGAACTAGTTATCATCAACGCCACTCTCTTTCCTCTACACTAGATTCAAGTTGTCAAGATATACCATTACAAGACTTTTATGACTTTGTGGTTAAGAACCCTTTACCCACATCTGTTTCCTTTGCAATAATTTAAGGCTAGTAACTTTTATTTCATTAATGCCATATGAGTGAGATTAGTTTTCAGATGTCATAAAATATTCAGTTTTGGTGGTGAACATCAGGTAAGAAATGAAGAGGTTATTTAGGAAAAAAAATCCTTTTTTTGGGTAACACACACTTCTCAACCTAAAGAAAAATTTGTTTGCAAATATCTGTAGTATGTCTAGGCCAATCCCTAGGTATAATATTTTGGTCTTGTCTCTCTGCACCGAAGCAAAAAAGCTTCAGCTCTGAGATGTTCTTTTTCTTCTGGGAAAGTCCACTTGCCTCCAGCAGTCAAGGTTATAAATGATTCTCCTTTCACATTGCAGGGAAACTGCAGGATTCAGTGAAGGGATCCAGAGGAAATATTGAATTTACAGTAATAGAGAATTAAAAAAAAAAGAAAACCACAAGGAAAAGGCTACAAATGTTTTGAAGAGAAGTTAACTATCTAGACCTCGGGGACTCAGGCATCTGGACCAACTATGAAAAGTAAACCAAATGTTCCCTTCCCTTGACCAAAAGGAACTGAAGTATGATGGGCTAGTCAACCACTAAGGAATTCTTCTGATTTATGATGATATTTTGGTAAAACAAAAATATTTACATCAGCATTCCAAAAATCTTATATTTCATCCATGTGGATACTCATTTTTCTCATAGAGACAACTTTTCCTCCATGTTTTATTAGGAAGTCTTTGTGAATGGCTGTGGCCAAGAAGAAGATTTCTTCAGTTGCTAACCACACTTCTGGTTATGAACCTCTCCAAATTTAGCTATGTTGGGCTGAAGTAGTTAAATATACAATTCTTCTATTAGTTTGCAAATAGATCTTAAGAAGTTGCCTAAGACACAAATGAAATGCTTTGCTTAGGGTTCCTCCAGTATAAATAATCAAATTAATAATAATGGACATATGAAGAAAAATACCATCTGCATCCAGAGAAATAACTGATAAATAGAAATATGTAAAGAATAATTTGACATACATATTTTTTCACATACACACACAGACACACAGACATACACATATATATATGTGTATATATATATATATATACATATACATATATATATATATATATATATATATACTATTTGTGTCTAATGGTAGCTATCTTTAGGATAGAGGGAGAAATGAAAAAAAGAAAAATATGATAATTTTATGATAAATTGTATCACATATTAAAAGGAAAGGCAAGTTGTACACAATAAATTTCAGTTTCATGTACAGTTATCTTTTTAAAAAAAATTTAACTATACCTTGGAAATGCTTTATTTCATAAATTAAAAATAAAACACCCTTAAATTTAGGTGTTCTTATTTTATTTCTGCTTTTGAACTCCAGGGCCTACTACACAAAGGCAACATAGAGAAGTAGACTGAGAGCTATCTCTAAAAAAAACCCCTAAAAACTTGCTTCCGACATCTAGTGCTTCTATGACCTGGGCAAGTTACTTATCCTCTCAAGGACCCAGGAAATTCCTAAGACTAAATTGAAGAGGGGTTGCTCTCTGGAATTGGCAAAGGAAATTTCCTTACCCAGGAAATCCCAGGTCTGGTCCTTATCTTCAGCACCTAGTAAAGTGCTTGGCAAATAAGTGTCACTTAATAAGTGACAACTGATTTACTCATGACTCCATCCATCCATCTATGCTGCTTCAGTGACAGTAATTATCTGAATATTTTTATATCTATGAGGAAAGTGTACAGTGTTCTATTTAGCATATGGGACACTGGCTGAAGGCCTTAAGAACTTGTCCAGTCACGATATAGAGTTATTCCTTCCAGATCACAACTTTCCCCATGGCAGTTTCCATATGTCACAAATAGACAGAAGAAATAAAATGGGAATTTTGCAGAAATGGCAGATGACATATGAAGACCAGAAGATAACACAGAAAATGTTTAGAAATTCAGAAATGCATAAAATATATGTATAATTTTGCACATCATCAACCCAAATTTTATAATATAAATACCATAAACTATATGCAATACAGTATACTATATGCTATAAGGTAATATAAATACCCCATGAAAAAAATAAAAAAAATCAGACTTCCCTGATATTAAGGGAAAACCAACATTTTTTTCACACATTTTCCAGATTTAGGGGATGTTGTGCCATTAACTCCTATCCTATTCTGTGATGTCAAAGGACTAACTATAGTCAAAACTTTAACCTAGCATTCATCTTGAATTTATATTCCAAGACACTTCCAAGACTACCTGAATTAGAAGCAAATTTGTTGGTTTGTCTACTTTTCTTCATTTCATCAAAACTACCCAGAATTTGAAAGGAAGAAGAAAAGTTTCTAAGTTGATTAAATTCATTCTTGATTTAAAAAATGTTATTCTTAGTGCTATGTCAATATTTTCAATATTTTAATTTTTCAAACGTGACTGATTTTGCAAAACATATCTTGTCCAAGGAACTCAGGGCAGTGGTAATGTTCTCAAATCATTTCTACCAACTGCTATATAGAAATCCGTGAATTGAATTTTATTCAGTGTTAAATTTCCCAGTCTGAAACTTCATTGACATTGTGTGATTAATACAAATGTATAGTTTACATTAGGATTATTTCCTTGGTCTGAGACTCAGAATTTCAGCTTGGCTAAGTGTCTCTGCATGTTGTATTAGGATCACTTGGTGTTTGCTTCCTAATTGCACTGGTTTGCATAAGACAGTAATTTTTTAAATTAATGAAAAATAATCACAATGTCTATGAGTAAGTTTCCTTATTTAAAGAATATCATCTTAAGAAAGTTTGAAGAAGAATCAATTTATCATAATGCACTCCTAGTTAGAGGCAGCCAGGTTGCCCAGTATATCTGGGGTTAGAATAAGGAAGACCTCAGTTCAAATCCTTAGACATTTACTAGATGTGTGATTTAGGACAATTCACTTAATCTGTCTTCCTCACCTTCCTGAAATTAAATGAAGAAAATATAGCACCTGCTTCAGAGGATAGTACATATTCAGCTGCAAAATATACTTCTTGTAATCCCAATCCTGCCCCACTTTGGCAGAGCTTCAACCATTTTTCCAGAACCTCTCATCACTTCTACATACCTTCTGAATTATACATCCTCCATGATTTTTTCCTTGATTAAGCTTAGAGAGCAGAGATAAAACTCTCCTATGTTTTATTTACCCTCCTGAACATAATGTGAATATTTAACTTATCTTTTACTTGACTTAAAAATATATGTTTACTTTCTATCCACTCCCTGTTTGCTTATTGTTTGTGTGTTCTCTTCATATTAGAACATATAATTACTATGTGTCTTAAAATGAAAACTTTAGAGGGTAGGAGTGATTCCTAATGAGTTCCTCCTGAAAAGAGCTCAGCAGAGAAACAAATGTTTTCAAAAATTGACTATTAGGCAACCCATATTTCACAAAGATAACTTCTGACCTTAAACTTCCTGAAAAAAATTCAAGTTGAGAAACACTGGGCTTTTCCTACCTCAGAATGGATTTGGGGTTTGTGTAGCAGGAAAGGAGCATGAAAAGATATCAGGAAAGTTTACATAAATCAAGTTTAGACATATCCTACCTATCAATGAAGAAGTAGATTTATTCCTAAATATTAATTAATTTCTAATTAATCACTATTGATTGGTAGTCTGATGACTCCAAACCCCTTTCTCACCCCATAAGCCTTTTGAAGATATAACTGAAGATATAACTGATATAACAATTTATAAAAATTGGTGTGGGGAACTCCCAGTGTAGAAACTCATTTTGCCATATAGATGCAATTCATATAAATGTAAGGAGTTGCTTAGTGTCATTGAAGAATACAGTGACTTGTTTGTAGTTACAAATATAGTGTCACAGGGAGGGCTTCCATTCATTCTTTTTATTTTAAAGCTGGCCTTCTATGGACTATACCATGTGATGACATTTGCCCACTCAAATAGCATCTTATCTTGCATCATTTAAAAAAATATTTAATGTACAGATGTCTCACCTCTACAACTAGACTAGAAAAGTCTTTGTTCAAAGACACGAGATAGCATGATTCTTTTATATTAGTTGGATAACCAATAGATTAAGGACTTGAGTTGCACCTGTGTTCAAATCCTATGTTAGACACCTAGTTTGTGTGACCCTCTCTCTCCACTTTGGTTTTCTTATTTGTTAAATGGGGATTAAAAAAAATCATACCTAGAATTGTTATAAGGATCAAATGTGCTTTGTAAACTTTAAAGTGCTATGTAAATACTGGCTATTATTAATCATCTTTATTCCTTTCACAATACAACAGATTGATTGATTATAGCTATTGTCTATGGCATTGACATGATTATATTTGGCAACAAAATCAGATTGATTTTAAGAATCACTTGTGCAGATTATTTTTCATCATCTTTCTTCAATCACTGGAAATATAAGGAATAGGAAATAGTTGAAAAGAGATTATTTTTTCAACTCATATTCAAAAAATCCCAAGAGTAATAATCATTGGAACATTTACCCCAAATTTACTCAGAAATTCATCATTTCAATAGTTTTTTAATTAAGTGGCAATTCTAAGTCAGATTGAAAAAATCACATCTGATACACTATAATCACAATAATTTAATTGCTTACCATTGCAGATGCAACACGACTGACTTTCACTGGATTCCCCCGTCCAGAGAGATCCATTTGTGCTTTGTCCATTATGTACAGGCAAGCATCCAGGATGCCATCTTCAAACTATATAATAAGAAAGAAAAACATTTTAAACTGCTTAATATTCATTCAGGAGAGCAAATGTTCTTTGTCTAAAAATAGATGAAGCAAAATTGTATTTTAGTCCAATGTTTGGAAACCTAGGTTTTAAAAAATATGTATATATATATATATATATATATATATATATATATATATATATATATATATATATATATATAAGTCACCCATATTTAGTGAGAAATGCTCTGATAAAAGAGGAAAATATTCTCATTTTCAAGGCAGTTTTAGAGGCCTGAAGGTTAAAGGTAATAATGATATTTTTAAACTAAATTAAATCCCACAAATATTTATTAATTGTTTACTATGTCTAAGATGCTGTACATAAAACTTAATATGTCTAAAATTAATAGCATATTAAACCATAGCTAGTACAATTACAATTACAAGACAATTACAAAAGTATCTCTCTATTTAATGAACATGAAATTTAAGTCTTTCTGAAAATGGCCTATTCATTTCAGAGGATTCCTCAAGCATGTCTGTTAGAATGCCCAAGGTTAAACAATGAATGATTTACAAACTTTTCTAAACCTCAAAAACAACACAAATCCTTATGAGTTTTAAAAATAAATTGACTCAGGTTCACATTTTGAAAAAAATTCTAGTTTATTTAGATTATATTTTGAAAAAATATGTGAACTTAGCTGGAGCATACACATCTAAAGCTTCTTCTCTTCATAGAAAAGATAGACAAGATGGGTCCCAGCATAAACAAGAAGACAGATAGATCCAGATAGAAATGAATTTTTCTTCAAGGGGAATGCCCAATAATACAATTCAATCTGCTTAGAAAAAATTACTGAGGCATGGAAAGTACCAGCATTATCTATAATGGTTAGAGGCAACAATTAGTATGATGATATTCAGCTATACTTTATGTGTGCTGTGGAGTAACAAAAAGAGAACCAAACCAGGAGTGGAGGTAGATAAAATCTTAGTTCAGTTCTGACTCTGCTCCTTTCTATCACAAATGACCTTGTGCACATTACTAACCTATCTGGACCTTTTCTTCTCTATAAAAGAAAGGACTTGGACTAGCAAAGCCCCTAATGTCCTGGCCAGTTGTGAATTCTATGACCTCCCTACAATAAGGAATGCATGCACATCCTCTGAGTGGGTGGAATAGTTTTGCTCAAGAAGCAAAATCTGTTATGGCTACTTAGTCCATTGGGATCATAGTTTGAGCAGTGCAAGGTATCTTAGAAACCATCTAGTCTAATTTTCTCATTTTACATATGATAGAATTGAGGCATTGGGATATCAAATGACGTAGACCGAGATCATACAGCTGTAAGAAGTGAAATTTGAACACAGGTATTATGACTCCATTGTTTTTTTTTTTTCAGTACATCTCTTTTTTAATTGATTTTCACTGATTTTGAATTTCTAAAGAGACTTGGAAAAGTATATTTGTTTTCCCCGATTTCTTAGAAACCAATTTTCAATATCATCTATTGTTAATGGCAAAGCTTCTTGATAACTAACAAAGGAAAATGCTTCTGGGTACCAGAAGCACAGATCCATAGACTTCATAAGTTTCCCAGAAGGCCATATTCATTATTCTGGTCAATCAATAGCTTAGGATCAACATAACTGAAGTAAACCGAGCAATTTCTCAAGTGGCCCTAATAGAGTTTCATTATTCATCAGTTATTTCCCATGCAGAATTAAGTCCAACTTGGGCTTTATTAACCAGCAATAAGAACTTGTCTAATGATGGTAATTTGATTGCTTTGGGCTCTATGTCCTATCCCCAAGATAGGACCCAAACCTTGGTAAGTTGGAAAAAAATTATTTTGGAGAGGAACTGTATGATTTCACAGGTGGGATACATAAACAGAACCTTGCACCCTGAGGGGTCGCCTCATCTATGGTTTCTGAGATTCTTTGATCAGCTGGTCTTTAGCAGGTTTGCATGTCTCTATGTGGATCAGAATCAGAACAAAAGATGTTTAATAAATTGTATTCAATATACATTTATCACAAGCTACTATGGCCAAATATGGTGCTCAGTGCTGGAGACCTAAGACACATGTGTCATTGCATTACTGGGAATCAAAGTGATATCTTTTGAAGAAAGAAGAGGACACTGTCATACTCTATCTGCGTGGATAAGGCAAATCAAAAGATCAGGCTTAGCATGAAAAGTTGTTCTACATGGTATTTGGTACTTCTAATTTATCCCATACTAGGCTAATTCAGCTCTTTTTTAAAAAGCATGGTTGTGTTGGAGGGGATGTGGGGAAACTGGGACACTAATACATTGCTGGTGGAGTTGTGAAAGAATCCAGCCATTCTGGAGAGCAATCTGGAATTATGCCCAAAAAGTTATCAAACTGTGCATACCCTTTGACCCAGCAGCGCTACTACTGGGATTATATCCCAAAGAAATACTAAAGAGCGGAAAGAGACATATATGTGCCAAAATGTTTGTGGCAGCTCTTTTTGTTGTAGCTAGAAACTGGAGGATGAATGGATGTCCATCAGTTGGAGAATGGTTGGGTAAATTGTGGTATATGAAGGGTTATGGAATATTATTGCTCTGTAAGAAATGACCAGCAGGAGGAATATAGAGAGGCCTGGAGAGACTTAAATCAACTGATGCTGAGTGAAATGAGCAGAACCAGAAGATCGCTGTACACTTCAACAACAATACTGTATGAGGATGTATTCTGATGGAAGTGGAAATCTTCAACATAAAGAAGATCCAACTCACTTCCAGTTGATCAATGATGGACAGAGGTAGCTGCACCCAGAGAAGAAACACTGGGAGGGGAATGAAAATTGTTAGCACTAATATCTGTCTGCCCAGGTTGCATGTACCTTCGGATTCTAATGTTTATTGTGCAACAAGAAAATGATATTCGCACACATGTATTGTACCTAGACTATATTGTAACACATGTAAAATGTATGGTATTGCCTGTCGTCGGGGGGAGGGAATAGAGGGGGGGGGTAAATTGGAAAAATGAATACAAGGGATAATATTATAAAATATATATATATATATATATATATATATATAAAATAAAAAAAAAAAAAAAAAAAAAGCATGGTTGTTGGATTCCATCCTTTCTCAAATTAGGGCAAAACACAGGGAGAATAAAGCTGTATCCTTACCTCAAATGATCACTGAACCCAGGAGTCTTTGGTTATATTTCTTATGTTATTTTGTTTCTTGCCATAGCCTTAAGTTTTAGTTATGGTTGTTTTGAGAAATAGTAAACTTTGTATTGATCTTGGGACATGGCTCATAATTGAGATCACATAAGAAGCTGTGATTAAAGTCCTATCCCATGAGACTACCAGTAAGCTCTTTTCTAAGGCGAGGTTCTCAATGATCTCATATGGCTAGGCTGTAGTACTATAATTATTCATTAATTGCAGAATGCTTGCCTTCCAATAAAATTCACAGCTCAAAGTATGATTCATGAATACCTGTTGATCTTCAGTTCCTTTGGTGAAAGAAGCAATTGGTAATTGCTCTTCTTTCCATTAATTTGTTTGAGGTAAACAGATAGATGATAGATAGATAGATAGATAGATAGATAGATAGATAGATAGATGATAGATAGACAGAACATTTTACTATGTACAGATGACAGAAGTAATTAATACAGTCCCAGATATAATAGTAAGCACTAGTGATATAAATACAAGTAAATATCTCAAGAGGTTCACAATCTAATGGGAGAAAGCTGACACATGATAGGAAGTTGAAAAATAGGAGTTGGTGGCAAGGGAAGGAAGAAGTAGGTGGGGTGAAAAATAAATAGGGTCCCTCCTAAAGTAATGGTCTCAAGGTGAGAATTACCAATAAAGAGAAGAGAGTCCCAGGTAAAGAAAGGGAGGAGGATTCCAAAGCATTGATAGGACAGGGTCCATAAAAAATTAATGACAAATCCAGTATAAAAACCTAAATATCACACATTCAAAGCAATATCCATTACAGGCCATGTTAGCTAATTCAAATCCCAAGAGTCCTTAGTGAGAATAAAGAATGTATTTAGGACCCATTGCTATTTATGTCTGAATCATTAGAGAGAAAATAGAGGAAAACTTGGGGAATAAAAGACATAGATAAGAGGGAGGAAAAAATAAACAGAGAAAGAGAGAGAAGAAAAGCAAAGGCTTACCACGATAGAGTGTCACCAGGAATTACTAGCAAGTTGCATGCAGAGGTTGCATGAGACCAAACTGTCACTCTGTTTATTAAATAACCATAAGCCCAGCAAAGACTGCCTGGGGTCTGTGTCTATTATCTTCACAAAGGCATATGGTATCTCACATTTATTCAGCCCTATTCCTCTTGTCCATGGCCTTCCTCTGTGACTCATCACTTTCATCAGTGTAAGGAAGTGGGCTTCTTTTTTACAACCAGCCATCAGGCTAGTGTCAAAAGCCCACAGTTTAATCAATGAAAGTGCATTTTCCCTGCACTCTTGTCATCTACACTTTATTTTTCATTCATGCAGATGCTTCTGTCTGTGATCTCAGTCTGACTGTGTGAGTAATTGATGCTTAATCCTTCTTTACGGAACCAATTAACGTACCAGTGAAGCATGAGCCCTAAAACATGAGATGCAGGAGTGGATTACTGTACTAGTTTATCAAATGTAAGAGTGAATCAGTGGAGCCATCTACTTCATAACACAACATCCAGTTGGGAGTGAAAAAAAATCAGTCAAGCAATAGGCTTTTTGGCTTCTATATCAACCAAATTTTATTTGACTAAGTTTTCTGAGTGAACATATTGACTCAATTAGTTGTTGTTCTTTTCACATCATACAAGCAGAAAATTACTTTCATCATACAAATAGAAGCTCCTTTCTTCAGATAATATTGTCCTGGTTGATAAAAGCCCTTAGAACAATGCAGAACTTTCTGGAAGAAACCAGTAATCACTAAAAAGTGTTTGACCTGACTATCCAAATGAGAAAGATGAAGTGGATGAAAAATATCCACTGCCAAGATTTGAATATCCAGTTGTATGGACAATCTTTAAAACTTTTCTATCAGTATCCTTGTCTGGGATAAATATAGCAATGGGTAGTACAAATGGGCATGGAGTTTGGACTCAGAATTTAAAAAAGGAGAACAATGGATTATATTGGTTTCAGGAAGTTTCAAACCTCCTTTAATCACCCCAAATTTCTCCCAGAAACAAAAGCTCATCTTTTTAATGACATTATGCTATTGGCTTTATTGTGTGGCTTCAATACATGTAAAACAATTATCTCAGAGGGATTAGAAATATCTAGCATATAAAAAAGCAATGAAGAGGCATATGGTAGGAGTGACTGGGCTACAACATATAAATAAAGAGGCACTTTTAAGAAGGGCAGGTTTGAAAGATATCATTAAGGAAACATTTATAAGAAAGAAGATGGGCTAATCATGGGGTTAAGAATAGAGACTTCCCAAGTACTCTCTGGGTATTATTGCTATTCCGAAAAAAAGCAAGGGAGTTCACCAGCATATTGGATGGACTTAGCAAGCTGAATGAACTTGAAGTCTGGAATAGATGGACAGATTAGATGATTAGATGATCTGTAAGCTAAGCAATGAAGAAAACTTCATTCGCATATTTGTTTGAGTAACTAAACCTACCTAACATATGTGATACCTAGATTTCAGTGAGATATTTGATAATCTTTCAAGATATTTTTGTTAATAAATAGAAGTATGTAAGCTGGATGACAATACTGTCAGGAAAGTTCAATCTGGAATAAACATCCATATCTAAAGAGTGAATTGATGTCAATAATTAATGTCATGGTGTAGGGCTCTGCCCTTGATTTGCTTCTTAATGAAATGTCTATCAATAACTCAGATGAAAAAAAATTATATTTTAATGATGAAATTTCTTCACTGAATAGAAAAGGCTGTACAAATATAGAATTGGAGACACATTTGACAAAAGATCCATGGCTTTAGTTGATTACAAACTTAATTAATCAACAGAATCATGTGATTGCAAAAAAGAAAAATGCTGTATTAATATATGTCTTAAAACAGACTTGGGAGTTTTGAGTTTTCCTTGGGCTTCTTCATTTAGCAGAGTGGGGAACCTACTGAGGTCAAGGAAACACAAATTCCAGAACAAGGTAGCTGATGAGCATCTCTCTACTAGTCACACTGCAATGTATTCAAAGGACAGAATGTTAAAGGCATTTAAATTCACCTGACACAGTTAAAAAGACCTGAGAACATCTAGTTTAGAGAGGAGTGGACTTAAGGAGAAATAAAAGGGACATTAAATATTTGAAGAACTGTCAGGGAGAAGAAGGATTAGACTAATTCTACATGATTCTGGAAAAGGACAGTATTAGGATCAATGAGCTGAATTTTTTAGATGGGAAACCTCAATTCAGCACAGAGAAGAGCTTCCTAATAGCCAGGGCTCTCTAAGAGTAGAATAGGCTTATTTACAAGAAGTGAATTCCCCATCACTGAAAATACTCAAATAGATACTGATTGAAAATTTGTCAGAGAGGTTATAGAGAGTCTTGATTTAGATAAAGGGTTAGACTAGATTACTTTCCCACCAGCTCTGAGATCCTACAGGCATCAGATTTCAGGGGAGTCTGTAATCCATAGGGATTTTCAGAATGACAACAAAAGCAAGTTTAACAATTGTGTGGATGATGGATCCAAGAATCTTCTGATTGGTTTCCTTGTCTCAAGTCTCTCTTTCTGACAGTCCATCCTCCAGACAGCTGCCAAAATGACATCCCTTAAGTACCAATGTTATTTCTCTCCTCAATAAATTCCAATACCTTCCCTATTAGAGATCTATAGGATAAAACAGTAACTTATCTCTTTTGCTTTTAGAGCCTTTTATAACTAGGCACAAATCTATCTTGCCAATCTGATATATTATTCCCTTCTCACACTCTATTACACAACTAAACTGACCTCACACAGGATTCCATTTCCCATCTCTAAGCCTTTGTGATCCATCTCCTATAACTGGAATGCTCACTCTCTCTTCATTTGTGCTTAAAAAATCCTTTAGGATTTACATGTTGCCTCCTTTAATAAAATGTAAGCTCATTGAAAGTAAGAATTCTTTCAATCTTTTTTTAAAAATTCTCTGCACCTAATATAGTACCTAGCATGTAGTAGGTGCTTAATGAATGTTAAGTAACTGATTCCCAGAGTACACTGAATTTACTTGGTAATTAAAACAAAACTGGACAGATAACGCATTGTTCAGAGAACAGGATTTGGAAACAAGTCCTCTATTGATAACGTAAGTAATGTATTGGATTTCCTTGAGGTATCCTGGTACCTTTGTCTTTTTTTAGCTAAGCTCATAAAACTGTGGTTCTACAAAGTAATTTGTCCTCATTCTCATTTCATTGTGTGTGCATTTTTCAAATTAAATATTATAATTTACCAGCTTCTGGACATCTTCAGAATTTGCATAATGTTTGTAGCTTACTGATTTCAAAGTCTTTCAAACCATGATCATCATCTTCATAGGTTGAGTTTCATGGGGGTTCTCAATTCAAGTTAGCAATGACTCTAAGCTACAGAAAGCAGCACTGATGGAAAGCAGATCTTTATTAGTGTTCCCACATTCACATAGTAACACAATTCAAAACCTCATTCATGAGCACAAACATCAAAGACAAAACTATATCTCACCTTTGGAAGATATCAGTTGTTTATTATCCCTCAAGCCAAACTTTCTTACAAATGCAACACAAGCTATTTATTTTTCTTTTTATTGCTACAAAATGTTTCCCTCTCAAAATGTGTGTTTCTAGAGAAGTACACTAAAATTCATTACTTAGATATAATTTTCAAGGGGTAAAGGTTGCCAGGCTGAGTTAGTGAATGGGCTGAATTGCAATGAAAAAAATAAAAAAATACTCAACACTTTTAAGTGCAGACAGTTATAATTCAACTAGCTGCTAACAGCATATGTCCAAAGTAGAAGAATTATAATTGCTGCCCTAATATAGAGATTAGTACATTCACATGTAGAAATATTGCATTAAGTCCACAAAAAAACATATTCTTAATTGACTTAATATAGACTTTGCTGTTAGTATAGACAATCCATCAGTTTCTTATTAAGCTATGTTTAAAAAAATTGTTACTTTTTCACCCGAGTTGTTTTTTAAACTAACAGTTTAAAACTGTTATGCAATGACCCTAAAAAAGAGATATGATATCTAAGCCCCTGCTTTGCAGAGATGAGAGGTTCACACATGTGCAACATTGCATTTCTTTTAGGACTTTTCCCATCTATTGATTTGCTTTGATGATTTCTTTCCTCATTAAAAATATTTTTATATGGTATGGCTACAAGGGCAGTAATACTAGGAGAAATTTTAATGAAAAAAACTAAAGATGTAAAAACAATTATTAAAAAAAGAAACTAAGTATATTTTACCTATCCAACAATAGTCTACTAATTCATTAAAAATGCCTGAAATGGAGCAGCTAAATGGCTCAGTGAGTAGAGCACTGACCCTGAAATCAGGAGGATCTGAGTTCAAACCTGAACTTAGACACTTAACATTTCCTAGCTATGTGACCCTAGGGTTGCCTCCACAAAGGGAAAAATTATATATACATATATATATGATATATAGATATATATATACATACACACATACACACACATATATACACATAGAATACTGAAGGTCTAGGCTAGAGACATGCAGAAATAAAGTATAACACAAAAAATGGACAGGATAAAGTTCAGAATTTTTAGATGTTTAAAAGAGGCCCAAAAATAGTAAGTTCAACTTATAAGATAGAACAGAGCACAAAAAATTGAGTGTCTCTCTCATCTCAATGGTTCACTGTAGTCCTCCAACAAGACACAAAATATCTTTCTAATATTCCTTTGTATCAACATCTAACTTTCTTATGTAGAAAGAAACAGTATACTAGCAACATAATCCAATGTATTAATAGTAAAAAAATAGTGAATAAGAGGAGTCATGAGTGACAGAAATATGGACTATTTTGAAAAGTGAGGTAGAAACCAAGAGAAATGCCTGCATAAAATTCTCCTCAAGAGAATAGGAAAATTAGAGAATAACAGAGACAAAGAGTGCTTACATATACTTTCTATAAGAAAGCAGGAATAAAATTTGTGATGGCACCATTATATCTTAGGTATTTCATCTCCTAACACATCCAAAATGGAACTCATTCTACTCTGCTACTCTAAACATACCCATCTTCCAAATCTGTTCCATTTCTCTTAATGGTACCACTATTTTTCCAGTTACCCAATTCACAACCCCATAGTAATCTTTGATTATTTACTTTCCCTTAACTTCAATATCCAATTATTTGCCAATCCTACCTCAACAGTATGTCCTGCATGTATTGCCTTAACACTGCTGGTACTTACTCTTACCCTGCTTCTCCTGGGCCTTCATCATCTTTTGATTTAGCTATTACAACAGCCTCTGAACTCCTCTCTGTTTTTAGACTCTCCCCTCTCCAATCTAATCTCCACAAAGTTGTCAAACTGACATTTCTAAAACAATATCTGTCCAAGTCATTACCTCTTCCTAAATGAAGTCTTCAATGACTATTTAGTTCTTGAAGGATAAAATTTAAAATAAATTAGTAATGGAGGAGGGAAGGATTTTTATGTAAGTATATGCGAAGGTCTGGTCTAGCTCTTCTTGTCAGGATAAACAAAAGTCCTTGCCCCACGTGTGGACGCCAATTGTAGCGAGCTGTCGTCTCTAGAAGCTGCCGGATCACTCTCTGGGAAGAGATCTGCTGTGTCTTCTACTCAAATCTCTCCGACAGATTCTTCTTCCTGTAACGAACCGTTGTCTCCAGGCAGTTGCTGTTAACTCTTGTCCAAAGAAGTGACTTCCCTTCCTGCAGAGAGCCCCGTCAAGCCTGATGCAATTCAGAGTCTTTCTTCTTGAATCCTGGCTCTGAATCTCCTCCAGCTCTTATCCTTCTCCAGGCCGATCTGCTCTCTGCGCCCAGTGCTGTCTCTTTTATCCTCCCAGAGAATGGGCGTGGGATAATGCAAGGGCTTCTGGGAAGAACCACCCCAGCCAATGAGCTTGCCCCCTCTATCAAGTCAACCTGAGTTCTCACCTTGTAATTGTCCAGAAAACCTGAATTCTCACCTTGTCACTATCCAGACAACCTCAGTTCTCACTTAGTAATCCTAACAAGTATATAGATTATCTATAAATGTTTGAAAGATCAGACTAAATTTGGAAGAGAAATGATAGAACAAAAGAACACTTGCAAGTTTTCCTAGTGTGAAAATTCAAAATAGCAGAAATAAAGGGATGGATGAAGGCTGGGACATCCCTTTGATAACAAGTCTCAAATGTCCATAGTTTGTCTTTTTTTTTTTCTTCTTCTTGCCCTTTTGTCTTTATCTCTAGAACTCTACCCAGAGACGAAGTAATTCCATACCACTTATTTTGAGCTCCAATCTTTCCTTAAAGATATACTCTCCTAGACCATTCCAAAAAAGAGATCACTCTATGAGATAGTCATAAAATCTCCAGCCAGGGTCATGAGGAGACTGTCAGTATTTTTTCATTTTAGCTTCTTTTGGGCATCAAATCCTTCATCAGTAGAGAAGAGTGATTCATACTATTCTGATATAAGATCATGAAACTTGTTGAATCTTTCCCCACTGGTATAGCCTATGCAAACCCCAGATTTAAGAATATAGGGCCTAAGATGACTCTTCCTTGTATAATGAATTTTACTTATATTTATTATATATGCTACAAGTAGAATATCACCTTTGGCCTTTTTTTTTTACCTCTAGGCTCATTATTTTTAAAATATGCATATGCAAACAATTCATAGACTCTCTCTTGAGGTTTATAGGGTTCATAACAGAACATTATAGTATGAAGAATTGAAATTGACAATTGTCTGGAAGGCAAAGGAAAGGTACATGTTGAACATAGGGAGGATGCAACACTGTAAAATGATAAATTGCTAAGAAAAATAAGAATAAAGGACTTTTTCCTCCTGTGGTGAGGGTGAGATATAACCAATGGACAATCTATTGATTATGTATGCTACATTATGAGTCTCATGATATTCAGAGAAAGCAAGGAAGTCACCTTGCACATTGGGTAACCCTCTTTGATGAATTTAAGGGATTATGAGGATGAGGGTAAAACTAGACATGGATAGATAAAAATCTGTATCATTGCTGAGCTTATCCCACATTACTGAGATCATAAATCTATTAGGCATTATGATTTTTTGAATTTTTTTCAATAAACAGATATGAACAATCCAATTATTCTGAAGAAGAAATCACAACTAAATTTTTTTTTTTGCTATTGAAAAGGAGTTTCAAAAAGCATTAAATAAATGCTTGGGAAGATGATGGTTGAATTTAAAATGGCTTACCTGACCATAGTTCCAGCTTCTAGTTTTTATGTCATCAAAGTTTCCATGGAAAATAACCCCAAGGTCATTCAGGACATATTCTTCTCTTTCCTTCTCATCATCCAGATACACAGCATCTTCTGCAAAAGGTTTAAACATAATAGCTATTACCAAGTCACTTTCAAGTACTCCAAAGTAATGTCATGTCTCATTTTTTAATTGAAACATGAAAAAATATGATGAAAAAATGTCTTTTCTTCACAGTGTCTGCTCTCATTTTCTCCTATGGAATTGGAATCAACAATGAGCACAATCAGCACCAAAAATCAGAATGCAAATGAGGCATTCTGGGAAATGCTGACAAGTCCAGACTCTTCTTCATGTGCTCAGGTTGGCACAATTAAATCACCATGTCTCATCAAGCATTTTATGATGTTTGTGCACCAGCAATTTCAAAATCAGAATTCTATGATGCAGCTCCAAATCAGCAACACAGATCAAAGAACAATTTCTATCCTATTAATGTTAATAAAAAACAGCTGAATAGCAGATGATTCTTTAAAATAAATATATGACCTAAGAAATCAAATATCTGTCAAAGCATCAGTATTCAAAATGAATCAATCTATGATCTCATCAATTTGGATGCTCCTTCCAGCTATGTAGCTTGCAACCCATCTGGTCTTATCCATCCTCCATCCTGTAAGAATGAGTCTTATATTTGTCTACCACAGAGGTCTATCCAAAATTTTGCTTTCCCTTGACATTTTAAGGATAGCAGTGTGGAATTCTGAGCCTACCTGTTTGTCATTTCTTTTCCTTGCTATGTGACCACCTCCAATAGCTTAGAAGGTAACTTTATCATTCAGAGTGTCCATTTGATAGGGAACTTAGATGGCATGATCCTTAAGAGCAGGGACTATCTTTTGGCTATCTTTGCATCCCCAACATTTATGCCTGACACATCATAGATGTTTGTCATTATTCAGAGGTTTTTCAGTCATTTATGGCTCTTCCTGACCCCATTTGGAGTTGTACCAATTGCTGCCTTGTCTCTGTTATATACAACTTGTTTTTCTATTAAAGTATGTAATAAATTCAATCTATAGTTTTCAAAGTTTTCCTGCTGATCTGTGACTCTTTCTGGATTTCCTTCTGACCTCTTCTTGACATTCTTTATAAATATTAAAGTGTTCTTTCACTCTTATTTCTCTCTCTATTTTTCTCTCTTCCTCTATTTTTCTTTTTTTTTCTCTCTCTCTCTATACCTCACTCTGTCTCTCTGTCTCTCTGTGTGTCTCTGTCTCTGTCTCTGTGTGTGTGTCTCTCTCTGTCTCTGTCTCTATCTCCATCTCTCTCTGTCTCTGTCTCTCTGTCTCTCTGTCTCTCTCTTTCTCTCTCTCTCTCTCATTATTTTTCTCAGCACTTTTCTGCCCTTTCCTCCCTCCCATCTCATCAACAATATCAAAAGTAGCTCTAATCCTGGAAAAGTTAAGGAGATATTGTATAGCCATAATACTCATAGCAGTGGCAGTAATAATGGAAGCTTGAAGAAAGTTTGAAGTGAAGTACACAGTGCTTGGCACATAGTACCTAAGGTACCTAAGAAATGTTTATTGACTAAATGAATGACAAACAGCATTAAGATTAGGTGGTCATTATACACTCCTATCAAGCCTATATCCTTTGATTATTTTTTCCCACCACAGGGCTTTGTGTTCATAAGTTCCCTTCTAAGAATATAGATTCAATTTTAAAAGCACTAAAACTCTCATATATCTGTCAGATTACTTAAAATTGAACTGGCACTACTAATGTAAGTGCCATTGCATTGTATTCATAATTTAGCCATAGAGGCATACCTCGAATTGACACAGCAGGGTTTTACCTTTGTAAAAGTATTTATCACATATTTTAAAAACTCAGGGTGCATTCTCATCTCCCTGAAGTACTAGGGAGCCTGTGTTCTCCAACTACTGCAAGAGAAAGAAAACTGCTCCATCCCCTCCCCATGTTCCCCTTTCCATCCAGCCTAGCTTTAGGCAAATAGAAGCATCATTTGCCCAACCCCTGATGTGCTCAAAAAGCCTATCTATTTACCTTCTCTTTAGCGTTACCTATAAATACAACAGAATAAAGGAGAAGAGAAAATTGTTTCATCTCTTCTTTTCACTAACAGCAAACCCAGGATTCCCTTTGGAGAGATATAATGGTCAGTGATCTAGGGAAAAGAATGTGAGACTTCTAGAGCAAGTTCTTCCACTAAGACCCTTCCTGGATCCTAGTTTTCTCATTTGCAAAATGAGATGATCAACAGATTCACTTCTGAGGTCACTTAGAGCTCTAAGATATTAACATAATATAAAGATTGAATATCATAAATGACTTCAGTATTTAATTGACCTATATCATCAATGTTTGTATTACTGTCCAGAAATGCTAATTACAACTCACCCATCTCTTTTCAATCTGTAGGGACTCTTGTTCTGGAAAATGCCTAATGGAAATGATCATCCCATCATGTTTCTTCTGGCAAATGCTTAATGGAAACAATCTTCCCATTGTGCTATACATCTCCTTGTAGATCTTTTAAATATTATGTAGCTATTCATGAAATTCTGTCCTGCTACTTTTTGTTCTTGCTATTTTCACATGATACCCCATCTTCTATCTCTCTGACTTTTCACTGGCTGCCTACTCACCCTCTCTCTTGGCTTTCTTCAAAATTAAGCTCAAATTTAATCTTCTACAGGAGGTCTTTCTCATCTCTCCCTCTAAAGAGAGCTCTTTGCTCTCACTCATTGTTATTCTAAAAAGGCTTCTCTCTGAGATCATCTTCCAGCTTCTTTGAATACAACTTATATTCATGTACATAAATGTTTGCATTCTATCTCCCAAATTAGGATAAGCTCCTTGAGGGAATAGTCTTTTGGATCTTTGGACAAAGATCACCAGTTTTCAGTACTATGCCTGGCACATAGCAAGTGTTTGTTGATTGACATATATAAAATCAGCCTGCCTCCTTCCTAGACCTTTTTCCAGGATAGTCTCTTTGTTTGCCTCTTTGTACACATAAATGATTCTTGGTAACATGAAAATAATAACTGATATTTTTCTATATCTTTAAGGTTTACAACACATATAATTTCATTTGATCCTCATCAAATCCTGTAAAGTAGATTGAATTATTATTTTTATTTTACATATGAGGCTCCTAGAGAAAAAGTGAGCTAGTAACCATCACATAATTTCTATTAAAAGCAGGTTCTCACCCTCTTGTTAACCATGATTCTAGAAGGAGATATAGGATCTGTAGAAGGAGGTAAATCCCCCTATTTGCCAAAACGAAGACTCTGTTTAGATAGCTTTGTTCACCTATTTAGGTTCAGTCACATCTGAACCCACAAGATAAAAATTAAGTAGGAAGAAGATTCCACAATGTCTATCTGCCTTTACTCATTGGTATAACCATGTCGTTTATCTGCTCAAAAAATGTTTTTTTAATCTTCTTAGAATAAAAGTATCCCAGCATTTAAGTCCTTCCATAATCTTGTTTCCAAACTATATTTTTAGGTTAATTGCAAACTCCTTCCCTTCATGCTGCTCTGAATTCAACTTGCCTCATCCCACTTTAATTTATTTACAGAAGGATGATTCCCCCGTACCTTGAAGACTTTCTTTCTTGTCTCTATCTTTAAGAATTCTCCTCTCCCTTCAAGACTTGATTTAAGGGCCACCCATTTTGTGATACCTTACTTGATCTCCTCCAGTTCAATCAATTAATGAAAAAAAAAAACATTTGTCCAGTTATATTGAATATTCAGCACTCCAAAGTTCCTGTAACTTTGTTAGGAAGAGGAAATACAAAGAGCCCCCACTCTTAATGTTGAGCCAACCTCACCTTCCTTGACATTAGGACTTGAAATTGAGTTACAAAAAAGAGCCCAGGAAAAACTTTGATGCTCTGACCATCTTTATATACCAATGGTATAAACTTCAGGTGCATTATTTCAAGTCTTGCTAGGTAATTCCCCCATCCATTTTAGTATTGCCCCTCAGCTCACTGTCTTTTGCACTCAACCTTCTCATCTTAAATCCTGCCTCTCAGGATTAAATTATGATCCTTTCCTGTAATTATGGCTCCTCTGTACTCCCAGGACCCTCACTCACACTTCCTTCGTTTCCCCTGTAAGACTGTATACTCAGGTTATGTATTCTGTAAACCCTAGTTAGCTAAAACCCTATATAAGTTTCTCATATAAGTTTATCTGCACTGAAAGCTTTGGACCAGAGTTCCATCTGGTTGGCTAGCTCAAACTCCACACTAAAGATAAAAACAAAAACAAAAACAAAAACAACAAAAACAATCTCTGTCTGCCTAGGTTTCTCTGGTATTACAATCAAGAAGCTTATATTTAATCAGAGTATCAGCATGTAAATAATTATATGCTTATATACAAGAATATGAATAATATAATAATTAGCAGAAACAACATGTACACAAAGAATTAAATAAAAAATAAAGACAAAGTTATCCAAAAGTAATTAACAGATATTATTAACACTGGTTTCTGGGTGGGTAAGAGTCAAGGGTGTCTTCCTATATGAGGTAGCACCGGAACTCTTGAGGTAGAGGGTGGCTTTTCAGGCCCTGAAGTTATATCTGCAAAAGCAGCAGTTGGAGATGGAAGGTCTGGTATAAGGAGCAGTAAGGAGACTAATTTGGGTGGAAGATTGATTGTGACAAGGAGATGTGTTTACTAATAAGTCTAGAAAAGTAGGTTGGAGTCAGATTGTTTAGAATCTTCTTGTTTTTGTTTTTGTGCCAAACGAGAATTTATTTTTTATCCTAGAGACAATAGGAGCAGCCCTATTTTTTTATTATGCTTTATTGTATATTTATTGTCTTCCACTCTCTCCCCTCAAGAAAATATAATCTACTAGAGGGCAGGAACTGTATCATTAAAAACACATTATATTCCCAGAATACAGTATAATATGTTATAATTAGATTAGAATTAAAACAAAGTTTTTTTGCCACCAAATTCTTGACACTGTTAAATAGTTCAACAACAGAAATTATGATTTTCTCAGTGGGAAGGATCTGCTTTGCCACTATGGACAATGGGACCTTTTTATCTGACTTGTAACTAAAATCTTCCATTAATATTGTCTCCCCTATTTAGAAGGTGAGTTCCTTGAGAGTAGGAACTGTCTTACTTTGCTTTTTATATCACCAGGATTGACAATGCATTGCACATGATAATTTCAGTCTTTTCCAGTCAGATCTCATTCTTTGTAACCCCATTTGGCATCTTCTTGTTAGAGATACCGTAGTAATTTGCCATTTCCTTTTCCAGCTCATTTTCCAGATGAAGAAACTGAGGCAAATAGGGTTAAATGACTTGCCCAGGATCACATAGCTAGTAGTTTCTGAGGCCAGATTTGAACTCAGTAAGATTAATCTCCCTGTAACTCTTTCCACTGTACCACTTATAAATGCTTTATCATTCATTCATTGATAGGTTGAGTTTTCTACATTAATATCATAATTTTCATATAATTTGAAATTTTCATCAAAAAATAATGATCTACCATAGTCCTTCCTGGTTTACAAAGCATTTTCCTGAAAGCATGAAAAGTAAGTAGTTCCCATATTATCTTTATTTCATAGAAGAGGAAAGTAAGGGTCAGCAAAGTTAACTACAATGTGCTAAGCGATCCAACTAGTCAAAACTTGAGTCTAAACTCAAACCTAAATATGTGTTTCTAAGTCTGTCTACCATGCTACACCTCTAAATCCTTCAGCTTTAAAATGGATTGAAAATAAAGGCTAATTATTGTTTCGGTCTCATTTACAATCATGTCAGGCTGAATGTTTTACTATCTTTTTTTCCAGTTCCATTTACAAGTGAAGAAACTGAGGCAAATAGGGTTAAGTGACTTGCCCATGTCAGACAGCAAGAAACACTGATAAAGATCAATCAATCAACAATCTGAATAATATAACTTTACATTTGAAGACTTTCAATAAAGTGTTAGATAAAGGTAAATAGGTATAATACAGGATATGAATTAAGAGAAAGAGCAAAAAGGAATTTTAAAATTTTATATATATATATATATATATATATATATATATATATATATATATATATGTCATAGTGTATCTATAACAGTTAGCTATAAATGGAATAGAAGTCAACTGGAGTTATAGCAAGAGTCCAAAAGTTGTAGTTGGAAGAAGTTAAATTATACTTAGAAGTTCTGTATTCAAATTCAGTTCTGTCCCTTAATAAGATATTATTGGGAATGTATGTCACTTAATCTCTCTGAACCTGAGTTTTTACATTTGGAGAGTCATAATAATGATTATTCCCCGACTACCTCAGAAAAGTTGATATGAAGATTAAATGAAAGAACTTTTAAGTAGAACATAAACCGGCTCTAAACCCTAAACCACTAGTTAAATGTCAGCTCTCATGACTACTCTTGTTATCCAATTCTATGAAATAACTGCTTGTTTGTGTCATCACCCATTCTGGTCATGGTGTCTGTCTTTCTCTAGAATTTATCAACAATGCCTGCTGAGTAGTAGGTGCTTAATACATGTTTGTTGACTAGATTTCATTTTGACACATTTGTAGAGATTCTAAGCTTATTTAGACTCATTATTCATTTTCTCTTTGCTATTGTGAATTGTTTTCATATACTTATAACAAAATTGAAAAAAAAATTTGGAAAAGGGACTCCTTTCCTACCCAAGAATTTCTTTGTATCTTTTGGTTATTATTGATAGCACGTTATAAATCAAAGCCACATATCAGGGACAGGGGGCAGTTTTGTGACTCAAGAATAGGTTTCCTTTTCCTTCCAGCCACTCAACTAAATCATGCCACAAGATGGACAGGCATGATCATGAATCCATGGCAAGTCATAGAAAGTCAAATTGAGAAGCCTGCATTTTAATTTTAAATTTTTTTTCTTGAGTTTATGGGAAGATTGAAGGGGTAAAGCACATCTGTCACTTTAAAATACAGTTGTCCTAGAGCTAGGTAAAAAAATATTCATATCACTATGGAAACTCCAAAATCTTTGTTTGATGGGCTAAAAAAGAAAAAAAAGTGGAAACTTAGTGATTTAACCCCTGGAATTCTTTTGCCTTTTATCTGCTTTTATGGAGATGTTGTGAAGAGTAGAAAAAGCAAGACATCTTTGCAATTAAGAAAACTGACATGTAGCAAAGACAGATACAGCAAAATTGCTCATAGTTTTGTAAGCCAAACATTACTACATTTCAGGGGATTCATGTTTTGGGGTATTCTCTTTTCAGTCCTGAGAATGGTTTATTTGGTGTAGTCAAAGGCAGGTGAGGAAATTCTGATCCCCACCACTGTTTTACAGTTTAAAGCTTCGCAACTTTAAATCTTGGGGCTCTGAAGGTTAAATAATTTACATAGATCACACAGCCAGTATATATCAGAGACCTAATTTAATCCTAGATCTTTCTATCTGAATGCTGACTCCCCATGGGCTGCCTTAAAGCATCACACTATCAAATACTTTAGAACCAGAATGAGAGATAAGATTCCTGTTACTCAGTGGGCTGGAAATGGAGCAAAGGACCCCAGAGATCTTAAGTGACTTTTTTGTAGGTTGGTCAGTAGAGACAAACAATAAAGAATGCAAAAAAAAATATATATCAATGGTGTTGATTGTGATCTTGTTACAGTGACTATGCATGGAGATATTGGAATAAAATCCTGTTGTCCCATGATTGGCACTGAAGCCAGAGAGTATTTTCAGGCAATCTTGTAAATAACCAGTTACCAAGGGTAGCTAACAATTTATGCTAGGTAAATAGTAAAGAAAGATGATCTCATTTATTTTACTGTTGCCATTTGTAAAGATGTTGGGGTAGTTAAAAATAAAATTGTGGGCTGGTACATTTTTAGGACATGTTTATAGAATTGATTTCAGACAGTCTTGGGAACTGCCATTTGCCTACTCACCCAGGGAAAATTAGAATTTATACCAGAACAGTAGAAAGGAATACTGATTTAATTAATTTTACTATGGGAGTCATCTCTAGAGGAGAGAATAGACTATTATCTGGTATTGGTTGTTAAGTCTTTTGAGTTTACTCACATACTACTTTAAGGTAAAAAGTAAGACATTCTTACAAATTTAAGAAATCTTTCACTTCCTAAAGGTCTGCATCCCAGCAAGATGTACTTAGGGATCAAAGAAAATCCAAAGCTGTTGTTCAGAGGGCTGCTGGGATTTCTCCTACTAATTGGCAATGTACAAAGGACCTGCCAAGGCCTTCTCTGATGTAGTAGATTAGTTTGAGGGAGCTGCCTCATGCACATAGAGGTTAAATGATTTGTCAAAGTTATATAGCTAATGTATCTCAGAGACAGTATTTGAACCTTGTTTTTTTGTTTTGTTTTTTTTTAACTCTGGGATCCATAATTCTAGGTTATTTCTAACCTTTAAGTAATTTATCTCTTAATGATTTCTTGAGGTTATGTATTTAGATTTTTGATACTTTGAAATATCTTTTGTCTAATGCAAAAACATATGGAAAACTAAAGGATCTGTACTCTTTAAAATGCCTGGTTGACTTGCCAAGTTGAAAGGAGCAACCCCGAATGAGGAAATTTGTAATAACTAGGGAAGAAAGTACCTAACATATTCCTCCCACAGCTAGGTGGTACAGTGAATAGAACACCAGGTTTAGAGTCAGGAAGATCTGAATTCAAATCTAGATTCAGACACTGAGCAACTGTATGATCCTGGGCAAGGCACTGCAGCTCTATTTTCTTCATCTACAAATGGGGATAATAACAGCATCTACCTCCTAATGTTGTTCTAAGAATCAAATGAGATAATAATTATAAAGTGCTTAGCACAATGTCTGGGACATATATTATATATAATTATATATAACATAATATAATAAAATAATAATTTTATATATGTAAAATAGATATATAATATAGTTATATATTTAATCATATGTAAATATGTAATATGTGAATTTTAGCTATTACTATTAACTATTTTAAAAGAATTTAGGGATTGAATCACTAGAGAAAGACTACAAAAAGGAGTTCAGCCTGAAAAATATTTTTCATTACTGAAATTAAGCAGGTGGGGTGATAATCTGCATTTAGGAGGGATTCGGAATTGACATTAGGAACAACATCTTGCCTGTAGGAGTTGTGAGACATGGTAACATATTAAAAATGGCATTTCTGGAGTTAGCTTTTCTAGAAGTTTCAAATTCATCCATCTTTCTAGAATGGTTTAATGGCCATCCTGTCTAGAAGCAGTCAAACAGACTAGAGGAAGACTAGAGGATGGCCTTCTTGACCTTAGAATCTATTGGGCCCCTGAAACCTAAGCTGCCAAACCCTGCTAAACATGCTGCATACATCACAGATTATATCTGTCCTGAGAGTTTTTGATTTGTACTCATTTGCCAGATTTGCTGGTTAAGGAATTTTCAAGCATACTCAAATACCTTTAGAAATATGACTATTATTCACAGAACAGTATCTACAAAGAAAATGTCAGGTCTTCCTTATTTAGAACTTATCCTCCTGGGGAGTGTTATGCCCTTGATACTATACATTATTTTTCTTTGTAGAGAAAAATATTGTTTGATCTCACGAATATCAACTTGGACCTTCCTCCCTCCTTCTCTTTCATGGTAGTTCTGTACAATCTTGGTTAGAGCCCTGGGAACTACAATTACTGAAATTTTCAGGCAGATCTTTTTATCACTATGGAATCAGAGGAACTAAGGACTTTGACTTTCAAAACAAGTAGTAAGGGTACTGAGCCAAAAGTCCAGAGACCTAAGTTATTACTCTTAGCTTTCTGTGTGATCTTGAGCAAGTCAATGAATCGATTTCTCTATGTAAACAGAATTAATAATACTCAGTGATTAGGGTTAATGATATTCCATCAATTTCAAAGGGTTGTTTTAAAGATTATAGCTCCTTGGTCAACCATTTAATTCCTGCACCTCATTGATGAGGAAGCTGAGACCATGAAAAGTAAAGTAACTTGTCCAAGGCCATACAGGGAGAACTAGAACTTCCAATTTCCAATAGAGTACTTGTCAATGACCTGGTTCTCAATGAAATAATGATGGAAAGTATTTTGAAAAGCATGAAGTGCTATGCAAATTTGATGGTATTATTAATGATGCAAGAATTTGGTAAATAATTGAGCATCCAAACAAAGCCCAGGTGTGGAGATGCCTTATTCTGCTGACTTATACTCTTTACCTAGGAGTCAGTTGCATTCTTAGGAGAGTACCTTCACTGCCTGAGTCCTCCAGGCTACCACTGACATAGTGCTGGGCAGTAGAGTTCTAATTGAGGTGAGGAGGGGCTGTGGGTTCATTTGAATGACTGAATGGACTTCACCTGCTGTTCTGGGAGTACCTCAGATATAGAGGAAAATAAAACTTCATTTTGTAAAGTGTATGTTTGTGAGAAAAAAGGCTGCAGTTGAGTCAGCCATACTCCATTAAAACTACATAAAAATGAATAAATAAACAAAGGTTGATGATGGGAATGGATTATATTTCCTGAGGTCATAGTTGCAAGAAAACTATTATTACCCTCCAGTGAATTCTTGGCAGACTAAATTAACTATTTAGCTCATTCAGGACCTCAAACCTACTAAAATATATAGAATTATCCAGAATTCTTGTATAGTCACAACAATAGTCTGAATTCAATTGTGTGTGTTGGTATATATATATATATATATATATATATACATATATATATATATATATATATATATATATATATATATATATATATATATATATATATATATATGTATATATATATATATGTATATGTATAAAATCTCCGGCTCTCAGAAACACTTTGTATTTTGCTCCTATTTATGGTAAATAAAGCTGTATGACTTTAGCCTCTTGAAACTTCAGTTTCCTTATTTATAAAATGAGAATAGCAATAACACAAACCTGACAGGTTTGGCATGAGCCAAATATCAAATAAGATAGGCAGCTAGGTGACTCAATGGATAGAGTCCTGGGCTTAGAGTCAAGAAAACTTGAGTTCAAATCTAGCCTCAGAAGTCAGTTTACTGTGTGACCCTGGGCAAGCCACTAAACCCGTTTGCCTTAGTTTCCTCATATGTAAAACAGGGATAATAATAGCACCTTTCTTCCAGGGTAATTGTGCAGATCAAATGAGATCATTGTAAAATGTTTAGCAAGTGCCTAGCACATAGTAAGTGCTACATCAATTATTATTCATTTTATAAGTTATGATAACTTATTAATTCATTAACAATAATAATTATTAATATACAAAGTTCTTATAAACTTTAAAGAACTATATTGATATAAATTACTATTATTACAAATTCTCACTTAAACAGGCAAGAGGGTGGTTTGTATGTGCTATTTTCAGGAATCTGTGAGAGGAAAAGGAAAGAGACCTCCCTGTTCTGGGCCAGGTAGGAATAGGCCAGGGGGAATTAAGGAAATAGAGGATAAGTGGTGGCAGCTGGAACCTAGTAGATGATATAAATGAGCTGGGTCCTGGCAGGGTGGTACAGAGGAGGAGTATCATGGATTACTAGAGTAAGGATCCCATGGGGCCATAGATTTAGACCTTAGTGTTCCAATTTAGGAATAATTATTACTCCTTCTTTGGTACAAAGTCTTGCCAGGATTATTACATCTTGAGTAACAAAGTTCAAATAAGCCAACAAACATTTACTAAGTTTTTATGATGTCCTAGGCATTAAAGTAAGCACTAGCGTTAGAAAAAAAGACAGAAACAGTCCCTGCCCTCAAATAGCTCATATTTCAATGAGGGAGACAACTTGTAAACAACTGCTGTTGTTGTTGATCCTTCCTTCTTGAAGTAGACAGATAATACTCCAAAGGTGATGTACTAACTTGCATGCGGATTGGATTTAAGTGAGACATAATTGCACAAACTCATCAGCCTCACTCCTCAAGAATTATGGAACCCCAGTGACAAGACAAAGAGCAAGAAGATTGGGGGTGTCCAAGGATGCAGTAGGTAACCTTGGCCTTTCTAAATTAAAGTCTTTCCCAGATATCAGTTTGTCTGAGGCATGAACATTCAATGACTAGGGGCTAGATAAGAGTTGAGACAAAAATTGGCCCAATTTACCATTCCAAACATTGTTGTTTGCCCTTCATTCTTGAAGAAGACCATGACATCGTGGAGGTGATGCCATGATATGCAAGTGAATTGGATTTAAGTGAAGGAGGGCTGTGTAAAGTCACCAAGCTCACTTTCTCCTTAGAAGCCATCTGGGTCCAGTGGCAAGATATAGATCAGGAAGACTAGAGGTGGCCATGGATATTCTAGGAGACCATGACCCTTGTAAGCTAAGGTCTTTGATGTGTCTCAAGAAAGGAAAACTCTCTGAGTTTCTGACCAGAATAAACAAAATTTCTATTTACACTGTAAGTCATCAAGATTTAAGCAATGAGTCACTGAAGCTTGAGTTGGGACTATTATTGGCCATTCACTGGCCAGCATTATTTGGTTTTAAGGTGCAGGCATGTAGTTCCATTTAAAACACAATGGACTTTATAAGACTGTCTTTATAGAGCTAAATTCCAAAAAATAAAAATGCAGACCACTCAGTACAAAAAGAAAGTTGGCCCATCTTTTTTGAAAAAAGAAAAGAGAAAGAATAGATATTGCCTGAATACAGATTCAAGTATGCTATTTTTGACTTTCTTTCTTTCCTTCCGTCTTTATTTTTCAAATCTTCTTGTTCAAAATGACTAATGTGGAAATATTTTATATGATTGCACAAGTATAACCTATATGAGATTGCTTATCATTTCAGGGAACATGGATGAAGGAGAGGAATAGAATTTAAAACCAAAAATAAAAACATAATATGTTAAAAATTAGCATGTAATTGAGGGGGAAAAAAGAAGAGAAAGAGGAAGAAGGAGGATAAGGAAAAGAAGTGATGAAGAAACAAAAGAAGAAAAGCAAAAGAAGGAAGAAATAAGGAAAAGAAGGAAGAAGAAGAAAAAGGAGGAGGAGGAGGAGGAAGAAGAGGAGGAGGAGGAGGAGGAGGAGGAGGAGGAGGAGGAGGAGGAGGAGGAGGAGGAGGAGGAGGAGGAGGAAGTAGTCAGTAATCCCAAATTCTGCCCAAATTGACATCTAACATTCTGGGAGGGCAGTGATTACTATTCTCAAATAACATGATAAAGACATTAATAAAGGTTTATTTCTTCTCACAGTATCCATGGGAAGAATAAGCTTAAACTTAAAACACCATCATTATAATGAGGCCATCATTATAATAAGGCATACATTTAAGAAAGGTTTAACTCAAAACATCTGTTTTGGAAATCCTCTCTGTGTAAAGACTTTATGAAGAACCCTGGTATATTGGAGATAAAAGTAAGAGGGAAGGCAGTAACAATGAAGGGACGGAAAAATATTAACTTATATTGGATTGTTTGCTGTCTATGGGAGGGAGTGGGGGAAAGGGAGGGAGAAAAGATTTGCAGCACAAGGCTTTGCAAGGGTGAATATTGAAAAAACTATCTTCACATGTATTTTGAAAGTAACAAAAAAAACCTATTATTTATATTATAAAAAAGAACATGTAATCTTTACCTCACATTTGAAAAAAAGCCATTGACATCAGGAGGCAGAGATGAAGAGGGAGAGCATATCAGTCATGTAAGACAACCAATAAAAAAGGTGAGAGTAGGAAGATTGAGTGTCCCCATGAGAGGAACATCAAGAATGCCAGTGCTGCTGCTTTGTGAGAGCTTGAATCTTTTTTTTTTTAATTTAGTAACTTTTTATTTTACCAAATACACACAAAGATAGTTTTCAACATTCACCATCCAAAAATGTTCTCTCTCCCTTCCCCATCCTCTCCCATAGACAGAAAGCAATCCAACATAGGTTAAACTTGTGCAATTGAATTTGTCTTCTACTATTTTGTCCATCCTATTACCACTTGAGCCCTGTGTAACCATAGGCAACTCTTGATTCTCATCCTACCTCTCTGATTATTCCTGTCTTTTTTGCTGGATCCTCCTCCAGATCATGCCCTCTAACCATAAATGTCCTTCAAAGTTTTGTCCTGGGCCTTCTTCTCTTCTTTCTGTATTCCACTTCATTTGTTGATTTCATCAGCTTCCATAGATTTAATTAACATCTTTATAGTGATGATTCTCAAATCTATCTTTCCTGATCCAACCCTTCTGTTGACCCAGCAGCTTTTCAGACTTCATTTTAAACTGAATGTCCAGTAGACATTTTAAACTCATTATGTCTAAAACAGAACTCATTATTTTTCTCCATAAGTCTTTCCCCACCCTCCTCTTAGGAGGACAACACCATTCCTCTTCCTCTTCCTCCCACTCCCATTCAACCTCTTAGGCTGACAACCAAGGAGTCTGCTAAAGTTTCTTGATTATACATTTGTAAAGTCTTTCAGCTATGTCTCCTTCTGTCCATTGATTTTTTTACCATTCTAGCGGAGATCCTTATCTCCTCAAATCTGAATTGTTGCAATGTCCTCCAATCTATTCTCCATTCAGCCACTAAAGTGTTTTTTCTTAAAGCCAAATCTGATCAAGTCACTATCCCAACTCAATAAATTCCACTAGCTCGTTAATGCCTTCAAGAGCAAATACAAAATGCTCTGCTTGGCAGTCAAAGTCCTTTTTGCCTATCTCTCTCTGATCTTTCCAGTCTTCTTAACACTTTATTCTCTGACACTGACCTTCTGACTATTCCATAATGTTACTTCCATTTGTTAGCTCTGGGCATTTTCTCTACCTATTTTCTATGCACAGAAAAACTCTCCCTCCTTCCTTCTACCTACTGACCTTCCCTGGCTTTAAGTTAAAATTAAAATCCTATCATTTACTGGAAGATTACTCCAATACCTCTAGTGCCTTCTCTCAATTAATTATTTCCTATTTATTCTACTTGTAATAGTTGGCTTTGTATATATTGTTTGCATATTGTTTCTCCTATTCATTGTAAGCTTCCTGAGGACATATAGTAGTGCTTAGTAGTGTCCTGAGGACACATAGTAGGTGCTTAATAAAGATTGACTTATTGAAGTCATTTAATCTCTCTGAGTTTCAGTTTCCTCTGTAAAATGGGAGTACTAGATCAGATCATTTTAAAGGTTCTATCTAGGATCCTCTAATAGTTTCTAATAAATATCCAAATTTCTCAAAACATTCACCAAGAATCAAAGAGTAACTGGAAATGAAAACAAAACAAACAAAAATATCTTAATAGCTCAGTTCAGTCATTTTTCAGTCATGTCCAATTCTTCATGACCCCATTTGGGGTTTTCTTGGCAAAGATACAACAGAAGTTTGGCACTTCCTGCTCCAGCTCATTTTACAGTTGAGGAAACTGAGGCAAACAGGGTTAAGTGACTTGCCCATGGACATAGAGCTAGTGTTTGAGGCTAGATTTGAACTAATCATCAGAAAGATGAATCTTCCTGACTCCAGGGCAAGTACTCTATTCCCTGTGCCACCCAGGTGTGCCAGGACAAGACTCACTCTCTCTCAATCTCAGTTTCTTTATCAAATAGAGATGATAATACTTGCTTTCTGGTATTGTTTTGAGGATCAGATTAGGTGTCATGTGAAGCCCTTTGCTAACCTTCAAGGGCTATATAAATGCTAACTCATTATTAATTAATTATTAGACCACTTAACTCTCATTAATTAATTATTACACTGCAGTGGAACTAATCAGCAAACTCAGTCAAAACTGAACTAGCCAATGTGTTCTTGTCTTAAATAACTAGCAACATGCAGTGTAGGTAGAGAAGAACAAGAAATGTCCTCCCACAGCCTTTGAGGCAGCTGGAGGGCAGCTTGAGTGGGGAGATCCCAGATGGTACAAACTTAAAGTATAAGCATGGAGACAGTGAGCATACCCAGGAAATACTAATGACCACTTGCTCCTAAGTCACTGTTTCTCTTCTGCCCAGCATGAACAGGCTGCAAGAAAATGCCAAGCTCCTTGTTTTTGTTATAATTTCTGCTGACACAACTTTCGAACATAAGGACATCTTCCTGAGGGGCTATAGTATGGAGAATATTGCTCTTTCCTATCAGCTTCCATTTTTGCTATTGTTGTCCAGTTGTCTTCAGCCATGTCCAATTCTTCATTATCCCATTTGGAGTTTTCTAAGCAAAGATACTTTTGGAGTGGTTTGTAATTTTCTTCTCCAGTTCATTTTACAGATAGAAGAAACTGAGGCAATCAGAGAGGTCACACTAATGTGTCTGAGGGTACATTTTAATTAAGATCTCCTTGACTCAAGGCTTGGTGCTCTATCCACTGTGCCAACTAGTTGCCCTCACTGATGACTCTACCTAGTTTATTTCCTGACTCAGTTTCTTTTATATATGATAATCCATAAGATATTTATTTTTTTCTTTCTTCCTCCTTCTTTCTATGTAACTCTTCTCTCCTCCCTCCTTGCCACTCAAAGAAGCAAATTGCTTCCATTAGTTTCCTGGTTCGAATCAAATTACATCTTTGGCAGTTCTTTAACTCTCTCTTCTATTCTAGGGTTCTAACTTATTTTGTATCATGGGACCCCTTCATAGAATAATGTTTCTGAATGCCTAAAATAGCACTATGAAGAAAATCAATTATACAGAAATACAGTTATCAAAATTTTTTAAATTCATTAATATCTGGTTAAGAACCCCTTTTATAAAAATATTTCAACTCAATTTCAACAAACAAAAAATTCCTATTTTTTCCTCTAGGTCTATGGACCCTAACTACATTTCTTACTGTTCACTCCAGGCCCTGATGACTTATTCCTTATAAATTAGTGCATACAGGTATAGTCATTTATTTTAAATATACAGAAGGGTTATAGAGAAGCTCCAAATGCTAATTCCATAACACTCATCTTTAGACAAGTGTCCTTTCAATATCATACTCTAGGGAACCATGCGGGGCAGAGCCAGACAGTGAATGGGGTGATGAAGAATATTTCATTTTCTCCTTCCCACCTGTACCTCCCACATACACCCAGAATGTAAAAATACCCTAAGCATTTCAGAATTCATTTGCATAAATCTGTTTCCAAGGGCATGGGAAAAAGAAGGAAGTAGGGAATTAACACTTTGAAGCATATTCTAAGGAAACATATGAGACTAAACAAAATAAATTTTGATCATATATCTAAAAAAATTCCCTCAATATCAAGGCCTGCATAACTTCTAATCTTTCTTATGGTACGTTTATTTAATCTTTTCCCATGTCATTGTTTTACCAGATATATTCCTTTTTTTTAATCACACACACAAAAATATATCAACAATGTTTTACAGAGAAACTGCATGTACAACCAATTAGAGAAATTCACACCCTTAGCACCCACAGTTATTGATCAAGAAAGAAATGTTTTCAGTGCTTATCTGTGTCTTTGTCTTTGATTATGTAGAAAAGTAGAAGGGAGTGAAAAGGAAATTCACATAACTTTTCATAGACATATCCCAATTTACTGTCACTAATTTGTTCCATGAAAACATGAGGTTATGATAATGTTACAAGGGAATTTAGTTCCATGGAAAAATGTTATAAAAAGGAGATAGGTTCCTTAAAAAAATTAAGGCCATAAATATTCCCCATTTCAAACCTGAACACTTACGCCATAATAGATATCAACTTTTGCCTGTTGACTGGAAGAAATTGAAAATTATTGAAAATGAAAAAAATATTTTGAACTTCATATGACTGAATTAGTTTCTCAGTGTCCTGAGGCTGGTCAGCTATTTTAGAAAATATGTGCTGTGAGTCACAAGTTCTGGGGAAAAATGACTCTGGGTAGCCCAATGCAACCTGTCACCGCTACTCTAACAAACAATTCAAAATACCAGTTCTATAGAGAACAGGTCACTAGCCTCAGAATATTAATGTCATATCCCATGTAAGGAAACTAGCCTATTTACTAAAAAACAAAAACAAAAACAAAAACAAAAACATCAAAAGGGATTGTTCAAAACCAATAAAAATGTTAACCCATTTTGGAAGAACGTGGATATGAAATCATTTGTATTCATTATAATCATTCACATTTATAAATACAATAATACAACTCAGACGGTACTTGTGAGCCTCAGAACAGTGCTTTCCTAATATATTAAGATATATGTAAGATCTCTATGAAATAATACAAAAAAAGCCCAAAAAACAAAAACAAAAACAAAACCCTCCTAGAACTGAATACTCATTGATGATGATCACCATAAGAGAAAAAAAAATGAATAGGAATGAATAAACAGAGGTCCTGATAAAGGTTTAGGGTCAGAACATTTCATTTATGGAAATTAATTTGTATAAATTTAGATAGTTATGAAACATTGGCATTAAACTTCTCTTTAGGAAGAAAGAAAATAGGAAAACCATGAGAATCAATGAGTAGTAGGAAAGAGTTTTGGTTATTTCTCTCAACTGAAGTCAGAGGGAACTATTATATTAACTTTGAAAATCAGGGAGATGTGCTCTGAGTTTCTTCATTAGGGTCATAACCCATGGAATGTATATCCTCACTTAATAGAGTAATATCTAATAATTAATAGGCAGATATTGGAAATTTACAACTTTTCCCCAGTCTCTTTAAAAAAACACTTCCCTTTCTTTTCTTTAAAAAAAATTAATAATAGCTTTTTATTTTCAAAATATATGTAAAGTTTTCAACACTCACCTTGCAAAACATTGTAAAACACTTCCTTTTCTACCAAAGACTCACACATTAGAAATAAATTAGTTATAGTATCTTTATGAGAGAGAAGAAATGAATAATATATCCCCTCACCTTCACACCAAGGATTGAAGAGAATATAAGTATCAGTTGCTGGGTTTCTCTTTGTTCGGATGATGCCATAGGGTGTCCAGATAGCAATATACATGCGGAATTTCCCCACAATGCACTTTGCGGAGGACTGGACAGAGAGGCGGATAGATCGGTTCTCTTTCAAAATGATCTTTGCCCCCCACTTTCCACTTTGAAACTCTGACACGATGGGAACAGGAATGTATGTCCCTTTATTTTCCTGAGGGTAGCGACCTATAAAAAAATTAAAAAAAAAAAAGAAGAAAGAAAGAAAAATGTAAAAAAAAACGAGAATTTAGTAAGAATTTTCAAGCTGCTCCTATTTTATAAGCACATTATGCTTGGACAATAAAAAGACACGCAACCAGGATGAAAAAACAGAATTGTAAAATTTTGGCTATTGTGAAACTATCTTCCCATTAAACTGTGCCCTTAGGAGGACAGTAAAGTAAGAATTCTGAGCCTTATTCTCAGCTCCAGTGGTAACTTGATGTCACCATAAATGAATCAATTCTGGGCTAATCTGTTATGAGCAGAACTTCCTATTCCTTGACTACTCTCTTTTTAAAAAACACACAGATAATATTCATTTTCCAGTAGCAATTTGACAAGGATAGAACCTCAATTTTTACTAAATTGGTCATATTGTTTTAACTTAATTTCTCAATTTGCCAGAGCTGGAGATTCAGTAGTGATGGTCTCTTTCTCTTAATTGGTACCTGACAAGAACGGTATCCTCGTCCTTTTTGCAGATGTGAGGAAATATGAGTATGAGATATTTCATATTTTGTCAAACATGATTGATGCTTTGGTTGGCTTTGTTGAATTTAGAAACGATTTTAAAGGAGATGATGGCTCTCTGGGGCAGGGGAGAGGGGAAAAGCTTTATTTAGATATTAAAGTAATATAAAAATAAAAGAAATTTATAATAGGCAGCATGGTATAATGGATAGAGAGCTGACCTTAGAGACGGGAACACATGGCTTCAGGTTCAAACCTGGCTTCAACCCTGCCTCTGGGACATACTGCCACACAGACCTGGGCAAGTCATTTATCCTGTTGGTGCCACCAGGCAACTCTCTAAAATGATAAATTGCTGAGCGAATGCCTGGCTTTACAGTGGGAGAGGAAGTTCCTTAACAGCAGGGATTCCCTTCACTAGTGAAATCACAGGTCTGGGTTCCCCCTCAAAAAAAGAATCAATTAACATAAGATTTGTTGATACAGGGAGAGAGACAGACAGACAGATAGACAGTCAAATAGTCAGCCAGACAGAGACAGAGGGGGAAGAGAAGCAGAGAGAAACACAAAGAGAGAAGCAGAGAGACAGAGACAGAGAGAAAAAGACAGCGACTGAGAGAGAGACTGAGAGAGGGGAGGCAGAAGAGGGGAGAAAAGAGAGAGGGGGGGGGACAGAGAGAGGGAGGGACAGAGAGAGGGAGAGAACTTATTTATACCTAATATTGCAAGGAGGGAAGTTTTCTTCTACAATTTTTTCTTTTTGATCTTGCCCCCAAAAGCCTTTATGCACAGGAACTCCTAAATATTTCTCTGCACTGGATGGTTTGGGTGGTTATTTGGGCAGTTTACGTAACTTAGGCAGTTAAACAGTGCAGCACATAAAACATGACATGAAAAAAAAAAAAAAGATCTGAGTTTAAGTCTGATCTCAGACACTTGCTAGGTATTTGACCCTCGGCATATCATTTAATCTCTGTGTCCCCTCAGTTTCCTCACTTGTATAAGGGGTATAAGAATAGCACTTGCCTCCTAGTGTAGCTGTGTGGATCAAATGAGATAAAACTTATGAAGTGCTTAGCATAGTGCCTGGCACATAGTAAGTGCTATTTAAGTGCTAGATGATGATGATAATGACGATGATGATTGATGATGATGATGTTGTTGTTGTTAAGTTGGAGGGAAATGAAAGAGTTAAGAGTAATTTTTACTTGCTGTTCCAAAACAAGAAGTTTCACAGTTCAAATAAAGCTCAGTTCTTCTTCTCAGTTCTCCCTACCTGTCATAAAAACAAAGATCTAAGAGATAATTTAGTTTATTGTTTTCTTTATTTTCTTTTTACAGATCAGGAGATTGAAATCCAAAGAAATCAAATAAGTGGCTTATATAAGGTCACACAATTAATAAAGTAGACAAATTCAGGCTTCAAACACAAATGCTATGAATCTAAGGCAGGTATTCTTTTCATTATGCCATATGTGATCCTAACTCTCAGGAGATTTTACCCTAAACATAAAAAAAAAATACAATAAAATTTTTGACATTAAAGTGTTCCCTTTTGAATACTGGGATCTTTTGCAAACTGTAGCTTAGTATTGCAATCCAACTTTAAAATATATCAATTTCTTGTTCCCTATTTCTACTTTTCATCCCACTTATAAACACATTTAAAAATTTTCCAATTTCTCAAGTGAGTTTAAAGATCATATTTAGGTTTCTTATATAGTTTTTGGAGTGTTGGAATAGAGTCCAATGATCATCTTTAGCATTTATGTAGTAGTTTATCTTTTTGTGAAGTATTCTTCATGTAGTTAAGATGTTATTCTGTTTATTTCATAGAAATGAAACTGAGGTTCAAGATACTTATGGGGTATGAGTGATCACAATCAAGTAGAGATAAATAAGGTATACTAGCTCCCATTCTTTGTTTTACCTATAAGTTCACACTTTGGTAATCATTTCTTAAACCTTTTTATATTTCTTTGTTTATGTTTTTTTAATCATCTCTTGGGCTTTTATAGGTTTGGTGGCAAATTTCTTGTCCTGCTTAGTGTTGTATGTTTTTAATCTAAGTCAGTTTTTAGTGTATCAACTGCTATGTGAAATAGTTTAATAAATGAACTATGGCCCCATAGCTGGGAACTTTGTCTTTGATGTAGATGCTTCAGCAGAGTGATGAGGGCTCTAGAGAGTAATAATGTTTCTAGGAAAAAGGCCAACCAAGGCACCTGTTTGAAAGTTAAGAAGAAGGTGGGAATAAGTTCTTTAGTGTTTTAGTTTCTTTTTATATAATTATTTCCTTGTGACTGTCAACTGAGGAAGAAAAGGATGGATACATAATACTGAAGGTATGCTATGACTGCTCTGAAAAATAGCAGTTCTATTATTTTTTTATTCACTACAACTAAATTTGTACTTTTTTTTTTTAAAAAAAGAGAGCTCCTTTATTATTGATTTTCTGTATTACTGGGGGGATGGGGATTTCTAAGTATACTGTATTATAGGAGACAAATGTGTGTGTGAACACTACACAGCATGCACAAAACAATCTGAATGAGAAAAAGAAAATGATGACTGTGAGTGACCTGGTCCTTATACCCAGAATAATTCAGACTTACTTATTCATCCCAGACTTACTTAGTCAACCCTAAAAGTAACAAATACCTTGTATGAATTCAGTACTCTGGACAAGGTGAGAGGTAGACTCAATTCCATCCAAATTCAACACTTACTAAGCATTTACTTTGTACAAGGCAATGTAGTAGACATTGGAGATGCCAGGGACAGTGTTTACCCTCAAGGAACTTACATGTTTCTGGTAGACAAAAGAAAGTACAGTATAGTAAAGAAAGCATTGGGCTAGCAGTCAGGAAAACTGGTTTCTATTTATGATTCTGCCACTTACAAACTTGGCAAAATTGCTTCGAATCTTTGAACCTCGGTTTCCTCTTATGTAAAATAAAAGCATATGCCTAAATTATGTGTATGTGTATATATACATATATGTGTGCATAATAAATGTGCAAATATACATATGTGGTTATCCAGAATATAATATATAGTAATAGATATATATATTGTGTATATATGTGTGTATGTGTACATAAACATCCAATTTAGCTAGGCTCTTTTATATGTGTGAATATATATATATATATGTATGTGAATTACATATATACATACTCATGCATATGTATATAGTATATATACTGTACATATACAATATGTATGTGCATATTATGTATGTACATATAGCTATCTAGTATATATGGACATTCTGTACATATATGTATATATACAGTATATAGCACATTTATAGTAATATATGCTTATACATACATATATATATTATACATGTTGGTGCTTCCCTTAAGTTCTTGTATTTTATGAATCTATGGAAAGTCATAGTTCCCTATAACTTGATTTTCATTTTTAAAAGTTTGTGGATTTTGCAAATTCCATTTAGGAATTTTATACTTATTCTGATGAAAGTAGCATCACAAATATAATACAGAATTGAGGTTGAATATAGCTTGTGAACTAGTGAGGAGATCAGTCTTACTGGAGATTTATACAGGGGAATAAAAGAGATGTTATTGTAGGTGATGGAGAACTATTATGTGTGCCCGAGCAAGTGAATGGTTGATATGATAAAAAAATAGCAAGATCAATATGTCAGTGATATTTAAGATTGAGTGATAGGAGACTGAAGGCAAGATAACTGAGTAGGTAGAAGGTAAGCAATAAGGTACAGTAGCAAGAGCACTGGACTTTGTGTCAAGATCTTGATTCAAATCCTGATTCTGTCACTTACTACCCTTGAGATTTTGGTTAAGCTATTTCACTAGAAGGGTCTTTTGTGTCTTCATTTGTAAAATGATGTGGCTCAATGGCATGACCTCTAAGGTCCCTTGCAATTCTAAATTTAGGATCTAATAATAAGTCAGATCCTATTAGTCACCTGTGATTATTATAGACAACGTTTATGTTGGTGACTGTGACAATGAAAATTAAGCAATTAATATGAAGTCTTGTTCAGAATGATCCATATTGTTAGCAAATCTGATTCAAAGCATGGTGGGGGTGGGAAATAGAAAGTACTCTCAGGGCTCCTGTCAGGCATCTCCATCACCATGGTTTGGCCAGGGCCTTTTAGGAGAAAATGGGAGAAATCCCTCTTTGGGGTTAGTTCTGGGAAATGAGACAATGATCTATTTAAGCTCTAATTTTGATCCTAAAGAGAGGCAGATGCTGCAAGGAAACCTGTTTCACATTGTGGTTACTTATTTTCCAGTATTTCCCATTTCCCATTCTCCTTCTCTTCATTTTCTTCCCTAAGCTTTGTGGTTGAATTGCCTTCATAGGTTGCCAGAAAATACACATGATCTTTTCCCTCTTGCAAATGCCATTTTCCCTCAAGGTTCAAATGGCTTTAGAGGAATCATTACACTGTCAGGAGGGGCTTGCATAGGCTATAAATAATGGCTGCATTCATTATTACCCATAAAACCTTTATGATTCCTGGATAACCACAGAGGGATTACCTGAAACAGGCTGGCCTAAAAGTAATCTTGGTGTTCTGAGTGATTCTCTTTTATACTCTGGAGATATTCACCTCTCTACTTCTTTGCCTCCTCCCATCCCCAAACTCAAACACTTATAAAAAGAAGCAGGCCACTGAGTTCTCACTTTATGGCTTTGTTGCTAACCTAATAGCAAATGCCTTCAGTTATGCTTTGGTTTTAGGCCCTCTACAATTCCCCCAAATTCTATCTCAACTAAGTTCTCATGGTCTTCCACCACTAGAGACTATATTTTTAAATTTTTGTTTAATTTTATAGCATAGCTAATGAAAATAATTAAAATGTTTTAAGATTTAAATGATATTTAATATTTACCAAAACAGCTCATGGTCTGATAATGTTGTTGTTATTTAATCATTTCAGTCATGTCTGACTCTTTGTGACCTCATTTGGGCAAAGACACTGGAGTGTTTTGTCATTTCCTTCTCCAGTTTATTTTACAGATGAGGAAACTGAGGTAAACAGTATTAAATGACTTATCTGGAATCACAGGGTTAGTAAAAAAAATTAAATCTGATGCTAGTATAGGGAATTATAAAGATCCTTGGAAGGGGTAGGTATGTAGAAGATGGTGGAAGAGAACAGAGAAAAATCAGTGAGTATCTGAATAGGATGAAGATTTAGAAAGCCTAGAGAAATATTCAGGAAAAAAGCTATCTGTAGGTAGTATTAAGTAATGTGCTAGAAAATGGGAACTTCAAAGGGAAGGTGATTAATAGAGCAGGGATAAATGAAATTAGATGTTGTGTTCTGTGACATCTATATAGGAAAGATAAAAAACCTAACACGAAAGCAGAATATATAGAATCAGTATTCTCAATCCTGTAATTTTGGGGGTCCTGAAGTATGGTGGTGACTTGGGAGTTTGAGACAAGATCTGGAATCAGGAAGCTTCAGCTTCTTTAATTGAATTCTGGCCTCAGACACTTACTAGACCCTCATCTGTAAAATTAGTCAGAGAAGGAAATGGCAAATACTCCAGCAACTTTGTCAGAAAAACCCCAATCAGAGTCAAGAAGAGATGGATATGGCTGAATAACAACTCAAGAATGAGACAGCAGCAAAGGGAAAAGAAAGTACTCAGTGAGACTGGAGACTCGTATGTCTGTCATCAATTCATATACCCTCAGCCCCAAATAAGGCAGGTCAATCAAATAATCAACAAGTACATATTAAATGTCTAATATCTTTCAGTCAATGTGCTAAATATTAGGCATGCACAATCAAAAATGAAATAATTTCTGTCTTCAAGAACTTACATTCTATGAAGGAAAACAGCATATATGCATATCAATAACTGCAAAATATGTACAATTGAAGGAGGGGTGATACCAGTAGCAGGAGGAGATTGTGAAAGACCTTGTTTAAGATGTGATCCTTGAGCAAAGATTTGAAGGGAGTCATGGATTCTATGAGCAGGGTATGCTTTCCAGAAAAAGGAGACAATCTATAGAAATGTTCTATGCCAATAACTAGCAATATTCTGATGTAATTTGTGTAGGAGGAACTCTAAGTAGGCCAGTTTGGTTAGAACAAAGAATATGTGAAAGAGATAGCTATATAGTAAGTCTGGAAAGATGCTGGAGCTCTGGACTGTGAATGGCTTAAATTCTAAAGGAGTTTGTACTTTATTCTAGATATATTAAGAACAAAGAAAGTGATTCTGCTATCTCCTGCTCCAAAGGGTATAGATTGATCTTTCTTGACTTCCTAGAGCTGAAAGGCACCGTAGAACTCATTTCATCTGACTTTTTTTTACAGACAAGAAAACTGAGATGTCATACAGGTAGAAGCATCAAAGGTGGGATTTGAACTCAGATTCCCCTACTCCAGAGCTGGTGCTCTTGAAAGCTTCCCATAATACTCATTTTAACTTGAGTCTATCTGTATATATTGGGGGTGATAGGAAGGTAAAGAAAAGAAAGTGATGGTAGTGTGACTTGGCCCTGCAACCTCTAAGAATGACCTAGAAGAATGGTAATCAAGAGAAATTGAGGACTTTAGGGATGGGAGAGATTTCCAGAAGAACTAAGGAAATGAAAGGGGTTTGGGAATGAGGAGAGGATGCTAAAGTTATATAGGAGAGGAGAGAAAAGGAAATAATGGTGTTAAATATTCTATATGAAAAGAATCCCAATAATCAGTGGTAGAGATAAGTAATCCAAGACTGTAGCTATAAGACCTGTTAGTGAGCATGTTAATTCCAAAGGAAGAAAAATGAACACCAACATTTGTGAACATTTTCATACGGACAAGATGTAAAATCTAGTTATTAGCTTATGGTTTGAAATGGCAATAATAACTTCATGCTCTTGTGAGTTATGCTATGATGCCATGTTTAATTCTGTATATAACCTATTCAGTGACAGCATGGTGGAGGAATCTCCAGTGATTGAGTTGGGAGCAAGGAAGGCATCTCAAAGGAACAAGCATCTTTCAACGAAATAATCCTCTTACTTTTAGCATGCTGAAAAAGATTGTTCAACTGCAGATTCAGGACAGTGCTTAGAGTATTTAATTGCATGTATATCTATTATACTACATATATATATATAAACATATATATATATATGCATGTCTATATGAATGTGTTTATATACTACACAATAGTCACTACTCTTATTTTTTGTACATTTATGAATTTCAATCTGAAAATCAAAAACAAAACAACTCCAAAAACCCACAAAAGTGATGACTATAAACACATTTAATACATTTGAGTAGTTCCTATATAGACACATGCAGAAATATAGTTATATACACGCAGAGTTATAGATAAATGTATGTGCATATGGTATGGTATATGCATAAAACATATGGTTAAAAAAAGTTAAACAAGACTTCAATTCATGCATGGATTACACAAATAATAACTATAAATGCACTTATTACATGTTTATAGTACCTTGGTATTCAGATAGATATATGTAGCTATACCACTAGATGGCCAATTATTAGAGCACTGACCCTGGAGTCAGGAAAAACTGACTTTAAATCTGCCCTTAGATACTTCCTACCTGTTTGATCCTATTTGCCTCAGTTTCCTCATCTGTAAAATGAGCTAGAAAAAAGAAATGGTAAAACTAGTATCTGTGTCAAGAAAATACTAAATTGGGTCATAGAGAGTCAGACATGACTGAACAATAAAACATATTCGTATACCTACATATATATCTATATGTCACATGGGTCACACATGTCACACTAGTAAAGACTATAAACATATTTACTACTCATGAAAAGTGACTAAACACAGACTATGTATTTATGTATCACACACACTTCACACAGATGTCAGCAATAAACATATATAATACATGTGAATAGTGCCTTAGATATCTATCTCTCTAAATATACCAAAATACCACTCCCATTTAATAAATACGTTTTAGCCATCACCTCTTTGAACTGTTGAGTTCTACACAGATACACATACACAACATATGTATGTTAAAAAAGCAGTGAGGATCAATTTACATATATTTGCATATGCAAATTGTCCTTTAAATATTTTCTACATATATACACATATGTGTATATAGATATACATAAATATATATATTGACTTTTCAATGTTTTGTTACATTTTAATTTTTAAAAAAAGCTAAATAAGAAAAAAATTAATTTCCTCCAAATAAAGTTGTTTTTCTATTTTTAATATAAGCTCTGTGAAACCAGTCTCCTAAACACTTAATTGCTAAAAATATTCACTTTATTCTTTCACAATTTATATAAAGTTGATTACTTTCCCCAAGAGAATTTGCAATTAACATATACTTTTAGTTTTCTTCCTTAATTGGGTTTTGCAAATCATTTTTAGAAAAGCATAAGCCCTACACAAATGCTCTATGTTCTACAGAATTCATATGGGTCCTGACCACAGATGCCACTACCATCTTTCCCTTGTCTCAGTTAGCCCTCTCTGCTGTGGTGGGCCGAGAGAACATCAGTATCTGCCTGCCGCCAACAGAGCAGTACTTTCAAACACAGATTCCCTTCCGCCCCCTTTCCGCCTCCTCTCTTTCATCAAAATAAAAGGAATTCAGTCAATTCTTCTCAAACCTTCTGATTTCTTTCTGGCTCTTTCTAACATATCTCTTGGTACTAAATGGATATTTATCTAATTGAATGAATGAACAACTTTATTTATGATGTCATCCACCAAGTAGAAGGGTAACAGGAACTTGGGCATTTTCTTTTTTGGATTCTGCCACACTTAAATGATCTTGGAGAAAGTTCATTTCAATCTGCAATATTCTTCCGAACACCAGCTTTGTGCAGAATTCTGCAGAGGCAATCCTCAACTCACTAATGGGTTATGTTCTATAGTCACTTGTTTTGAATTTTCCTATAGAAACAATGGCATATCAGAGGCAGTAAAGTGGCAGAAGAGCTGAGATCAAATTCAACCTCAAGCACTAACTAGCTGTGTGATCCTGGGCAAGTCACTTTATCTCTGTCTGTCTCAGTTTCCTCAATTGTAAAAAAAAAAAAAGGAATAATAACAGCATCTGTCTTACATGGTTATTGTGGGATCAAATGAGATAATATTTGTAAAGTACTTAGTATGGCACATGCAGTAGAGACTTAAAAGGCTTATCGGCTTCCTCTCTCCCATGGTTGGTTCCAAGGGCAGGTCATGTCAGCCACGATGTACACAAACTATAAAACTAAGAGTACTATTTAAATTGCCTTTAACCATGCATTGTAAGGGTGCTTCTGTAAAAAAAATCTCCAGAGTCATCATCTTTGACCTCTGGAGTTTTAGACATATAAGAATCTGCAAGGGAGGTGCAGATAATATATCTGATATATTATTCATGTCAATCAGAAATTCCATGCTTTAGGAAACCAAAGAAAACCTGCACTTTCAGTGACTCTGAGGTCATGAGGTAAGTGCCTTGGTCCACAGGTAATGCATCTACTATCATGCCATAAAGTTATTGTGCTGCCATCAAGCATAAATTCAGTCTAGTCCAAGGATCCCAATCCTTAAGTGTTTCTTAATTTAGATGCCTGAGAAGAACCAGCTGCTGCTGCTTTGCTACCACCTGATTCCTGCAAACCCCTCCTCCCCCAATTTTTACTTGCCTTAAAATCATGATTCAATTATCTTCCGCTAATGAGAAAATTCCCCCAGTGTGCTACAGTGGAAATAGCATTTGTTCTTAATCTGTAAAATGAGACAATTGGATCAGATGGCCTCTGAGGTTACTTACTGCTCTATGATCTTGCATTATACTCTTGTGTCATTTCTACCTCTTCACAATCTATAAACTCTATTTTGCTATTATTATTCACTTATTTTAGTCATATTTGGCTTTCCATGACCTTATTTTGGGGTTTGTTTCCTTTTTTTGGCAAAAATACTGAAATGGTTTGCTATATTCTTTTCTAGCTTATTTTACAAATGAGGAAATTGAGGCAAACATTGTTAAATGACTTTTTGAGGGACACACAGCTTGTAAGTGTCTGAAATCAGATTTAAACTCAGGAAGACTCATCTTCCTGACTCAAGGTCCATCACCCTATCCACTTTAACACCTACCTGGCCCACAAGGTCCTTTGTTGGTTCATTCTAGATATTTCCATTTTAATTATGAATATTTCTGGAGACTCTGTTCTATATCTCCTACTTTTTCTTCTTCTCTCTCAATAGCCAATCAGAATGGACTTAAGTATAATCTTTATGCCAATAACTAGCAAACATTTATGTCAAGTCCCAGTTTCTCCTATGAGGTTCAATCTTGAGTCACCAATTATTTATTGGATTGTTGTTCTTGTTTGTCCTTTGTTCTCAAAGATGACCATGACATCAGGGAGGTGCTGCCATGACATGCAAGTGAATTGGATTTAAGTGAGGGAGAACTATGCAAGTCACCTGCCTCATTTTCCCTTCCAGAGCCATCTGAGTTCAGTGGCAAGCTATAGATCAAGACGACTGGAGATGGCCCGCTTCTTTCAAACTGCAAAGCCCAGATACCTCTTAAACTCAACTTGTATGAAAAGAGAATTCACTGTTTCTCCCTTCCAATTCTTCCATACTTGTCCATTTCTGTGGAAGGCACAACCATTCTTATGGTCTCTTAGATTCATAGTCTCAACATTATTTTCAATTTCCCCTTCATCCTTCATCCTTTAGTTTGTGAAATACTGTGTTGTCCAATCTTGCTGTTTTTACTTACATAATATCTCTCACATTTGTTTACTACTCTCTATCTCAGAAGTTTGAGCTAAATTCAAAACTTTATCATTTCTTTCTGTGGTTATAGCAATGAGTTCCTAATTATTATCACTGCTTTATTCCCCACTCAAGTCCATCCTTTAGTAACTTTTCAATTTTTCTTAGGGACAGAGATGACTATGTCAGTTCCCTATTCAATTACTCCAGTGGCTCTATTTCCAGGAAGGAAAATATTAATTCCTCTGTTTAGCTTTTAAAGTCATTCAGACCTAGTCCCAAACAGCTTTTTAAATGTTTTTCCACTCTTCCACTATGTAATATAAGAAACTGACTTTCCTTTTGTTCCTTACATGGGACACTCCATCTGTGGTTCCTTGGAATGTAGTCTTTCCTCATCTCTACTTCATGCAATGCCTCTTTTCCTTCAAAAGGCAACCTGAAACATCATTTTCTTTTCTTTTTGCTTAAATGGTTTATTTTTTTCTGAATGTATAAATTTTTTCAAATTACATGTAAAAACAACTTTCCTTTTTTTAAATTTTGAGTTCCAAATTCTCTGCATCTTGTTCTTCTTTCCTGAGAAGGAAGTGATTAGATATTGAGTGTATATATGAAATAATGTAAAACATATTTCTATGTTAGTTCTATTGTAAAAAGAAAACTACAGACCAAAAAAAGAACCCAACAAAAATAAAGAAATTTTAAAAAGTGTGTTTTATTCTGTATTCAGACGTCATCAATTCTTTCTTGGGAAGTGGATAGCATTTGTTTCATCATGAGCCTTTTGGAATTGTCTTGGCTTATTTTATTGCTAAGAATAGCTAAGTCATTCGTGGTTGTTTGTCATACAATATTATTATTACTATAATATTGCTATTATATTATATATTAATAAATATATATCAATGATAATATATTACATATTACATATTATTATATACTATTATACTATATTAGTATTACTACAACATTACTATTCTCCTGCTTCCACTCACTTCACTTTGTATCCATTCATGCAACTCTTTCCATGTTTTTCTGAAACCATCTTGCTTGTCCTTTCTTATAGTATAATATTATTCCATTATAGCCATTCCACCCTTTACAGGCATCCCTCCAAATTCCAATTCTTTGTCATGATGAAAAGAGCTACAACAAATATTTTTGTGCAACTTTGTCCTTTTCTCTCTTTTTTCATCTCCTAGGCATATAGCAATGGCATTGATAGGTCAAAGGGTATGCACAATTTTATAGCATTTTGACACAATCATGAAATCTTTCTTGATCCTCTCCATTACTAATGACATCCTCAATTTATCTTGTATTTAACTAGTTTGAGTTTATTTATATTTATTCTTTTAAATTTTATTCTATATAGAATTGTAGTATACTTGTAGTAACTTGAGTTAATCAATCTGAGATAGACGGTAGGTGTGACAAAGCCTAACCTATCTCGAGTCAATGGATCAATTCCTAAAATAAATATTCTTAATCAGAGCAGAACTCCTCTGTTAAATCAATCAATCAACAGTCTTAGACTAGTTGCAAGAAGGCCTTTAAAATCATTGGATAAAATGGAATGTTACTCTCAGGAAGTGTGATGGAATTGACGTGAGGGATTTGTTCAAAGCTTGTGGGATTTTCATAAAATAGCAAGTCAATTCAGAACCAGAGAATTAATTGAATAAGGTAATATGTATCTACAACAAATATACAATGCCACTGGAGGTCCTACTGGTCCTATCTGTTTCAAGATTAATATTAATCATGTGTTATGCATGTAGAAATGAAATTAATTACCTGTGGAGGCATGGTTATGAATTCCTAACCACCCCATAAGTAAATAGATAAGCAGAACTTCTAATTAAGATGATTTCAGCATGGAGTAAAAACTTTCATTCTAGATTTAAAATTTTAGACAATATTTTCTATTAAGTTGTGGGTTTTTTTTAAAGGAAAGTTTTGACTTAATCTACAATGGAAGTATCAACATATCTGACTTAAAAATCAGACCACAAAATTATTTTAAAATGCTATAAAAAGATTTTCTTCAAGGAAATAGGAATGTATCATGTCACTAAATGGCATAATATTAAATCATTTTTGATTTGGTTAATTTGCTTTACAGAACTCCAACTTTCACACTTAAAATAATAAATTTACTTACAAAAGTTTCCTGTAATAGCATAAATAAGCCAGAGCTGGGAGTTTGAGTACAACATAAGTATAAAGAGAAATACATTTTATTTTAATGAATAGCCTCCAAAAATAATATAAGTATTAAGAGACTATAGCATAATTAGTCCATGAATGACTTTTAGAGACATCAGATTGCCAACAATAAATTAGCAAAATGACAAAATCTTAGATATCAAAACTAGTAAGAAGAAAAAGAAATTCTCAAAACAGCATCATTAAAGTATGAAATTTAAGAGACTGCCTTCTCTTTTCTATATTTTTCTTCTCATTTCCTCCTCTGAAATTTACTCTTTAATCAGTGTTAGGGAATTCAATTCAGATCAAGAAAAAAGAAGTATGGAGAAAAGAAGCATGGTGGATAGTATTTGAGAGAGGGTAATGGAGATAGAAACAAAAGCTATTTGTTAGCAGAATACATTATGAATCATGTAAGCAAAAAGGAGAAATAGAGATAGAGTTTGGGAAAAAGATCACAAGCCATACAAGTGCATCACACAGCAGTGAAAAGGAACTTTAAATATACAGACACTTTTGGAAGTTCTCACAGCAAAAAAAAAAAAAAAAGGCAGAACTGTTAATAACTTATTGACTTGATCTAATGATAATTTCATTCTTTGAGAAGTAGAGATGTCAATGGGGGATGGGTGAGACAGGAAATTCTGCTTTAGGTCTGAATTTTATTTATACTTTGAAACTAACTTCTGGGATGGAAATTATGGGAATCTGTATAGAACAGATCACTGTGGGAGTTTGTGAAAGGAGTTAGAAATTGTCTGAAATGCGTTCTAGATTTGGAGAAGTAGATTTTCAAAAATTGCAAGGAAGTTAAGATTCTATGGAATAAAAATTCAAGAAAGTCCAGGAGAGATGAGAAATTCAAGAATGAAATTGTGAATCCTGGCAGGAAATAATTATGAAGAAATTCTGAGGGAAAAGGGGGTGTTATTGGAAGAGGCCACCTTAGGTATCCAAAACACTCACTAACAACTTGAGTTGAAAGAAATATATGCCGAAATTGGCAGCAAGGATAGGTAATAGAGAATGAAAACAAAAGGGCATGATCCTAAAACAATAGCATCAGGGATGCTAAAGCTCAGATTGAGCTGATTCTGTGGAGAAAGAACAATACAGTGGTCTTTTAAAACTACATTAGTGGAAGGAAGATCAAGTACTTCTAGGTGGATGGAATAACAATTATTGACAATAGAAGACAGAATTGCTTAATTCATATTTTTCTTCTGTTTTCTCTTCTGACAAGACTGACTTTTGGACTGTAAAAATGGCAAAGAGGGAATCAGTCCCCAAACTAATGGAGGAGATACTAAGAGAATCCCTAGTAGCCCTTAATGAATTCAAATCCCCTGGTCCATATGAATTCCATCTTCAAGTATTAAAAGACCTGGACAACATAACTATCAAACAGCTTCTGCAAGGAAGAAAATAGGCAAATATTCTGAACCAAAAAAAAAGGAGGAAGGGAAGAGAGCAGAGTTTATAAACTATGGGCCAGTGACCTTGACTTTGATTCCTTCCAAACTGCTGGAACAGGTTATTAAAGATTGATTATAACTTATTAGTGAGTGAGGCAGCATGGAGTGGACAGAGCATTAACAGTGAAATTAAGAAAACCTAGATTCAAATCTAGCTGACACAGAGTGGCTATGGAACTCTGGGAAAATCATGTAACTTCTTAGCACTCTGGGCAATGAAGACTAGAATTCATACAGAAAGTTCTGACCTGCATTGGTAGAGAGAATTTTCTAATTCAGAGAGTTCCTTATGAAACTGAGTCTTACTTATAGTTATTGGTAGAAAGTAGTTTCTGGAGTGGGATGATAGCACAGATCTAGTTCTTATCTCTAGGATTAGTACACATTTACAAAAGGAAACAGTTTGGAAGAGCTAGATGGACTTAATCAATGAAAGTCATTGTAGAGTAATCTTATATCTTTCTTTGATAGAGTTACTAAACTGATAGATCTGGGATACATATCTTTGCCTAGATTTTTTCAAAATATTTAGTAAAATATCTTGTAATATTTTTGTGAAGAAAAAAAGATGGAGAATATAAGGTAAATAACAATTCAATGAGAATCTTTAGCATATGAATGATCAAAAATTTAAAAGTAGTACTTAATGATTCAATGTGTTTTTGTAGTGGCTAGAAACTGAAAACTGAATGGATGCCCATCATTTGGAGAATGACTGAATAAATTATGGTATATGAATGTTATGGAATTTTATTGTTCTGTAAGAAACGACCAACTGGATAATTTCAGAGAGGCCTGGAGAGACTTACAGGAATTGATGCTAAATAAAATGAGCAGAGCCAGAAAATCATTATATACGGCAACAAGACTATAGGATGATTAATTCTGATGGACAGTTCGAATTGTTCAGAGATGAAGAGAGCCAAATACATTCAGAGAGAGGACTGTGGGAACTGAGTGTGAACCACAACATAGCATTTTCTTTTTTTCTGTTGATGTTTGCTTGCATTTTGTTTTCTTTCTCAGGATTTTTTCCTGATTGGGCAATTGATAACAGAAATTTCTTTTAAAAGTTGAATATTCAGCATTTATATGGCATTGGGAGGTTTGCAAAGAATTTTACATGGTTTAATCACTTTATCAAAATGTCATATTCTGTAATGAAATATGGTTGTTTTGTAAGAAATGATGAACAGGTGAATTTCAGCAAAACCTGGAAGGACTTACATGAACTGAATCTGAGTGAAGTGAGTAGAGACAGGAAAACATTGTGCAAAGTAATACCCATATTATACAATAATCAATTTTGATAGATTTAGCTCTTTGATACACAATGCTCTTTGATACACAATGACATATGACATTTTAAATAGACTTGTAATGAAAAATGTCATCCACATTTTTTCCCTTTTCTTTTGCTTTTTTTCTTTTTTGTTCTGATTTGTCATTCATGACATGAATAATATGGAAATATGTTTAACAGGACTACATATATATGTATATATAGGTGTGTATGTATATATATATGTGTGTGTATGTGTGTGTATATATGTGTGTGTGTATATATATATCAAAATCTTTTTTTAAAAAAGGAATGTTGAAAACTATATATGTAATTGGAAAAATACTATTAAGTGGGGGGGAAATGCATTTAAATAAATCTTTTTAAAAGCTTTTTAAAAAGTCACATTCTACAATGAGCTAAGTTTCCTCCCCCTCCCCTCCAAAAAAAACTTTAATTTGTGTGTAATACAAAGCTTTAGTGGAAGACACAGGTTCAAGTACTACCTCTGACAATGTTGTACATGTAAATCTGGACAAATTATTTAATGCCTTTGTGCTCAGATGGTACAATGGATGGAACTCTGGTTTGAAGTCAGGCAGACTTGAGTTCAAATCAAAACTCATACATTTAATAGCTATGTGATTCTGGACAAGTCACTCAACATTTTGGTCTAAGTTTACTTATCTGGAAAATAGGGATAATAATAACACCTATCTTCACAGATTGTGGTGATGACCAAATGACATAATAATTATAAAGCATTTAATGGTATCTGGCATATGGTAAGTTCTATTCTTTATTATTATCTGATAGATTACAAAGCAGGTATGATCTTCATTCTCATTGTATGGTCTTCAAGAAATGGGAGATTTTATAAAAAATAAGATATAGCAGAAAATACAGATACATTTGTAAAACTTCTTTTTTCACATTTTTTCCTACAACTAATTAGTTACTGGCATACCATAATATCAGAATTAGAAAAATTTGTCTATGCTTTTTAAAAAATCTACCCAAAAAGAGGTAGAATTTGAAAAAAAAACTTGGTTATTGGGGTAAATGATTCTGGGGGGGGGGAAGCTGACAAAGAAGTCCTTGGTGGCTGAGCAGGAAGAGAAATCCAATTTATTTTGGTTTTATTGGTTCTTCACCATAAAAATCCAGAATAAACCTCATGCCAAAACCCTTTCCCATGAATTAATTAAACCACTATGGAGACCTCTGGACTAGAGATTGCTATTACCGGAATCCTTGAAATTTTGCCACTTTCATGCCTGGCTATTTTTACCCTTTGGGGAAGGTTGAAAACTAAAATCTATCAAAAACAACTTTCTGGCTACAGTTGAGGAGGACTAGCCAGTTGCTTGATGACTAGCAGCTTGTATAAATTTCCTTTTATCTTTTTAATCATATTTTAAAAAACATGTCATAAATCACTTCCTCTCACAAAGAACTGAACCATTTTAGAAAATGGAAATGATATGGAGCCAACATCATCATCTATGTTTATTCAATTCATCATAGGATCAGACTTATGCACATGTGTCCTCAGAGAAATATTCACTTAATTAAAATCATGACAAATGCTAAAAAGAAAAAAAGTTATTGGTCAACAATGGCTTAGATCAAAATATTGACGAGGGATTTTCTAAAAAGAAAACAACTGATGAACCTTTCCAAGAGAAGCACAATCAACATTTGGCCATTATTGAAAAGGAACAAAATAACTGATCAGTTATACATGACTTTTGTTTGACATTGGGATATAATATATTATTTGTCCCTGGCATATTTACCTTTCTAAATAAATTTATTTAAATTAATATTAAAATAAATGTTTTACCTTAGTGAGAGCCAATTAACAATTGGGAGAAGACAAAGCAGAAGTATTATAGGTGGCAGGGAGATATTTCCCCTAAAATGTAGGTAAATTATTCAATGCATATATAATCATATTGGGCAGCTGGCTGGTACAATGGATAGAGCACCAGGTATAGAATCAGGAAGACCTGAGTTCAAATTCAACCTCTTACAAGTTGTAAATCCACATATTTACAATCTTTATGACTCCAGGCAAGTCACTTAACTCTATTTGCCTCCGTTTCTTCATCTGTAAAATGAGACAGGTAAGGATATAATAAATCATTCCAGGTCTTTGCCAAGAAAACTCCAAATGGGGCCATAAAGAGTAGGACACAACTGAAATAAATGACAATAACAAGAGTCATCATCCGGGTGACTCAATAAATACTCATTATTGAAAATAGTGAAGATAGAGGTCATTATGCTCTAAAAACATCTAGTAAGCTTCTTCTTTTGTTCTGCGTGATCTTAATATCTAAATGAGATTTCCAGAAATCTCCTTTTATTTGATTTTTTTTAAAACCACAAAAAAATTGCCCCCAATTTATTTTCTAACCTACTTTAGAAATGATAAGCATTGAGTTATATCAAATAAAGAAATGGCTTGGGAATCAAGAAAAGCTGGGTTCAAGTCTTGTCTCTGACATAGGTCACTTATATAACTCTAGGCTATTCAGATAACCTCTGCCATGCTCTAGGCATCTATCAAAGACTATTAGTTGCAGATGAGTTACTGATTGGCATTGTTGTGGGGAATTTTCATTCTGGAAATTTCTTAAATTGATATAATCATTTATCATATTTATTATTCAGTTATTTCAGTCATGTCCAACTCTTTGTGACCCCATTTAGGATTTTCCTGGCATAGATATTCCCTCTCCAGAGCATTTTTACAGATGAGGAAATTGAGTGAACAGGGTTAAGTTGCCAAAGTTAATCATCTGAACAACAACAAGAAAAAGCTGGAGATATGGGAGACCTGAGTCTCGCTCAATATAGACAAGCTAAATATCTTGAAAAAAATAGCGTTTATAGAATATTTTATTGGGGAGAAATTTTTCAGAGTGAGAAGATAGAAAGTGTATTGGCTACTAAGTCAAAAAAAAAAAAACCATGAGTTCAAATCTATTATAAATTCAAATCAAATATTTATAAATAATGTGACCATTGGGTAATTCAACCTCCCTGAGCCTCAAATTCCTTAATTAAAAAATGAGAATGTTGAACAAGAGAGCTTCTGGGATCCTTAGCGCTATAATCATGTGACCTTCTATGATCCAATTGTCATGAAAAATAATGTTATACTCTTGTGCAAACAAGTGCTAGCTATTGTGTAGGTCTGGTATGTGTGATAAGTCTTTTGGCTTACAGGTAACATGTGACTCTTTTGTTCCAGTCTTCATAGGCTTTTCAATGATATAGAAAATAATCTGGTTACTAATAAAGCAAATGGCTCTGATTCCATAGTCATACATATAAATTATTCAGAGGAATTACAATACAGTACATGACAAGAAAGAACAAACTGAACCTAACCAAAAAAATATGGAAGATATTGAAGAAAAAGAAGTAAAAATTAGAGAAATTGCAAACTGTAAAACTTATTAGCTGATTGACAGTTGATGAGACTGAATCTTTAGATTCTTGTAGCCCTTCAAGAAAGATTGAATGGTTTGTTGAGGATAATGACCAAGATACATTGAAAGCTTTCCTAGAGTAGATAATGAATTAATGCTCTCAAACAGTCAGAGATAGAAGTTAAATTCTTTGAGAAAGTTCATGCACTTGAAAGAAAGTATGCTTTTCTTTACCAGCCACTTTTTGATAATAAAAATGAAATCATCAATACAATTTATAAGCCTACAGAAGAATGCAAATGGAAAACAGATGATGAGGAAGAAAGAAATGAAATAGAAGGCTAATCTTGAAGATGAGGGAGGACAGTATATTAAGAAAAAAGAAGAATCTAAAGGAATTCCTGAGGTTTTTAATTCAGGAATTTTAAAAAGAGCTTTAAAAACATTTATTTTGCTCATGATATGGTTCAATACTATGAATAAACTATTCTGAATCACTTGAAATATATTAAAGTGACATTCTCAAATGTTACCTAATCTATAAGTTTCACATTACAATTTTACTTTGAACCCAATTAATATTTCACAAATGAAGAGTTGAAGAAGACATTCTGAAGCCAGAATAGATGATTCAGATTCTTTCTCTCCTGATGAAACAGAAATTATAATTTATCCAGGGTGTCAAACAAGAATCTTTGAAAGCTATTTTTGTCACAATTCAAACTATCTTGAAGAACTAGTTAAAGAAAGTTTTTCAACTCAGTAGCTGAATAGATTTAAGCTTATGTTAACTAGCTAAGCCTTCAGTACATTATTATATGCTGTTATTTTATTCTCTTATGTTCTGTTATGTGCCATGACTTTTAGTAATGAGAAGACAATAAATTTTGAAATATGATTTAAGAAGAGATTAGTATAGGGTTAAAAATTCATAAGAATTATATTATTTATAATTTTTTATTTCAATATGAGTCATCTACAAATAATCTTAATAATCATATTAAACTTATTGTTTATCATTGGCATATGAATAAAACAGTATTTTCAAAAGAAAATAAGGACATAGATTTTCAAATTCTAATTCACACAACTGTTAATAAGTCATATAAAAAGAAGTAAGCCCTTTAGGTCACCACTACTTCAAAATTGTAGTTAAACTGATTTTTTTCCTCCAATAGCTATTAATAATCCTGTGTTAAATTTATACAGATGCTTGCCTTGAAAAAACTCAAAGTGAAATTATTTGAACTTCTAGAATGCATTTCTTGGGATGTGCCATTATAATTTACCACAAGTTTCAAAAGGTTCTCCACATAAAACAAAGCTTTCTCAAAAGAAGCATTTTACTAGAGAACACAAAGAAATAAATACAAATACCTATTTTCCTTTTTGGTCTCATTTAATCTCCTCCAAAACCCAAGCTGTGAACACAACTGACAGACCTACACTGATATTCTAAGGAGTCACTGAGTAGCTCAATTCCTAAATTTAGTCTCAAATTAATGTGTATGTATATGTGTGTGAAAGAGGGAGACAGACAGGCAAACAGATACATAGACAAACAGAGACAAAGAGACACACAGAAAGGCAATGACAGAGAGAATGAGGCAAGAAATTGAGTCAGAGATGGACATAGAGATAGAAAAACATGGAGAGAGACATGGGGGGAGAAGAAGAGAAAGAGGGGGTAAAGAAAAAACAGAAAAATTTGAAGAAAATAGTAAAAAGAATAAAGAAAAGGATATTTAAAACAACTTCTGAAATCCTCTTTCAAAAAACCTAGAGATAATTTTCCTCTCATTTTTAGTTTATCAAATGACTCTCTGGATTCATACTCATTCCCCTCCATGAGCAATGTGTTTGTACTCTACCTTCCCTGCCTTTATTTCATGCTATGTCATATTTTTCATTATAACCCAACTATTCATTATTCCATGTGTGTCACCTTACATGGGGTTCTTCATGCCAGGAATGTATTCCCTCTTCACATCTGTCTCTTAGAACCTCTAGTTTCACTTTCTTTTGGTTGTTGTTATTTGCTTGTTTGTTTTCTAAATAATAGCCTTTTATTTTCAAAATATATGAAAACATAGTTGTCAACATTTACCATTGCAAAATTTTGTGTTGCACATTTTTCTCCCTTCCTTCCCCCATCACCTCTCCTAGCCAGAAAATAGTCCAATATATGTTAAAAATGTGCATTCTTCCTTGCATATTTATACATTTATCATCCCTCACAAGAAAAAAAATCAGATCAAAAAGGGAAAAAATGAGAAAGAAATAAAAAACAATAAAACAACAACAAAAAGGTGAAAATATTATGTTGTGATACACATTCAGTCCACAGTCCTCTTTTTGGATGCTCCAATTTCACTTTGAAGCCCAGCTCAGGATCCATCTAGTTTGATGAAACCTTTCCCTGATTGTCCAAAAGGCTAGGATTTTTCTTCCTCTAGAAATTATTTTATATTAAATTTAAATTATATATAGTTTGTATTTAATTATCAGCATACATGATATTTTCCCTCAGTAAAATGAACACTTCTTGAAAACAGAGTCTATTTTGTTTTAGTCTTTATAGTGCTAGTACATCATACATGGCCTTTGAACACAATAGAATTCATTAGAATTGTTGGTTTAAATGTCAACGTTATATAGACATTTTGTCTCTATTAGTATTATATATGTCAAATTTAGTTCTTTTAGAATAGGGAGGCAGGAGTATCAGGCAACCTGAAACTAGGGGGAACTTGAAAACTAGTTTCCAATATACCGAAGACACTCCTGTGGAAAAGGCATTAGATGTATTATTCTTGGCTGTAAAGGGCAGAACTAGAGGGGAGGGTGGAAGTTATAGGTTTTAGTTCTGTAAAGTCTTTACAGTAATTGAAGTTGTGCCAAAGTAGGCTGCCTTCAAAAGTGGTGAATTTCTTATCATTGATTGGGAAGGAGAAGTAGAATGATTATTTTTCAAGGATGTTGTAGAGGATGTTTCTGTCAAGGTACAGGTCAGACAAGGTAGTTTCTCTAATCCCTCCCAATTCAAAGATGATTCTATTATTCAATCATTCTTTTCATTGATTTTGTTCTAGGAAAAGGATAGAACAATAGAATATTAACTGACTGGCAAATATTTATTGTGTACTTTCAATGGGATTGAAGTGGTGCCACATGTTATACACAGTATAGTGTTTGCCTTCCAGGAACTTTTCTCCTTTTCCGCTACTTTGAAATAAAATCACTTATTTATTTATTTTTATATTCTTTTCTTTTACATTTTTGAGTTCCAAATTTTCTCTTTCCTTCCCACAATCACTGAGAAGACAATATATTTATTATATAAGTGAAATCATACAAAACATATTTCCATATTAGCCATATTGTAAGACAAAAAAAAATAAACATTCAAGTAAGATCATTTTATTTTACTTTGTACTAAGAATGTACAGAGTAACCAAGTTGTTTTTTTTTTTGTTTGTGTATTTGTTTTGTTTGTTTTGTTTTTTGGTTTTTTTAATAGTTCATCATCAACACAATTATTGCTGTTACTGTGCATAATGATCTACTGGTTCTTCTCCCCTTACTTTGCATAAGTTGTTTTACTTTTTTTTTTCCTGAAATTACTGTCCTTGTCATTTCTTTTAACACAATGATACTCCCTTATAATAATATTCTACAACTTGTTCAGCTGTTCCCCGAATGATCCTCTATATCCAATTCTTTGCCAGCACAAAAGAATTTGCTATACATATTTTTGTAGATATAGGTCCTTTTCCTTTTCCTCTGATCTTTTTGCAGCACAGATTGAATTGTATTATTGCTAGAGAAAAGGGTTTGCATACTTTTGTAGCCTTTTGAACATGGTTCCAGATTGTCCTCCAGAATGGTTGAACCAGTTCACTAGTCCACCAACAATACATTAATGTTTTTATTTTATCTCATTCTCTTAAGTATTTGAGGTGGTACCCTAGATTTGTTTTAATTTAGATTTTTCTAATCAATAATGATTTAGAGCATTTTTTGTGACTGTCACACAGTTTTGATTTTGTTTTTTACTCTGAAAATATCCATTGACCATTTATCAATTGGAGAATGGCTCTTATTTTTTATAAATTCAACTCAGTAGCCTATATACTTGAGAAATGAGACCTTTATCAGAAAAACTTATAAAAAATGTTGATATATATATATGCATGTATATATACATATATATATAGTAAAAAGTTGTAAACAAAATGTAAACAAAATATAAAAAGTTGTATACATTTTTGATATTATGTATCATTGTCTTCCTGGGTAAAGAACAGAGTGCAGTGACCACATTTCTCCCCAAATCATACCACTTTGGAAGCACAAAAACCTTGAAGATTCCCAGAACTAAATCTGAAAATAGCAACACAAAAAAAGTCTTTAGCTTTTAACAAAATGTAATTTTCTTGATTATCTCTTTTAATTAGGTCTTTTTTTTTCTTTTTGCTGCCTTTGTTATGTCTGAGATCATAATTGTTACCTCTTCCTTTTTTACTATTTTAACTTAGTACTTGTCTGTTTCAAGTGTGTGTCTTATATACAACATATTGTTGGATTCTGGTTTCTAATTCATTCTATTTGCATTCATTTCATGAGTGAACTTATTTCATTCATGTTCACAGTTAAGATTATTGTGTATTCCCCTCCATTCCATTTTCTTCTGTTTCTTTTTCTCTCTTTTTATCCTTTTTATTCTTAAGTCTATTATTTTAAACCATTGCTTCCTTTAATCCACTCTACATTTTATTATCCTCTGTTTCTTTTATCTCCTTTCACTCCTATTTCTTTATGGATAGGAAAAATTTCTATGAGCTGAGTCTTCCCTGTTTGAACCAATTTAACAGTTTAACATCATTTAGTTGTTTATGGTTTCTCTTTTTGTGTTTCTTGAATTCTGTGTTTGAATACCAAATTTCCTATTCAACTCTGGCCTTTTCATTAGGAATGTTTGAAAACCTTCTATTTTATTAAGTAACCATTTTTCCTCCTGAAGTATTATACTCAGTTTTGCTAAGTAGGCTATTCTTGGTTGTAATCATAGCTTCTAGAATATAGACCTCTGCTCCTTTAAAATAGAGGTCACTAAATCTTATGTAATACTGATATTTGAATTGTTTTTCTCTGGCTACTTGCAATACTTTCTACTTGCCCTGGGAGTTCTGACATTTGATTACAATATTCTTAGGAGTTTTCATTTTGGAATCTCTTTCACAAGGTGATCAGTGGATTATTTCCAATTTTGTATTATCCTCTAAGTCTTAGATATTGGGGCATTTTTCTTTGGTAATTCTTGGAAAAATAATGTGTAGGCTTTTTTATTGTGGATTTCAGGTAGTTCAATAAATTATAAATTATAATCTCCTCAATCTATATAATAAATTATAATCTAAATTATATCTCCTCAATCTATTTTTTTCCAAGGAAGTTGTTTTTCTGATGAGATGTTTAATATGTTCTATTTTTTTTCATTTTTGACATAGTTTTATTGTTTCTTGATGTCTCATAAATCATTAATTTCCACTTACCCAATTCTAATTTCTAAAGTATTTTCTTCAGTGAGTTTGTCTACTTCTTTTTTCATTTGGCCTATTTTGCTTTTAAAAGGTATTCTTTCCTTCAGTAAAATTTTGTGCTTCTTATGCCCTTAGAGCAATTCATTTTTTGAAATGTTATTTTTTTCAGGGCTTTTTGTGTCCCTTTTGCCAAGCTATTAACCATCTTCTTTTCATAATAATCTTGTATCAATCTCATTTCTTTTTTCCCACAATTTTTCTTGTAGCACTCATTTCTCTTTAAAAAACAAAAACACAAATGTTCTTCCAGGAATTCTTGCAGGGCTTGTATTTATTTACCATTTTTCTTTGAGTCTTTTATTATAGCTGTTTTCACATTATTGTCTTCTTCTGATCTGGTCTTTCCTGCCACCATGGCGGTTTTTTCAAGTTTTTTCACTTTGGTGGTTTTGGGTCGGGTTTGCTTAATTTCCAACCTGTTTCTTGATTTTGAATTTTATATTAAAATTAGCTCTGCTCACGTGAGGCTGAGAAGTCTCTGTCTAACCCTTCAGGTTGTGTGTGTGTGTGTGTGTGTGTGTGTATGTGTGTGTGTGTGTGTGTGTGTATGTATGAGAGAGAAAGAGAAAGAGAGAGAGAGAGAGAGAGAGAGAGAGAGAGAGAGAGAGAGAGAGAGAGAGAGAGAGAGAGAGAGTTGCTATTTTCAGAGTTAGTTGGGGGGAGGGAGGGCTGGTGTTCCAAGATGGTATGATTTGGAGAGAGATGTAGTTACTGCTCTCCTGGTCTATGCTCTGGTCTACCCAGGAAGATCCCCTGATCCTTTATAGCTGCTAAGACCAAAATTCCTCTTGGCTTTCTAACTGTTCTCCATTCACTTTGCTAGTGTTCTTCTCTGTCTTGTAATGGTGATTAGGGTGCCTGCTCCTTATGATCAACCACTAGTGCTCTGCTCTGCCTTGACACTGTGACTCAGAATGCTTATACCAGTAGTGTTTTTAGTCAGCATCAGGGATATGCAGTGGCAGGAATGAGTCTCCTGTAATCTCTTTGAACTAATTATCTGTCCCTTACTGTTTCTGGGCCGAGATGTACCAAAGCTGCTGCTACTGCTAAGCTAGTTACTGTCCCCTCATGCATATGCGCCAGACAGTCCTCTATCCCAATGTCATAAGTCTCTCCTATCAATCTCTTAAGTTGTTTTGGGCCTGAAAAATGTTTTGCTCTGACCTTTATTGGTTCCGTTGCTCCAAAATTTTATTTGAGGTATTATTTAAAAGTTGTTTTTAGAGAAATGTTGAAAGAATTCAGGTGGGTTGCTGCCTCTAATCTTGCTATCTTCTCTCCTCCCCCCTTTTAGGAACTTTCAGTCGAACTAGTGAGTTAAGTCTCATGAAATAATTGAAGACCAATCCTTCATAATTTACTTATAAGTGTATTAAAATTTCAGAGCAATGAGAAATCAGTATTCCAAGACCTAAACAAAAATAATGATGAAGATGGTGAGTTTGACTAATATTTATATAGTGGTTTAATAGTTTAATAAAGCAAATAGCTTTAAAACATAACCTCACTTCATCCTCACAACAAAACTTTATAATGTTCTACAGGATATATTCAAAGATGTAAAGCTAAAAGAGACTTTAGAAATTGAACTCTTTCATTGCATAGATAAGGAAAATGAGACCCAGGAAGTGTGCCCAAAGTCATATGGGTAATAAATGGCAAAAGCAAGTTTTGAACTTTGAATAATACTTTTGATTTCAAAGCCAAAGATATTTCCATTGCACAAAATACTACCTTAATGATAGAACTCACAAGATCATGTCTTGCACATGGTCAGCACGACCTATGGAAATGGACTTTTCTTCCTGTCTCTTGCTACTGATTGCCTTATGTTGATGTCCCAAAGAATGAGGGTAATGACTTTTTAAATTATAGTCTTTGTGGCTATGACTTAAAGTGTTTTTCTTATGAGTCACTCTTTTTTTTCACTTGGAATATGGCTAATGATAAACTTGTGTCTTTGACATGTTTCAAGTAATTTGTTTCACAAATAAGAAAGTTAAGAGTGATGGAAATGAAGCACTGCAGACAGTCAGAGTGTCATTTTCCATCACTTAGAAATATGTTGCACCAATAAAAAAGTTGTGTGATTGAAAATGATGTCCTGGCTGTCTCTATTACTTCCTTTTCATCATTTCAGTCAGAGTAACTTTGAGGTGGGGGAGTGAGAAACAAATTACTTCAAAACATGAAAGCCTGGTGTATTCACTGAGGACTAATTTCTTGGCAAGTCTGGAATTTTAAAATGAACCTAATTTGGGGATTCTAGGACATCAAAAATGGACTGTCCTTTTTAGGAGGAAAAGATGAGAGTTGCAAAGGGAGAATCTTTTTTTCTCAAGTGAAATGTACCTTGAAATAATGCAAAATCTTGACAAAATAGTTTAAAGTGGAATCTCTAAAGCCCCAATAGGAAGATCTGGAAGCATTTTGTGGGCCATTAGGTCTATATTTGAAAAAAATTCTTTTTGAAAATCTATCATTTGACTAACCAAGTAATAGCCCCTTTGAACAGTGCTTAAGATACAGTATTATCTACTAATGCAAACAAGATTAGAAGGGAAGTAACAAATTGGGAAAATATTTTTAAAAACAAAGGTTCTGACAAAGGTCTCATTTCCAAAATATATAGAGAACTGACCCTAATTTATAAGAAACCGAACCATTCTCCAATTGATAAATGGTCAAAGGATATGAACAGACAATTCTCAGAGGAAGAAATTGAAACTATATCCACTCACATGAAAGAGTGTTCCAAATCACTACTGATCAGAGAAATGCAAATTAAGACCACTCTGAGATACCACTACACACCTGTCAGATTGGCTAAGATGACAGGAACAAATAACGATGAATGTTGGAGGGGCTGTGGGAAAACTGGGACACTGATACATTGCTGGTGGAGTTGCAAAAGAATCCAGCCATTCTGGAGAGCAATCTGGAATTATGCCCAAAAAGTTATCAAACTGTGCATACCCTTTGACCCAGCAGCGCTACTACTGGGATTATATCCCAAAGAAATACTAAAGAGCAGAAAGAGACATATATGTGCCAAAATATTTGTGGCAGCTCTTTTTGTTGTAGCTAGAAACTGGAAGATGAATGGATGTCCATCAGTTGGAGAATGGTTAGGTAAATTGTGGTATATGAAGGTTATGGAATATTATTGCTCTGTAAGAAATGACCAGCAGGAGGAATACAGAGAGGCCTGGAGAGACTTAAATCAACTGATGCTGAGTGAAATGAGCAGAACCAGAAGATCACTGTACACTTCAACAACAATACTGTATGAGGATGTATTCTGATGGAAGTGGAAATCTTCAACATAAAGAAGATCCAACTCACTTCCAGTTGATCAATGATGGACAGAGGTAGCTACACCCAGAGAAGAAACACTGGGAAGTGAATGTAAATTGTTAGCACTAATATCTGTCTGCCCAGGTTACATGTACCTTCGGAATCTAAAGTTTATTGTGCAACAAGAAAATGGTATTTACACGCATGTATTGTACCTAGACTATATTGTAACACATGTAAAATGTATGGGATTGCCTGTCATCGGGGGGAGGGAATAGAGGGAGGGGGGGATAATTTGGAAAAATGAATACAAGGATAATATAATAAAAATATATATATATATAATAAAAGATACAGTATTATCTAAGCTCTAGAATAAATAATATCCTATTGGGTATGAAAGGTAATGGTGGTGGACTGAATTCCTGAGAATTCTCAAGAGAGAATTTTATATACAGCCCAGACCTAAGCAAAATGTTCATATTTTGGAAGTTTTCTCCCATTTATGTTCTCTTTCCTATACTAAATGACCCCATCTTCATTCCCAAGTGTCTAATTCCTATATGCTGTGTCCTGATTTCCCAGGATAAGGCACTTCTGTGCCTCCATCAAATCTGTCCTCCTTGGGAAGCATCTTGTATTTTGAATATCTTTTTTTTAATTTTCTGTTTCTTCCATTTTCTCTCTCTCTCTCTCTCTCTCTCTCTCTCTCTCTCTCTCTCTCTCTCTCTCTCTCTCTGTCTCTCTCTCTCTCTGTCTCTCTCTTTATATTTATCTCTGTGTCTCTTTGCATGCACGTGTGTATGTTTATGTACAAAAACAAACACACACATAGGTGTATCTATGGCTAGATAGTATACATATATGTAACATATATCCATACATGTGTATATATATATATATACTTGTCTTCCATCCTACTATGCTATTCCTTTTGCTTCTATTCAGATAATCTGTGTTGTCATGTTCATGACCTAGCCTTAGAAACAGATTTTCATTTACACAGGGTTCATCAAAAGTCATTATAATAGCTATTGGTAGAATTTCAGCCTATGTAGGGCTAATAGGGAAGATATTTTGGTTCTCTGTTCTTTTTAGCAACCTTAATTTGTGGATAATCACATGACATGGGGATGCCACGGTCATAGTTAAAGTTTAAAAAGCCCTTTCATGATAACTCTGCTCCCTCAAATTCTTTAGGGCTAAGTCATAATTTCACTTCAGTACAAGGTTGAATATGCTGTGAACAGCTGAGTTGATTCAAATTAGTAAGTCTTAATTGCACATGCAGATATGTATAAAGGCTTTTAAAAATGAAAGGAGATGGATACTGTTAAGGAATTCCTCATACTGCACCTTCAAGAAATCTTTCTTCAGTGAGATTTAAAGCACTGATATCATTACTTAGTAAGTGTCCTTGAAAACTCACAAAAATTTAATGATATTTGCTTATATTAGTGAGAAAGAGAGAGTTCCTTAAATTACTAAGGAAGGTGAGGGATAGAACATGCATTTATTAAGAGACTTCTATGTGGCAGGCATTGTGCTGAGCACCTTACAAAATATTTTCACATTTGATCTTTATAATTACCCTGAGATAGGTGTTATTATAATCTTTATTTTATACTTTAGGTACCTGAGGCAAACAGTGATTAAGTTACTTGTCCAAGATCATTCAGCTAGTAAGTGTCTGAGAACAGATTAAACTCCCTGACTTTTTCTACTATGCCATAAGGCTTAAATTGAAATTTAGACATCCCTAAATGGGACAATGATTCCACATAGCCCAGGTAGTCTCAATTTGGACCTGCTAAATTTGGACCATGTCTGATATCATTTCCTACTCTTCTTTTAGTAGCATTGTATAGACAGTTAACAATGAGAAAGAAAATAAAATGCAAGCAAACAATAACAAAAGAAGTGAAAATGCTATATTTTGATTCATACTCAGTTCCCATAGTCCTCTCTCTGGATGTAGATGGCTGTCATCATCACAAGATCATTGTAACTGGTCTAATAAGTTATTTTCTACAAATTTTCAAGTTCTTTCTTAAATCCTTTATTTTCCCCCAGGAATTTTAGTAAACGGTCATTTCTTCCCGTTCTAAATCTCATAGTAGTGAGCATGATGATTAGCAGAGAGTATATATTTAATAAATACTTGCTGATTGTATTTACTATGCATTTTCAGTACTTGATTATATTCTGTTCAGTATACATGTTGTTTTATATAGTTTTCTAATTCTTTGAGTGAAGAAACCGGATCTTCTTCTGAGTATTCTGTGACATCCAGCATATGCCAGATATATAACAATTATTCAAAAATGAATCAAATTGTAGTGAAACAAAGCACAGGCTTTCTAAAAAACACAAAACAAAGTTTATTCTTAGGGACTTTAATAACCCCTTGATAACATACTGAAACTACGAGGGAGGGAGCCCCAGCAAGCTTAAGAAACAGGTAAGCATGAAAGGTGAATTGAAGAGGCAGCATGAAGGTTCACTGAAGAATTTTTTTTTAAGGTAACAATCAATGTATGGATTGTTAGGAAACAACAACCAAATGATCATCTGCAACTGTACCAAAACAGAAAAGAGAAGGAGTGGGGACAAGGATTAAGGGAATATTAGAGCCTAATATTATAATATTCACTTCCTAAGCTTAGAAAGCAAAAATAAAAACAGCTTTTAGTAAAGAGGGAAACAGTTTCACTAATCAATCCCATGAATGATTCCATTTTAAAATATTATACTCTTAGAAAGAGTACTGTAAGAGAGTTGTTTTCAGACAGATAGGATTTTGCATATGGATCAAACATGCATACACACATGTGATTTTGTTCATGTGTATACTAGTGTTTGTGAGAGAGAAAAAATGAGACAGAGATATGCAAGGACCAGAGAGAAAGTGAAAGTATCAAAGAAAAAGAAAGACACCTCAATCCTAAAGAGAGAGAGTGATATCTAAAGAGAAAGAAATAGAGACAGAATCAGAGGAAGAAAAACAGAGTGAGAAATGGAGATGGGAGAGAGAGACAGAGAGAAAGAAAAACAGAGAGGTAAAGAAAGACACCCACAGAGAGAGACAAAGACACAGAGAGACAGAGAGGTAGAGACAGACACAGACATACAGAGACAAAGAAAGAGAGAAGAGAGACAAAAACAGAGACAGAGAAAGAGACAAAGAGAGAGAGAAGAGGCATAGACAGAAAGATAGAGACACAGATATAGAGAGAGACATAAATAGAGGCAAAAACAGAAACAGAAACAGAGGTAGAGAAGAAAAAGGTACAGAGAGGTAGAGAGACAAAGACAAAGACACATAGAGACACAGAGTCACAGAGAAAGACAGACAGACAGAATGGGAAGGAAGAAATGAGGTACAACACCTTATAGATTTTGAGATTTTAGCCTCTCCATTGATCATTCATGTGATGTACTAATAGAAGAAAGAAGCTGGCTTTCATAAGAGTGTACTATGAAGGTTAATCCTCCTCAAGGAATGTTAGAAAGACAGTACTCGCCTATACCATTGCAACATTAAAAATAAGGTTGATAATAGGGCAATCTTATTACTGAGTGACTCTTTCCAAGGAGTTCAAAAAATATTCTAGGCATTCTTTCCTTAATCCTTATAATGAGGAAATATGAGAACAAAACTTGTGAATATTTGATCCAGTTTGTAGTCATGCTTAAGAGGGTTTTAATTCTGTTCAAACACCATCCTCTTTCCCTTTTTTCACAAATCAGGAGAGAACAAAACAAGATAATAGCCATGGGCACACTCATTTTCATTAAATATTTTCTTCACCCTGATGACCCTTTCCCTCCACAAACTACAATGATTTTATCTGCAAAAGTCAGAAAAACATATACACTGTGTTATGTTTTAATTCAAAACATGGAATTCTGGTCTCACTCAATTTCAATTATACAAGTGTTAGTTAGCCAAGCTTCTCAATTCTGGGAAGTGACAAAGAATATATCACATGGAAAATGACATGGAGGATAGGGAAAGTTGTGAATATCAAATGATATATATGAGACTACTTCAGACATCCCAATTATACGTTCATAAATCTAGAGATGCAAAGGACCATAGAATCCATCTAGTCCAATACTTTGTTTAAAATGAGGAAACTGAAGTCTAGAACATTTGCTCAAGGTCACAAAGTAGGATTTGAATGAGGTCTTCTGACTCAAGAAGCAGTACTCCTCATCATACTGTGCTCCTTCCTCATGCTAAGAGCATGCTAAGAGCAAAATGAGTGATGTCCTTGACAAGGACCTATTGCTGGTATTGCTGGACAGGTATTTACCTGTCCACATAAAGAGTAGCACAATGACAGTTCTGACACTTATCATCTGTGTGACCTTAGGGAAATGACTTAATCATCTTAGCCCTCAGCTTCCTTTTCTGAGGAATGAGAAATCTGAGTGGAGAGAGAGAGAGAGTGATACAGCAAGTTACTTCCTTTCCATTTTGATACAGGGAGAAATAGAAACATGAGATGGTCCCTGAGGTACCTTCTAGTCTATGAGTTCCATCTTCACCAAGATTTCTATCTCTTCAGGGATTCTGGGTCTCATTTACCTCAGAATCTGCAGTGTGCTATTTATGTAATACAGAAATGAATCAACTGCTCCTGAGATACCATTTTGTGACTAAGTTGCTTCCTCAGCCATTTGCCCCTAACTTTAAATTGCCCCGGCAGGAGTTGTGGCCAAGTAGTCCTGGACAGAGCACAGCTTCTGTGGTTTTGAATTTTTCACTTTAATTGCCAAAGTTGTATGAATGTTAGGTGTTCATGTTTGGTATTTGTGTTAGGGCTACATTTAATTAAAGTATACATACTGTCCTCTCCTTGCCCAACATGCAAACACTGGCAGAACCATAATGGAACAACATACCCTTCTAGAAAGAATTTTCCATTAATAGCAGTCTTTTATTTAGAGAATCTACTCTACTCAATTGGTAGCCTTTTGGAACTATGTCCAGTTTCATTTCAGAATGGGATGAACTCAATAGGGATAGAAAAGAATGGAGTAAGAATGGAGCATTATTTTGAACTGATGGTACCCACATTCTCTCAACCAAACCTTGGAGTTATCGGATCATGGTATTATAAATATCAAGCTTAGGGGGACCTTAAAGGCCATCTAAACCAACTCTTTCGTTTTATAGATGAGGAGAGTGAGAGCCAAAAAGATGAAATGACTTATTCAAATTAACAAGTTAGCATAATCTGAATTTGAACCCAGATCTTTGTACTTTAAATGTATTTACCATTACAGTATACATATTGGGGTCCTTATATTTTGGGAGAACATCCTCTCCAAATTTCCCCAATTGATTTTTAAGAAACTCGTTTGCCCACTTACTATATCATCAAATCCTTAGTGAATTGATGTAAAGAGGTTTGGTAATGAATATCTTAATCATAAAAAGATCCATGGATGCTCAGAAATAAAGTAGACTAGAAAAAGAACTATGAAATCACTATTAACTACCCTACAGAAACTTCATAAGCAATCACTGAGCTTTTCCTCTCCTTTACCATTGATATCCAATCAATTGCTAAGTTCTGCCAATTTGTCCTATATCTCTTCCTTTCCATTTTGACCACTGTTTCCATAGTTCAGACTCCCATAACTAAACCACTCTCCTGACTTCCAGTTTCTTCCTTTTCCAGTATATACCTAATACTGTTAGGGGAACAATTTCCTTGATGCATAGATCTGCTCACATCAGTCCCTTCTTGAAAAATCTTAAGTGGCTCTCTCCATTGTCTACTAAATAAAATCACATGCTTCTTAAACTGACATTCAAGGACTCCAACCTCCTTTTCCAAACTCATTTAATACTAAATCTTTTTAATTCTCTATAATGAAGCCAAACTGGCTCTTTGTTTCCCAACCCTCTCTTTTCCTTTTCTTCACCCATGGCTTTGAACTCACTATCAACTTGAAGCAAGTTATTTTTAATATTTTATTTGAAATAAATATTTTGTCTACTACTAAGAACTAGCATAATATAATCACCTTTAGGTTTGCAAAATGCTTTACAAGCATCATCTCATTAATCATGATGATCATCTCATCATCCTCACAATAATCCTGGGAGGTAGGTGGCATTATTAACACATTTTACAGATGGGCAAACTATGGCAGACTGAGATAGATTATTTTCCCAGGGTCACACAGCTCTGAATTTGGCTTTTTGCCACCAAAGCCCAGCACTCTATCCACTGCATCACTTAATTCCCTATACCATCTCCTCTTCCGCTTAATACCAATCTCCAAGTCTCAGCACTTTATCACATCTAGCTTTTCCATATGCAACCTCACCTAGTTCTTTAGGCAAAAATGACTCCTCTTTTAAATTTCTTAGCCAGGAGACTGCTTGATATATCTTCTAAATTATATTATATTTATTTGTGTTCATATCTCCTTTCCTGTACTAGATTTTAGGCTGCTTGAGATAGTGACTATGTAATTTTTTTTATCATTATGTCCCCAGCACCTATAAAAGGACCTTGTACATAGTAGGTACTTATTGACTAGTTTTTTCTTAAACTAGTGAAATGGTATGAGCCTAATCTAGTAAGCAAATAACAACAAAAAATTGTTCAAGAATCAATTCAACAACTATTAGTTGGGTTTTTTTCTCCTCCTTAAGTCAATCCTTGGCATCTGCTCGAGCAGGTACATGAAAATTTTCAAACCCTTCACAGATTTAGTGACCCATAATCAGGCCTTATTTCATGAAATGGATATATTTCTGGAAAAAATGTGAAAAATTTGCATTTTAAAGCCTATTTAGCTTACTGCCTTTAGTAAAGATTGGTTGCTGAGGTGTGTGAATGATAAGTATAAGGAGGAAATAGTACCACAATATAAGAAAATCTAATGTAATAATTCAGTAAACACTTTAAAACTGTATAATTAAAAATATTTTCTTTAAAAAAAGATAAAGTTGTAAAATATGAAAGTCATGCAGTTAGAATTATATTTATGTTTGGAATGATGGCTTAAAGGTCAAAAAGAAAAATAACAATGAAAACTAAAGGGAATATAATATATTTGGCTGAAAAATCATTACACTTCTATCAATCCCTCTTCTTTATATTCTAGAATAGGATAATATGCAGCTCTTTTGTTGCTCAAATTCCATCACCTAGCACTTTTATGAAAGCTGCTAACCTTTTGGAAATGGACAAATTAATCTGAGTTGAAGGAAGGAGGAGATGCAGAAATTCAATGGAGACAATAATTCAGAGGGGTACATTAAGTGGGCAAATAGGAATAAGGCCCTAAGAATCATAGAATAATCAAATGTTAGAATTGAAAGAGGTCATAGAGTTCATCCGGTCCAATCCTACTCATTTAAAAGATGATAGAGGATCAGGGAGGTCGAGACTTAATTGAAGTGCCATAATTAGTGGCTTGTTCTCAACAAAATTATGGGGAAGTTGTAGTATTTGCCTTCTTAGTTCTTTACTGACATTCACCCCTTCTTTAATTCTCCCTAAATGTTCACATTGCCCCCTTACATCTGTTGGGAGGAAAGCAATTTCTGTGAGTAAATTGGGGGGCTATATGGCACATCACTCTGTTCTGGGCCTGAAGTAAGGAAGAGCTGAGCTCAACTTATTAGGTGTGTGACCCTGGGCAAGGCACTTAACCCAGCTTGTCTCAGTTTCCCATCTGTAAAATAACGTGGAGAAGGAAATGGCAAACCACTCTAGTATCTGCCAAGAAAACCCTAAATGGGATCATGACTGAACAACTGAAATTATTGAACAATAATAACAAACAGATAAATGTCTCATGACCCTTTCCTTGACTTTCTCTGCTCTGTTCTCACTCTATATACTTTCTGTTAGGGTACTTATCCATTCTTATAGCATCAGTAACCACTTTTATCCTGTTACTCATGAATTTCCTTTTCTAAGTCTCATTTCTGCTCAAGCTTTAAGACAATATCTCTGACTCTTATTGAACTGAACATATGTCAGTGCTTCAAAGTTAACAATGCTAAATATGACTAGTTTCATGTAAATCAATCTGTGTTGACCAAGTATGAAGTAGAAAACGATTATATTTTTAATCAGAACTCCTCTTATACATTTAAAATGTTGACACATTCTCAATTGGTTTCATATTCACCTGATAATCCTTATCATGATTGTTAAACAAACTAAATATTTATTTCTTGCTTTCATAAAATAGCAATGTAAGGAATCTAGTTTAAATGATTTTTTAAATTATATATGTTTAAATAAACAACTAATTTCATTCAAATCAACAAGCATTTATTAACCATCTACTATGTGCTAGACAGTATGCTCAGAGCTGGGTTTGGTTTTATAATACAAATCTAAGAAACCTAAACTCATCATCTGTCTCTCAAAATTTATTTCCTACTTTCTGTTCTGTTTCTGTTGATGATGCTTCTGTTTTCTAATCATCCAAATTTAAAAAAAAATCACAGATTTGTTTTTGACCTTTTACTTCCTTTTACCTCAGAACCAAACAGTTCCCAAGTTCTGCCAATTCTGCCTTGAAATACCTTTTACATTTGTCCTCTCAACTACTCTCACCACTGCCATCTTATTTCAGAGGTTATAAGAATCTCCCCCTTATGGAATTGTAGGAACTTCCCAACTGTTCTTTTGGTTGCCATTTTCAACCTTCTCTAGTTTAACCTCGTCATACTTGTCAAAGTCATCTTTCAAATTCACAGTTCTGATCACTTGACATATTTGCTCAAAAACCTCAGCTCCTCATTGCCTACCAAATAAAATTATTTAGTAAAATGCTTAATTTAGATTGTAAACACATCCCTAAGCTGATTCTAATTTCTGTATCTTTATTTCTTAGTAATTCCTTTCGTGAATACCGTACTCCAATCAAACTGCTCTACATGGTTTCAATTTGAACTATTAGTTTCATTCTAAGAGGAATAAGTGCATGGTCATACATTATCTATTTATACATTTACCTATTTAAATTTATACATTACCTATTAATACATTTATAATGCATGTTTTTTCCAGTTATTAAGTAAGTACTATTTGTGTTGAGGAAAAAATATGTGTGTCTATTTTGGGAAAGAACCAATTCTGTTATGCCAATGTCACATGTTTAATATGCATTGATACAGTAGTTTAAAAGAAGATAGGATTAGCTTGTGGGTAGGGTAGATCTGCCAGTCTAATTATCCTTAGCAAAGAATTGTGGTATTTCATAGAGCTAAAGCATAGAACATGGACAAAATCTTTGATAACCTTAGACATCATGGTATAGACTCAAAACTTTTTTCCATAGCAGGGCACATGTAAACCACTAAGATAGGCCTACGACCCTCCAGTGAGTAGCTTTTAGTGTTATTCAGTGGTTAAACATCCTTGAATGAGTGTAATCTTCCACAGACTCTTCTCAGGGAATTGAACAACTATTCAGAAAACTTGCGTTCTAAAATGAGGAAGGATGGCCCTCTCTACCCTGTTCCCATGGTTCTGTCTTTCAGTAACAAGTTATAGTACTTTTAATCTTACAAACTGGTTTCCGTTCAACAACCTTGAGAGTCAGTAATGCACATCTCACTAAAGTAACCTTAGGGTTAATTATTTCGTGTTATCTCCCCAAAGAGCTTTCCAAAAAGAGGACCACAGGGAAAAAGAAATCCCAAAGAATGAATCTTTAATGGTGGAATTTCGGATACCACAGCAATCACCTATACATTATTTCTAAGACAAAGCCTGAAGAGAAGGGCATGTTTACTGAAATACAGCTGAAAAGATCTGCACTTTAAGTAAATTGATTCATTGAGATATATATGGAATTATTCACCTGATTTGAGAAGTCTGCAAATTCAGATGTCTGTAGGTCAGAGATGAACATTATGCTACTTCAGGAGAGCTGAAGAAAGGTTGCAAAGCCCTGTTCACAATTCCCCCTTCAATTACAGCTATGTTTCACTAAATGGTGCTTTACCCCTATGGACCTCACTCACTTACTATCTGGGAGTGGTTGAAGTACCAGGGGAAATCTTGCTGGCTAATCCTATTTATTGTTATTTCAAAGCACCACGTTGCTCAAGAGGTTGAGATATTTTAGTTCTTTGATGGAGGGAGAGATATACAACAGAGAATTCTTTCCTTAGAATGAATTCTTTTTTCCCCTTTTTCCTTCCACATTATATCAAAAGCAGCAGGGAGGCTTACGTTTCAGTAAAAGCAAATTAACACCACAAGCCTTCCTTAAGCTTTCACAGCTCAGGCTCCAGGTTACAAGAACCTATAATTAATGCTCAGCGCCTTTCATGATTTATCACGGCCACAGACAGAGGTGGAAAGAAAAGGAGTCTTGGATAGACCACAGAGTACATTTCCCGCCCACTCCCCCACCTCACATTCATTAACACCTCCCACTTAACTCACATGAATAACAGTATATTACCTATGCTTAGTTAAAAGATGAGATTATTAAAGCTTAAAGAATATTCATAAAAATTAATAGATTGAAATATAAAGGAGGAAGTCTGATAAAGATAATATGTTGGAATTCTCTCTGATGTGGTTTATTATCAAGAATTGATAAGATCATTGTTTTCAAGTAAAAATGGATTTCTAGAAAAAGTTTTTAACCTGTAGGTTTTCAAACTTTTAAATACATACATATATATTTATATTTGTCTATCTATAACCTGGGAAGACCTATGAATTGATGAAGAATAAAGTGAGTAGTATGAAGTAAACATTATAAACATTAACAGCAATATTGTATCTATGATCAACTGTGAAAGACTTGGCTCCTCTGATCAAGACAATGATGAAAGACAATTCCAGATTAATGATGAAAAAAGGGCTTATCTACCCCCACAAGGAGAAATGATGAACCCTGAGTGCAAATTGGAATATAATTTTCTAACTTTTAATTTTTTTCTTGCTATTTTTTGCAACATGACTAATATGGAAATATGTTCTATATGATTTCACATGGTTCATATCATATTTCTTGCTTTGTCAATAGGTGAGGGACAATTTGAAATTCAAATTTTTAGATGTTAAAAATAAATAATAAATATATATGTGTATATATACATAATCTCACTAAATTTCAGTATAATTATGTATACTTTATAATCTTATGATTTTTATTTCATGCATTTACATTCTGTGAAGAGAAACATAAGTCTCACCAAACTGCCAAAGGGTCCATGATACTCAACAAATTTTAAAAACCCTAACCTAGTCCAGTCTCTTCATTTTATGACTGAGGAAACTGAGATTCAAAGAAAGGTCACACAGATAGTGCATAATAGAACTTGCTATTTGATTCCCAAATCCTAGATTACAAATCCAATGTTCTTTCCATTATCCTACCTGCATTATATACGATGAACTACCTTCGAACTCAATTAAGAGAGTATGATTACTGAATATCTTATCAGAGATATTCATCAATTGGTTCCATAGCTTGGTTGTAGAGGACAGTATTTACATAAGGCTCTATATACAAACCACCTCACCTGATGGAAGTCAAAAAGGGGCACTAAGGTTCTTAATTTCTCTGGGCCTCATTTTTCTCAAATGTAAAATGGGGGCTTTATTAGGGGATAGGGAGGAAGTTGTGTAAAATAATCTTTAGGATTCCATTCAGCTCTAAATTTCAGTGATAAAAATTGGAGAGAAAACAAGAGGGTTCTATTTTTTTTTTTTGTAATTGTGACTTACTTTATGAAATGGCTGTGTTCCTGAAAAGGTGTAAATCAAACCTGGGTAAAGCTCATCATAGTTCAAATGCACTAAGGCAGCTATTTGAAGGAATTAGATGATGACTTCATTGGAGAAAGCAAAGGATGTCTTTGCCAAATCTATCATCCTTCCATCTATTTTTTTCTCTTCTTCCTTTTTTTTCTTAAACCCAATTTTCATATATTGAGTTTCCTTGACTGGCGGCACACCTAGGATCTATAAAACCAGATCTTCACATTTCGTTTTCTTTCCAGTTGGCATTCTGCTCTTGTCTGTTCTTGTTACAGACAATTGCTTTAAAACCTAATTTCCATAGCTTTATTCAGTTCAACAGGAAAAGGAAAAACACTGCATTTCAAGAGTTATTTCTGAGTCCAAATGAGGCCACAGAAATACATTTTTTTAAAAGACAAAAACGTGGCTCAGCACTGCATCTATGACTCAAGTCCTGAAGTAACCGTGTGACCTACCTGAAGCTTAGACCCCATTATGATGCCCACCTAGAGAAAAGCCATATACCATTATCTTCCTAGATTCTTTTGAATATCTTGAATTCTCTTGTTTTCTCATATTCTGCTTTATTTTTATAAGATATATTTCTTCATATGTATGCCCTTTCTGCTGACAAAGACAGCAAGCTTTTCATACTTTTGGCAGATGATTTTGTAATCTGCTGAGGTTGATAAAATTCATGAACCTATTTGAACTTAGGCCTCCTTATCTTTGATGTCAGAAATGGAACCCTTTGCCAGATCCATACTTCATGGCTTCTTAATTTGGATTGCCAGAATGTAGATTACTCTAGTTAGCTTTTGAGAGTCTGGAGATAGAGTGCTGAGCCTGGAGTTAGGAGACCCTAACTTCAAATCTGATCTAAGAAACTTAATTACTATGTAACCCTGAATGAGCTCCTTAATCTGTTTATATTAGTTTCCTCAACTGTAAATTGAGACTACTAATAGCACCTACTTTGCAAAGTTATTGGAAGAAAAAAAATTAAATAGTGTTTGTAAAGTGTTATCCACAGTGCTTGGAATATACTAGATACTTTATTAATGTTATTTCTTCTTTCCTTTCCTTTTCATGGTCAAATAGAAAATTCTTTAATTTCCTTTTTTCCTTCACTTATAGTGAAATAGAAAATCCTCAAATGCAATGGCATTTCCAAAAATTTATTTACATTGAAGGAAAATGTAGTTTTTTTTTTTAAATGACAAAGGACAAAAGATAGAAAACCTCATATCTTTCTTGCATATACATAGATTTAAAATATGTTTTGGTATATTTAGAATCATAGATTTAAAGATGGAAAGAATCTTTAAATTCACAAAATCGACTCTCCCCCACCCTTAATGTACAGATGAGGAACAGAGACTGGTCTGAGATCATTCTGGTAATAAATGGCAGAACTAGGATTTGGAGTAAGAATTTGACTCCAAATTCCAAAATCTCTTAATTGTGCTATAAAACAAATAATTTTTGATTATGTCAAAGTGGAAAATGTCCTAATCAACACTAAGAACAAGTTTTCTATAACTTGTCAGAAGAACATCGAAAGCTTATGTAGCTCAGAAATGAATTATTTTGGAGCTGAGCAGGTGATGAGTGTCTCAGAACTTAGGTAAGCTGGTCCTCATACAACAACAGATACAATTTGCCCCTACAACTATATCTCAGGTCTTTCTGAGGTTTGAATTCCACTGGTCAAACCTAGAAGAAAATCAAGATGAGCTCTGCACTACAATAAGGAATTGTAGTGGGATTTTAGTGCAAAGATTTAAAAAAGGAATAATTTTTATTTTGCCAAGGAATATATAGCCAAAGGAAAGAAATTAAAATATCTCTAAAAAATCCCATAAATTTAAGGCTAGTTGTTCATAATTTTTCCTAAGACTTTCAACATCAGAATTATTTTCTGACTTAGCAATGAGCAGGGAGGCCCACACTTTAGATATGGGAGAAAAGAACTATCTGATTTTTATTCTTTATGGCTTGAAGGTTTGGCAGAGAGGAGAAAAGTAAAATTTACTTCATATTTCAGGCATGGAATAGGGAAAGGATGGTGAAAAGTATTAATAAATGTTTATAACACATATTGGCATTGATGGAGGAAGCAAGAATTGTAACCTTGATATCAGAAAAAGCAAAAAAGAAAAGAAAATTTACATTCTACAAGGTTAACAGGAAAACAATATAATGCTTAAAGCTGCCTTGGATAACAAAACAATATTCTTATGAAATATTATGGACCAAGTGGTATCATGTCTAAATGATTAAAAGAAAAGTTATCTGAACTGTTAAATAACAGCCACCATCGTAGCAATAACAAAGAAAACCCCCAAACCAAACATAGATAGGAGACTTGGATATTTCTCTGTTGAATAAATCTAAACAAATTTAGAAAAAAAAAGAACAGAAAACATGGAATTAGACTGTGGAAAAAGTTAGATTTAAAAGAATTATGACACCTTCTGAATGAGATTATTAAATGTGTGTATGTGCATATACACATATATGTATATCATAACTCTGAAAACACACATTAATAAAACAGAAAAGGGAAAATAATGGTCTTAGTATACAATGTTTTAAAAAAGAAAGAGAATTATCAATTCAGAAAATCCAAAATAAGCATAAAAGAAAAATGCCTTGCAAATTTCAGAAGAGGTTAAAAAAAAGAAAACATAAAGTCTTTAGAAATGATCAAACTAAATGCTATTTCTTTGAAAAGATCAACAAAATCAATAAACTCATGCTAGCCTGAATTAAAAAAAAAACAGAAAAAGTAAATCAAATTGCTAAAATTAAAAATTAACAAGGTGATTTGACAGAAAAGATTTTTTAATTATTAGAAATTAGTATGACAATTATATGCTAGTAAAATTTAGACTGTAAAGAATTACTTACAAAAAGTATAAAATACTCGAGCCAAAGAAGTCAATCCAATAATAAGAAGAAAAACTGAATAAGAAACTTCCAAAGATGAAGATGGGGGCAACATGTTTTTCAGTGAATTTTATTAAATACATAAAGAGCAATTAAAATCTATGACATATATACACACATATATGAACATATATATGTGTATGTATACAATATATACGAATTCTTTTATTTTTATATAAATTATTTTTAATTGAGATAGAAAATGCTACCAAATTCTTTTTTTAAATCAAATTTATATTGTTCTTATACACAAATCAGGAAAGGATAAATTGAAGAGAACTATAAAGCCAAATCATTAATGAAAAATGATATAAAATTTAAAAATAAAACATAGCCAAAATAATTATGGTAATATAAACAAAAAAGTATTCAAAAAAATAAGCTTAATTTATATGATGGCTATCAGTGTGATTAAACATTAGGAAAACAATGAATATAATTAGCAATATTAGAAACAACCAATCAAAACCATATGATCCATCAACACATACAAAAAAAAAAAATAAACACAACAAAACATAACTTTCCTAATCAAAACATTTTAAAGTACAGCATATAAAGACTATTTTAATATGCTTAATAGTTATTTCTAAAATCAAAAGCTAGCATTATGACTAAAGGAAGAGTTACCTAAACTGTTAAATAACAATAACCACCATCATAGCAACAACAAAGAAAACCCCAAAACCAAACATAGATAGGAGACTTGGACATAGCTTTGTTAAATAAATCTAAACAAATTTAGATTGCCATGGGAAACACTAAAAGACTTCCCAATGAGCATATGAATAAATGCTAAGATTGTCTCATCCTCACAATGATTTAACCTTTTTTTTTTAGAAACGTTAATAATATCAATAAGGAAATGTAAATTAGAGGTGTAAATTATCAATAAAAAGAAGAGGTTTTTTTCCCCAAATTGTAAATATAATGGTTTACTTAGAAAACCTCAATGAATCATCAAAAAAACAAATTGAGACAAACATAAATTTCAGAATTATAAAATACAAAATAAACACATGTAAGTTGTTAAAATTTCTTTCTAGCAACAATAAAGGGGGGATGATAGAGAAATTTCATTCAAAATACTAATTGTATAAAATAGCTAAGACAAATCACAGGACACTTTAGAAATAAAAATGCAATTGCAAAACACTCTACAGAAATAAGAAAAGGCAAATAAATGTAGACACATTCACTTCTCATAATTGAGCCATGTCAATATAATAAGCATAATGATATTATCTAGTATTATACCTATCAAGTATATATTATATTATGTGTATATATATATATATATATAGTATATATTATATTATCTAGTATATAATGAAATTTCCATGAGTTTACAGAGCTAGACAAAATAATAACAAATTTTATTTGGAGAAACAGAAAGCCTGGAATATTCAGGTAATAGTTTTAAAAAGTTGGAGGAAATAAGATTTTCTAAAATCAAAATATGTTATAAGAATGGTAATCATTAAAACAATTATCTATGAATATGGAGAGAAGGTAAAAGTGTCGTTCTACTTAAAAATTCACCAAGAACATTTTGATCAAATAAAGTTAGACTGTCCTTTATAAAAATAAGGGAAAACATTGAAAATAATTTATATATATATATACATATATATATATATATAAAGTATATATAGTATAGTATAGTATATACTATATAAAGTATATATAGTATATATATTATATATATATAAAGTATATATAGTATATATATATATATATTATATATATAAAGTATATATAGTATAGTATAGTATAGTATAGTATAAAGCAAAGAACAGTTTTCCTCTCACCAAGAAGCTATAATACCTTGTACAAATAACATCATTTTTCTGGACAAAAGTTTCCTCGCCTATAAAATGAGAAGGATGGACTAGATAATTGCTTAAGTCTTTTTCAGATCTAACATTTAACTTTGTAAATGCTGTATATTCTATTGTTCACTATCTCCTGTTTATTTTCACATGATGAATAAGATCACACAATACTCATCAAGTAGTTGGAATTTAGAATTTGACATTTGCTTTTAGTCAGCATTTTAAGTGCTAGTCTTGGGTACTTAGAAAGGGCATACTATGCACAATGCAGTTTAGAGTTGTTTTTTTTTTAATAATCAATAACCACTATGAATGAAACAGAGGTTATTGCCTAGAAAATATGATGTTAACTAAAACAGTGAGAAGAGAAGTTTAAAAATCCAATCAACCAGATATCATTCTATATACATAAATCACCCACAGTCAGTTGAAATCATTCAAGACTTGGTTCTTTTCCCTCCCTTCCTTCCTTCCTTCCTTCCTTCCTTCCTTCCTTCCTTCCTTCCTTCCTTCCTTCCTTCCTTCCTTCCTTCCTTCCTTCCTTCCTTCCTTCCTTCCTTCCTTCCTTCTTTCATTTTTCCTCCCTTCCTTTTTTTCATATTCTCAATTTTTCCCTCTTTTTCTCCATTCCTTTTAAAAAATGTTATAGAAGCACTAGATGGCATAGTCGATAGAACATCACCCCTGGAGTCAGGAGGACCTGAGGAATTTGATGCCTCAGGCATTTAATACCTACTAACTCTGTGACCCTAGGTAAGTCAACATAACCCCAAAAGCCTTGCAAAAAACATGATGCCTAGACTAATATAAGTGACTACTAAGACATTATTGTAGATACAGAATCAGAAAGTCTCAGAGGTAATAGGTATCCTTAGAGGATACTTAGTCCAACTTTGCACATAAAAAAAAATATCTTTAGCAACTCATCGTCAACTTCAGTCAGAGAGTGATTGAAAAAGAAGCATCTATTTCCAAAAATCATTCATTCCATTTGGGATGTCTCTAATTGTTAGGAAATCTCCCTTTTTAAAAAAATACTCATTGCTCATAATTCTACCTTATGGATCCATGTAAACAATTTTAATCCCTTTTTATATTATGGAAATTTCAAATTCTTGAAGAAAGCTATCATGTTTCTCTTAAGTATTCCTTTCTTCAACCTAACTCTTTCTTGTTCCAGTTCCCTTAACTATAGGAACCTTTCCCTGACCGTTCTTAATTCCAGTGCTTTTCCTCTTTTAATTATTTCCTATTTTTTGTATATAGCTTACTTTGTATATATTTGTTTGCTGTTTGTCTCCCCCATTAAAATCTATGCTCCTTGAGTGAAAGGACTGTCTTTTGGTTCTTTTTCTCTGTATTCCCAGCCCTTAGCATAATGCCTGACATATAGTGAATGGGCACTTAAATGTTTATTGGATGAATGTTAATGGCATGATTTTGAATTACTTCACCATCATTATTGCACTTATCTGGATATTTTCCTGTTTATTAATGTCTATAACTAAGCACTGCTCCACAATCTAAAACACAGAGCAGTCTAGTGGCCCGCTTGACTTTACAAAGTGAGTTAGTAATGGGAAATTAATTTTAGTGTCAATCTAGTAGTATAAAATTACGTTTTAGTCAAACTTATTTCTCAGTTTCCTAAATTACATAATTCAAAATACTTGTTCTAAAAGTTAGGCAGTTGGAAAAACTTACATGAACTAATGCTAAGTAAAATGAATAGAACCAAGAGAACATTGTTTACAGCAACAACAAAATTATGTGATGATCAACTTTTGATATTTTCAACAATGAGATGATGCAAGGCAATTCCAATAGATGGAAAGAGCCATCCATATCCAGAGAGAGAACTATAAAGACTGAATGTGAATCAAACAGCATAATATTTTTTTATCTTTTTGTTGTTATTTGTTTGCTTGGTTTTTTTTTCTTTCTCATTTCTTTTTCTTTTTGATCTGACTATTCTTCCATAACATGATAAATGTGGAAATATGTTTAGAAGAATTGTACCTTTAACCTATATTGTAATACTTGATTCTGTGGAGGGGGAGAAGATTAGAAGGGAGGGAGAAAAAAATTGGAACACAAGGTTTGCAAGGGGGAATGTTGAAAATTATTTTTGATTGTATTCTGAAAAATAAAAAGTTATTACAAAAAAAATTAAAAAGTCAGGCAATACCATCTCTATCACCCCTTTCTACCTCAATCCCTTGATGTTACGGTTTTAATTTAGTCATAGCACTCACCGATGACATATTCCAGCCTGAAGATATCCCTTTGGGGATCATAGGGGCGATTAAAGTCAATCTGGATGTAGAAGGATTGCCCTCGTCGAACAATCAGCTTTTCATTGTAATACCGGTCTGTGTGATGCTCCACCTTGTTGGCATCCCAGGAATCTTTGAAGAGTTGGACGTCTGTGACATTCAGATACTCTGTATTCAAAGGAATTCAGTAGAAGCAAAGTGGTAAGTGTCTTTGATTTGATAAATACATCTTTGTCTTTAGGAAGTAGAAATAGGGTGGGTTGATGGATTTTTTTCCCTCAGAAAGAATGCAGCAAGGTTTAGGAAACACTGCCCTACACATGAAGTTGAGAGACTTGGGATTTAATTGGAATTCATTGAAATCCTATCCCATATGATGACAGTGTGTTAAAATAATTCCTTAAAATTATATATACACTATCAAGTTTTTGTGATTTTATCAATGATCTTGTGAAGTAGGTAGAACAGTTAGAATTGTCTCATCTTATAGATGAAAATACTGAGAAAGAAAAAGGTCAAATAAGTTTCCTGAAGTCACAGTGATTTATGAAGTTTAAGATTAAGACCTATGCAGTGGTCCTTCCAATATTGCCAACTCATTGAATTTGCCAATTCAACTCACTTGGCAAAATGTCTAAAGTGCCTATTAGGGACACTGGGAAAAATACAAAATTCGAATATAGTTATACTTTTCCTCATGAACCTTACAATTTATCAGGGAAAGAAGATGAATCAAAAATGAATGTACTCAAAAATGTATGATAAATAATATGAGACAACTGCAAAGAAAGTACTATGTGAGATTTGAAAGAAAAAAATCCTTATGAATTACTACTTAAATAAATCTGAATAAGTCATGTAATTTCTGTTTTAGAATCTCCATCTTTTAAAAATGGGGAACCTTCCACATATTGAGGCAATCTATACTGTTGGCTATATCAGGGCTTCTTAAACTTTTTCTACACATGACCTCTTTTCAGTCAAGAAATTTTTACATAGCCCTGGGTATATAGGTATATGAAATAGGTTTATAAATCAAACATTTATTGATAATAAATCGTAAAGAAATTCATTTTTAAAAATCATTTGGAATGCATATAATCTTACCATTTATTGAAGGCAAAAGCAAATTTGCACTCTAATGAGATGGATATATTTGTTCATTTTTATATAAAGAATTAAATCTTTGCAGACTATTTGATACTGCAGAATATAGACATATTTTATTGTTGCTAAATTTTTGTGACCTCTCCACATTCAGTTACATGACTTCATTTGGACTAGATTTATCCTCTGTCTCTTCAAGAAACCTTAAGCAACATTCTTTTTTACAAAATAGGCTCTCCATGATGCAAGATATGTTTAGGCTTTTTATGAGGAAAAGTTTCCCAAAGAACAAGAGCTGTCCAAGAATGTAATGGGCTATCTTAATAGTCATATACTATATATTTTTCCTCTTCTTTCTATACTCTCTCACTTCATAACCTCATCAGCTTCCATAGGTTCAATTATCATCTCTTGCATGTTATTCTTAGATCTATATTTCCATTCTGAATCACTTTCCAAAACTCAAGTCCTCCTATACCAATTGCTATGGGGCATTTTGAACCATATACCCAATAGTCATCTCAAACCCAACATATCCAAAATGAAATTTATTTTCTTTCCCTCTAAACCCATGACTCTTCCAAACTTTCCTATTCTATTGAGAGCAGCACCATCATTTCAGTTACTGAGGTTCACAACCTCAGTACCATCTTTGATTCTCTTCATAATCCCTCACAACTATTTTGTTGTTTCTATCCTCATAACATTTCTTGCAATCTTTCTCTTCTCCATTCACATTACCAGCACACTAGTTCATAATCTAATCACTTGATTTTTTTTCAATAGCCTCTAAAATGATCACTTTATCTCAAGCTATACATTTTTCACACAGCTACCAAAGTAATTTTCTTAAAACACACGTAGGACAATATCATCTCTCTTCTCACCTCACATACAAAATACATCGCGGAAGTCCTTATTATCTATATTGTTCAGTCATTTTTCAGTCATGTCCAAGTCTTTGTGACCCCATTTGGGATTTTCTTAACAAAGATATTGGAGTAGTTAGGCATTTTCTTCTGGAGCTCATTTTAAAGCTGAAGAAACTAAGGCAAACAGGGTTGAGTGACTTGCTTAGGATCACACAGGTAGGAAGTGTGAATTTGAACTCAGGATGAGGTGTCTTCTTGATTCCAATTCCAACACTCTATTCCCTTCTCCTCCATTACCTCTAGGATCAAATATAAATTACTTTATTTAATACTTAATACTTAATAAAGCTTTTTGTAACCTTGCCCATCTTACCTTTTTCATCTTATTACACATTATTCCTCTCCAAGAATCATATAGGCAGACCATAGTGGTCTTTGTGCTGTTATTCAAACATGGTAATTCATCTTTTCTCCATATACCTTTGTACTCTATGTTCTTCATACTTAGAATGCTCTATTCCTCACTTTTGCCACTTAGAATTTCTATTTTTGTTCAAGACAGAGCTTAATCATTATCTTTTCTTATTCCCTTCTCTTACAATCCCCATCCCAAGTACCTTCCTCATTTTGCATGTGTTCTACTTATACCTATATATGTACATGTTATCGTCCTCAATCAGATGTAAGTAAGCTCCTTGAAGGCAAGGGTTCTTTCATTTTTATAATCCCTAACACATAGTAAGTATTTATTGAAAACTTATTGATTTCTTAATCTCTTCATTTTTAGATTGTTATTGTTATTGTTATTCATATTCATATTATTATTCAGATTAGGAAACTGAATGTAGGGTAAGGACAGAGGTTTGCCCAGGCCATACAGATAGTGAGAGGCAGATCTGGTATTATAATCTAAAGCCTCTGATTTTGAATCCAGCACTCTTTCCAATTAAATAGGTTTTTTAAATCAAAAATTGAAGAAATTTTCAAGTAGCAACACAATGTTACTGTTTTTCATAAATGCTCAAAAAAAAAAAAACTTTTAGCAAAACCAAAAAGCAACCAGCATGTAAAGTATGACTGAAATTCCTCAAACAAACTGAAGATGGATTAATTAACATTCAAGATTTGGGGAACCACACGTAGCAAAATAAAAATATTATTCAGTGTACCTTTTCATATACCCCAACTCCTAACAAATTTTATATTATTATAGTATAAATATTATACTTATATTAACAATTTTATTTTCTAAATAATCCCAGATTCTCATAGAAAATATATTTACTTTATATAAGATTCTGAATTTTTTTTCTTTTGGATTTAAAAAATATTACAATTTTATGTTGAAAACTTTCAGAGCTTTTTCTTATGATATTGAACATATTCATTAAAATGTGGGGAAAAAAGAGAAGGAAACCTGTGATGACAGTAAGAGGAGATTTTCACATTCTTTAAGGGAAACCCTGGGAGGACTAGTACATTTGGTATGAGGGCTACTTTCCACTTTTTACATACCACTGGTCACCCAATTCTCACCTGTGACTACAAGCAACTGTAGCATGCACAGTGACCACACTCCAGTAAAATCATCTTGGCAGACAGGCTAAACCAAATTGAGGGTAGCTAACAGGCCTCAAACCTGTTAGTTAGTATGGGCAGTTCTACCCCAAGCATGTGAAGAATTCCCTTGGCTAAATGGGTGGATGAGAACAATTTGTTCCAGTGGCTATGAAAGTGACTAAAGCAAGTGCTGTGGAATGCTTACAGCTTGGTCAGACATCAAACATTACATCTTGGGTTATCACCAATCATCTTGACTTCTGTCTTGCCAATGGACTTAGATGACTCAGGAGGAAAGAGATGAGTTTGCCAACTATGTGCAACTCTACCTCACTTAAATCCAATTCATCCACAAGTCACGACATCACTCTATGATGTTACTGATGATCTTCAAAAATGAATGACAAAACACAACAGTGTCTAGACTTTAGCATTAGTTATCAAGTGTCTAAAAGAACTACACCAAGGAGAATATGTCTGTGCAATAATCATTTTCCTAACTAACTAAAAGTAAGTTTCTATAGTTAGTGATTCTCATTAGGCAGAAAAATAGTATATATAAGATAGAAAAATATAAAGGTTAAAGATTAAATACCTTCTAATATCTGAAGTATGACTTAATAAGCATGTTTATAAACTAGATTTCTTTTTATATAAGATGCTCTATCTTGAGAGAAGCTATTTGTGTATGCTACATACACTTGGCTACAGATATTAAGAAGATGAGAATTTGGGAAAACACCATGAGCCTGGAACGAGGCATAATAAATAGCAATAAATCAATATGTATTTGTTAATTGCCCACTATTTTCCAGGAGCTGAGGATGTAAAAACAAAAATAAACCAGTCATTATATTGGGAATGGAAGGGGAGTTGGGTGGAGTGAGAAACAATATAAAGTAGTGATGGGGAACTTCAATTATCAAAAAAATTGCTGGAATTCACTTCAGTCCTCTCCCTCCAAAGAGAAAAATTTAGAGCACTAAACAAATTTTGACTGACATTGCTGATAGAAATTATATTTCAAAAGATAAATAAGACAATAATATGAAAGTATGTTCTGATTTTCATTAACAAGGATAAATTGATTGCTATGATAGAAATGATAACTAGGTGGTAGAGGTATACAGTGGTAAATTGTTTTTAGAGTTTGTGATTTTAAAAAGGGGGGGACATCTGGACATGGTTTTACATAAAACTAGATTTTGGGAAAGCATATTTCAAAGAATTCAATTCAAAGCAAGATTAGTTAGTATCCCACTGATTAAAATTCCATAGGAAAAGTCAGTCTAGGAGAGATAAGAGATGTTCAAGGAGGAAAGTCAGAAGACACATAGGAAAAAAAAATTCCAGTGAAGAGAAAAATAGTATTTATATCTGAAGAAAACAATGTGGATGCATAGTGAATTCAATTAATTTTTTTAAAGAAATTTGCAGAAGTTAGAAGCAAGGATTGGTAACATTGTCAGGAATGCTAAACACAGATATAAAAAGACCTTGTAGCTATCTTGAAAGAAAGGGGGATATCCAATAGATATAGAACTTTTGGAATAGATTGGATAATTAAAACTATTAGCAGAGTCAGTCAATAAATATTTATTAAGTGTATATGATTAGCCAAGTAATGTGTTAATGCTAATGATAAAAAAGAAAAGACAAAAAGCATCCCCTAATCTCAAGAAGCTTATAATTTAATGGGAGAAACATGCAAACAATTATGTACAGATGAGTTATATATAGAATAAATTACAAATATTTAAAGAAGGCACTAGAATTAAGAATACTTAAGAAAGGCTTCCTGTAAAAGGTGGGATTTTAGCTGAGACTTGAAAAGAGCATTCTATTCATTGAAAGATAATAAATGAAAATTCCCATAGTTGGGAGATTGTGTGTCTTTTTTGAAAATCAGCATAAGGGGCAGTGTTGCTGGATTTCAGAGTACCTGAGGTGGTATAAGATGTAAGATGCAGTTTGTGAAGAGTTTTGAAAGACAAACACGATTCTGGTGGCAACAGTGAGTCACTAGAGTTTATTGAGTGGTAGGGGTGATTGGTGGTAATGGTTATGATAGAGGTAGTAGTGATGGTCTTCATGGTGGTATATGATATGGTCAGACCTATACTATAGGAAGATCACTTTGGCAGCTGAGATGAGAATAGAATGAAGTTAGGAGAAACATTAGCAGGGAGATTAACCAGGCTATTGCAACAGCCTAAGTGTCAGATGATAAGGTCCTGTACTAGGCTGGGGGCAGTTTCAGAGGAGTTAAAGGGAGGCAATATATGTGAGAGATGTTATATAGTAATAATAGACAGACTTTGGCCACAGATAATATCTAGATGGTGAGAAAGTGAGAAGTCAAACAAGGATGATACCTACATTCTGAACCTAGATGGCAGTGTCCTTCACAGTAATACTTCACAATAGTAATAGGGAAATTAGAAAGTGAAAAAGAATTGAGATGTTTAGTTTTAGACATGTTGAGTATTAAGATGTCTTTGAAGAATTTGGGTTGAGATGACCAATAATCAATTTGAGAAAAGTACTGGAGATGAGTAAAGATGTTATCACCAGATAAACAAATTTGAGAATCATCAGCTTAGCAATGATAATTGAATCCATGGAAATTAGTGAAACCATTCATGTTCTACTAATGTGACTCATCATCACATTAACTTTATTGTTCTGTTGAATCATTTTGAACTTGTAGTCCATTAAGAATCCAGAGATTTTTCCCCAGAAAAATTGCTGTCAATTCAGTCAGGTCTCCTCTCTATCATACCCATAAAGATGAGGTTTTGAGCCCATATATAAGACTTTGTATTTGTTGTCATTACATTTATCTTGAAGGACTGACATATGGAAGAGAAGCTCAATTTGTTTCAAGGGATAGAAATGGAACATTAGGTAGAAATTGCAAATAGATGTTTAATGGAAAGAAAAAAAATTTCATCCATATTTTGAGAGTCTAAGCCTATAATTCCATTAGTAGAGTAATCCAGGGGTGCATTAATTCCACTCTAAATGAAGATCAGCAACTTTTCTGTCTAGAGATTCATCTGTGGTAGTTGAAGTGATTTAGTGTCAGATATATGTCAGAAGCAGGGTTTGAGGTCATGTCTCCCTGACACCAGCCATTTCTATCTACTCTATGTTGTTTTTCGGTTAGAGGTCTCCAAAGGTCTCCATACATCCTTAAGAAATATAGTCTAAAGACCTGGATGACCATTTCCGAAAATTTTTAGCCAGATAAGGTTTACACTAGCTATGCCTCTGAGGTCCCTCTCAACTCTGTGATTCCCTCCAGCCAATCTTGTTAAAGGACAGTACAAGCTTTCAGCCATTGGCAGGTAAACAGACCCTGGCAGAGAAAGACAGATTACCACAGGCTACACATAGCCTCAGTATTTTGGAAAAGCTTATCAAGGAGTCAACTATGTAGATTTCTGAGCACTATGCAGCTGCCAGGTACTCCCACCTCCCCAGTAGACACACCTATTGGGAAATACCTGCCCCTCACCACTTTTTATGCTATTCCACCTTACACACACACACACACACACACACACACACACACACACACACACACATAAATTCAAGGCAGATATATTATTCTACAAATTGCTACATTTCCTAATAGGGAAAGCAATTCCTTAATAAAGGAAGTTATTTCAAAATAGCATGGGTATATTAACCATGTTGATGACAACCAAGACCTCCTCAGAGACACAGGTATTTAGCATATTTATAAGAATGCTACATTTTTCGGGAGGAGAGAAAAAAGATGGAGAGGAGGGAGAGGAGAAGGAAGAGAAAGAAAGAGATGGAGAGAATGATGAGAGAGAAATAGAGAGAGAGAGAGAGAGAGAAAGTGGTTGAAAATTATTATTTATTTTTAATATATTTTAAATATTGTCTCTTGGTGCAGTTTTTATCTTTTTTACCTTTTATGGTTGGAACTTAATTGAAGAAGAAACAAATGAGATTCTAGATTGTTGGGTTTTTTTTATTTTTATCCAAAGTTAAGTAATATGACATAATACTAATGTGAGAATATGTAAATTTGATTCTTTGCTTTGGTCTCATCAATTAGGTGCCACAATATGACCTTGTGGAGGGGAGGCCAGCTTTGCTCTATGCCCTCTCAGAACTCCTAGATGGATCTAAGACCAAGTATACCATTCTGTATACATTCTGTGAGAGAGGCAATAAAGTATAAGCTAACCCCACCTGAGGAGCTCCTCAGTAACCTGGCTGCATAGGTGTGGAAGCATAGCAGCTAAACCACTAAAATGGATATTGGAGCTGTGCCATTCTAGAGACATCCAGTGAGACATGGGGAAGTTTAGGGGGTACCTGGAGCCTTCTTAGATGTCTTTATATGTCTTTATAGGAGTCTACTAATATAATCCCTTGGATAAAATTGGCTGTATTGGAGTCAAGGGATTGGGTTCCAAATTTAAACTCTGTCATGTATCCCTCTGTATAATCTGGGGCAAGAATTTTAATTTTTTTTGGCCCTCAGTTTCCTCATCTGCAAATTGAGGGGATTTAAGAAGATGATCCCTAAGGACTCTTCCATTTCTAAATCCATGATCCTAAATAATTGAAGCAAGGCCCTTTGGACTTGAATTTGTCTAGATTACCCTATTATTACTGAATTGAATTGACAAGAGTCAAAGAAGAATGAGGATTTGCCCAGAAACCATTTATTTAGTCTGATTTTAATTTTCTTGGCTCAGCTCTAGAGCACTCCTCTTCATGAATCCTTGTGTCTTTATCAAAATTCATTCACAGTGACTGAAATTTGAATTATCTTTTCATGTCATGATTACTATTTTGATTTGGGTCACACTTCTCACTTTGCTTTTGAATTATAAACCTCTCCAATCCTCTGATATCTTTCTCACTTATCCTTCTCTGCTGCTATCTTCCTACCCAAACAAAACTTTAGCCATCTGTGCTAAAAATCTCTAAGAGGATCTTACTTCTATTGGAACTGGAATTTCCCAACTGTAAGCAAAGCTCTGGCTGTTGGCAAAAGCAAGGTCTCATGAGAAAGGTATTTTGTGGATCTGTAATTCATTCTAATGTCAATCTTACTGACAAAAGATTAAAATTCAATTCCACTATGAACATCAATCATAATGCAAGCACAGTTGTAGTCCTGAGGAAAAATATGGTTCCAGTTAGATTATTCTATTGGCTTTCAGAAAGGATTTTCAAATAAACACACATGGTACTTAATTAGTTAACCTGGTTACAGTACTATAGGAGACAAATATTGCAACCTGCTTTCTAGCTTTATTTTTACCCTGCCTCATCATAGCACATATCCCCTAAAGAGCACTTTCCTTCCATTATGTTGTGGTCTGGACTTGTTTAATTCTCTAGACTGACATTTGCAAGTTTATCATTCCATTCTCAGAACAATATGATTTCTTTTATTAGTCACAATGCTTTTTGGGGCATTGCGACTAAGATGTTGGCTTTAGAATCAGAAAGACCTGTGTGCAAATCCCACCCCAAGTCCTTACTAACTTGCCACTTTTGACAAGTCACAACCTTTTTGATTATGATTTTCCTTCTCTGCAAAATGGAGATTAAATGGTATCTGTTCCACAAAATTGTCATAAAGCACAAAAGAGATAATGTATATAAAATGGTCTGTAAAATTTAAAGTATTCTGCCATATCAGTCACTATCATACAAATTACTGAAAACATAAGTCTTCTAAATTGTTCATTAGTCTACTTTAATGGAGAAGATTACTGACATGGATAATCAAAAGCAATAGATTTACATTAAATATTTTTTATTTCATTTGGAACATATCATATGAATTGTTTAAATGAAGATTTGTTTTCCTGGATATTTGTTGTTTCATAATAAATTATCTCTCCAGAATTAGGCTATTCAAGGGGAAGGTCTTCTGAAACACAGATAAGAATAAGTAAAGGAAAAAAGAAATCTTCAAAAAACCAAAATTTTGTCCTCAAATCCATATACTGAAGTTCATGAACTTAACTGATAGAATAGCTGATCATGCCTTCATGAAACTATTCTTTTCTTTCACTTTGCACACAATTCTAACTTATCTTGTTTGTCTGATTTCCAACACTATAGTTCCCTACAATTGGAAAATCAGAAGAGGTTGGAGGGACTGTTTCAGGAAGACATAATGAAACCTTTATGAAATGACAGCTTAATAACAAGGAAGGATATAGAAAAAGTACAAAAAATCTGGAAGAACTAAATTGATTACAGCAGCAAGAAACATGGAAATGATAATTCACCGATGGAATTTAATGCAAAAGAGAGACATTGTAGAGAGTAGAGAAGAAGGAACTTAACAGACCACTGAGACCACTGAGGGGGTATAAGAAGTATGATGATCTATCAAAAGACACCAAGAAAATAATGTAAGAAAGGGAGGAGACACAGAGAGAAACAAAGAGGCAAAGAGGCATAATCAGAGAGAAAAAAAGAAGGATACAAAGGAAGAAGAAAAGGAGAAAAATAGAAAGGAAGATGAAAGGAGAAGTAAAGAAAAGGTAGAGAAAGAAAAATGGGGAGGGAAGAAAGAGAAGAAGAAGGAAAAAGAGAAGGAGGAGGAAGAGGAAAGAGGAGAAGTAGGGGAGGAAGAGGAAGAAGAGAAAGAGAAAAAGGAGGAAGAGGAGAAGAAGGTGGAGGAGGCAGAGGAGAAAAAGGAAAAGAAGGAGAAGAAGAAGGAAGAGGAGAAGGAAGAGAAGGAGACATAGAAGGAGAAGGAAGAGGAGGAGGAATAGGAGGAAGGGATGGGGAAGAGAAGGAGGAGAAGAAAGAGAAGAAGGAGGAGGAGCAGGAAGAGGAGAAGGAGAAGGAGGAGGAGGAAGAGAAGGAGAAGAAGGAGGAAAAGGAGGAGGAGAAAGAGAAAAAAAGGAGGAGGGTAGGAGGAGGAAGAGGAGGAAAAGAAATAGGAGTTAGAGAAGGAGGATTAAAATATAAGTAGGAGAGATAATTCAGGATGAAAGATAATCAATAATAAACACTCAAGGAAGGTTAGCAAGGCTATATAAGCCTTGATATAAAGCTACCAGACTTAGCAATTTAATCATTGATAAACTTATAAAAGTCTATTAAATGGTGGGGTCAGAATTCATGTTGTAAGGGGTTAAAAAGTGATAGGCAATAAGGAAATGAAAGCAATGAATTTAGCCAGTTGTATTTTGTTTGCTTTAAAAATTTTGTTGTTGTAAAAGCAAGAAAAATTTACAAAAATGAAGGAGATTTGTAAATGTTTGGGGAAAGAGTTAATTGATAGAGATTAAACATAGAGGAAGAATTGGATCAAAGGTACATTTTGAAGTGTTGCTATTGATAAGAATGGACACCTCCAAGATGAGAATGAAGAGAATTAATGATAGTATAGAGGGTATTTTTATAACAGAATTAGGGAGAAGAGGCAGTATTTATTAGAGCCAGATTTTGAGCTTGGGTCCTCCAAGCTCCTAAAACTAGCTTTTTATTCATTCTACCAATTTGACTCTTGCAACATTTTCCAGCAAAAATATAATTAAAATATTATTGGAAATTAATTATTTTGAATATACCAAACCAAAATCAAAAGTCTTAAAGAGAAGAGCTTACTAAGACTTCCAGTTCTTAACTATTTAGAAATGATTTAAGGACTTTCTTTAGACTATGCTTTTGAAAAAAATTTAATTTTAATTTTGGGCAAAGGATTAGAAAAATATGATGTGACATCAAATGGTCTTTTCATATTTCATTCCATATTATTAATATTAACACAATATTTCATAAACATTGGATTAATATTCAAAAATATAGAGTGTTCCAAATATTATAGTGCAGTTGGAAAATTTAGTACTTTAAAACTGCACTAAGATTTTTGGGACACCCTCTATAAGTATAATAAATAAACCTTTCCAGGAGAATTTAACAACTCAGGAAGGAAGTTATGATTTTATTCAAAGACAAGGGGAAGGAAATAAGAAGTAAATACCCACCCACCAACAACACATACACAACACACACACACACACACACACACACACACACACAAATATACAAATTTTGAGTGTGAAGGATTCAGGGACTTGAAAAGTTTGAAAAGTCCCAGTAATCCAGCGATTTCTTGAAATAGCATAACAGCAACTATAAAATAGAATGGAATTTAAGAAAAAGACAAATGGTTGTGATGGATAGAGGGAGAAAAGGGAAGAGTCAGCCACGGAAGCCAATTGCCACACTGTTCTTTCATGTATCTAGTCTAAAACTTATAGGGAAAAAAAGCAAAGGAGTTGAAATGGATATCAATTAAGTATCTAATTAAGATACTCATTAAGTATCATTGTACCCAAAGGTGTCCATAGAGACCAATATACAAACAGATCCAAGGACATGGTAAATATTCAGTATTTTGTACGTGTTTTTAAATTTTTCTTCATTTTCTGAAGTGGCTGGGAACTAGGCATTATGAAGAAGAGAATGTCTTTAGTTATCCTGATTTTGATTTAGAGTTGATCATAATTTTTTTAAATTTAATTTATTTATTCTGAACTTAAGAAATAAAATAAGAATTTCCATTAAAAAGTAGAATAGAAAAAAAAAGATGTACATGAAACTGCAAATCTATTGTGTACAACTTGTTATTCATTTTAAATCTATAATAAAGTTATTGTGTAATTTTCTTTTTTCCCTTTTTTCTTCCCTCTACTACTATTGGCTACTATTAGACACAAACATATATATATAAGTTAATATGTATGCATATATATATATATATTATATACATGTAAATCCATTCTATATATACTTCTATTTATCAATGTTTTCTTCTTCATATATCCTTTATACTTAATTTGTAGATTATAAGCTTCTGATGTTCATAAATTTAGAGCTAGAAAGAATCATAGAGGTCATCTATCCTAAGCATTTCATGTTACAGATTACAAGTTTAGAGAAGATCAGTGATTTGCAGATAGCACAGATAGCATATGGAAAAGCCAGAATTTGAACCCAAATTCTCCATCTGCTTCATCCAGCCATCACAGTGATCAAATAGCAATGTAAAAGACATATAATAGGTCCTCAATAAAGAAAGATTTCCTATGGGGCTTATAAAACAAAAACAAAAACAAACAAAAAAAAACTGTATCATCTTGTGGCCAACTTGGTGATCATTTTCCCCAAACTTAGAGTTTTATTGTTTTTTTTTTTTTAATTTTATTTTAGAAAAAGTCATAGAGTGTACTGCCACAAGCTAGTACTTGAATCCTGGCTTGGTGAGAATTGCCCAATATCACCACAATGGTCCAATGTTGACTTTGATCTTTGGTGGAACTAGTGTTTATATAACTAAGAATTGAGAGAATTGCAAATAATCAGATAATGTAATCATTCCATCCTAGAAAAGGGTCCTGACTTAGCTAGATTTTATGTCTATTTCAAGTTAATTGATGAGATTGCATTTTTTCTACAAATGTGTTCACAATACTAAGGTTACAAGCTAAATAGTACAGCTACCACACAAAATAATCTTTTGCTGCTAATAAAGCAATGTTGAATAAATCACAAGGGCCTGAGTTGTAATTGTTGTTGTTGTTGTTTTACATCATTTAGTTTACAGCTAAAAGTAGTTTCTGTGAGTGCCAGTGGATTATCCAAAGTACAAGTCCTCTAATTGAATTTATTGTAGTCAGCTAAATATTTGTGTTTGACATGTAAAAATGTCCAATTTGTGGTGAATTTTTAAAATTCTTCTTCCAACTCTGATCAGAGTGGGAAGGTGGAAGGTGGTGTGTGGTGAATTCCTTTTTGAGCTGATAGGACATCATATAGCACTACCTTTTTATCAGAATAATTCATAACTATATATTTTCTGAAGTTATGCCTTATGGGCCTGATGTATTTAGTCATGCAATTTAACTGGAGGTAGAGTTCTAAATTGGCAAGCAACTGCTGGAATCAGGAGGACTTGTGAGAATCTTGGCCCTGACTCTCAGCTGGTCAACTTGAAGTGTGGTTCAGCAAAAACATATTGATTTTGAAGTCAGAAGACCTAGTCAAGTCAACTAAAGTTAATTAAAAACTTACTTGAGAGAAAGGAACAAGCATTTATCTAGTGCCCTTTATTTGCTGAGTACTGTACTAAATGCTTTATAAATATCTCATTTAAAAATCACAACAATCCTACAAGGTGGGTGCTATTGTAAGTTAAGTCAACAAACATTAATTAAACACTTGCTGGGGGAGGAAACAAGCATTTATGTAGTGCCTACTATATGATAAGCACTAAATGCTTTATAAATATCTCATTTAATTTTCACTACGGGGTAAAGTAAGTGTTACTACTATCTCCACTTAAATAAAGGTGAGAAATATGAGGCAAATAGTAAACAACTAGTAAATGCCTGATCTTCCTGACTCCAGGCCTACTACTCTATCTGCTATAACATCTAGCTGCCTCAATGTACCAGGGACTTTATTCAATATTGGGGATACAAAGAAAGGAAAAAACAAATAGTCCCTCTACTCAAGGAGTTCATAATATAAAGGGGTAGACCACATGTAAATGACTATATACAAAAAAGATACAAGAAAAATTGAACATAATGTCAGAGGAAAAGCACTAATATGAGGGAGAAAATCTGAATATATTTCTTGCAGAGAGTAGACTGTATCTGAAATTTGAAGAATGCTTGAGAAGTTAGAAGAAAAGGGAGAGATAAAGGAGGAGAGAAATCCAAATATCAAGGATGGCTAGTGAAAATTCCTGGAGTCAGGAGATGGAGTACCATGTTAAAGGAAATGCAATGAAATTAGTTATCACAAGATTGAAAAAATAGGTATCATAAGAAAATATGTATTTTTTTGATTTAGGTCTGTGCTTCCAAGTGCCCAAGTCACACTGCTTTCTTGAAATTTACAGAAGGTATATTAAATTGCTAGCACATTAAAAATATACTCAGATTCTATTTTGTTTGTGTTGTGCTTAATGATTGTGTATGTGTGTTACCCCTTTTACTCATGAGGGTAAGGACCATATCATATTTGTCTTTTTTATCAATCCTTCTTCAAGTATAATGTAGTATTCAGAGCAGGAGATTTACAAATATTTGTGAAATATACTGATGATGGGAAAATAGATGGCAGAGTGAATAGAGCACTTGGCCTGGAGTCAGAAAGATTCATCTTCCTGAGTTCCAATCTTGATCTCACATACTTTCTAGCTGCATGACCCTGAGCAAGTCACTTAACACAGTTTATCTCAGTTTACCCATCTTTAAATGAGCTGGAGAAGGAAATAGCAAACCACCCTGAAATCTTGCCAAGAAAACCCAAAATGGGATTGCAAAAGAGTCAGACACTGAACTGAACTGACAGCACTCTCTGGTAGTAAGTCCAAGTGGTTAAGGAGGCATATTTTTTTTTCTTTTTGAATACTAAAAAAAAAAAAAAAAAAAAAAAAAAAAACTACAGGAATGATGAATTAAGCTCTGAAAGAGTGAGCTTCATATCTTGCCAGCAGGAAATAACTTAGAGAAAATTGGGCATATTTAGTACCAGGAAACCCACAGTGCTAATTATTTTTAACCATAAAACAGAAGTCTGACTCTTAGGGGTCTATTAGCTTACTTATATCCTTCTTATTCACAAAAGTTAGCATGCAGCAGTTCTCAGGGACCAGTCATTCTGAATTTCTTGCTGGGTTTCTTAAAGCTCTCTAACACTTCTGACATTTACTTTCACAGATTTTCAGAAGTGGATGAGACCTCAGAGGTCATCTGGATCCAGCCAGCATCTGAATAGAAATTCCTTCGAATTTATGATGATGCTAGCATGGTGGCCACTCATCCCTTGGGAGAATGTAGCTCTTAGGGCATCATTTGTGCTATATTTGAGCAAATACAACAATCAATTTAAATGACTCTAAATTCAATCTGGACTAGATGATCTCCAAAGCCCCAACCAACTGGAAATTCTATGACTGGTTTATTTTTCCAGGCTTCTGTGTTTGCTTTGTTTTTAAACTGAGTCACCTGAATTAACTGGTTGTTTGGGGTGAGGAGTGGGGCTAGAGAAGAACTATTGACAGAATCATAGGCTTCAAGTTGCTTAGTGGTGAAAGAATGTTGCCTACTATATGAGTAAGTAAGAGAAAAGACACATCATCCTCCTAAATGGGAGAAAAGATAGAATTTAAACATGCAGACTTTTGAAGGAGACAGATTTGGGGTTAGGGATGCCTTCTTAACATTCTTTAAGTCATCACCAGAAAACCAGGTAAGAGCCTCCCTTTGTTCTGCCACTCTAACAAGAACTAATGAAGTACTGCTAGAGTACTAGATGTCTTTTTGGTTTCATCCCTGATTTGTTGTCAAGGGCCATCAAAAAACCTATATATTTCTGGTGCTATTTAAAAATACATTTGAAGCTCAACTTGGGGATTGAGAAGCTGTTCCTTGTGATTCAATCAACATCTAGAGACTTATGCTGTGCATTAAGAGATACCTAAAATAATAGAATGATGTCTAGAAGTTACAAAGACCTACCATATATGTTTTGTGACTATGGACAAGTGGCTTAACATGCCTTAATCTCAGTTTCCTCATTTGTAAAATGGGGAAGGGAAGAAAAGGAGAAGTAAGTAATTGTATTGAGCTTGTTATGTGCCAGGCCAGGCACTATGCTAAGTGTTTTTACAACAAATATCTCTAATTACAGGATCTTGTGAAGCTCAAACTGTAATGGTCTTCAGTGGTCAAAGAGCTGAACTTAATTATTTTACAGGTGAGGAAACTGAGATCCAATAAAATTAAGTGTCTTAGCCAAGTAGTAAATGGGAAAGCCAGGATTACATCCAAGGCATTCTTATCTCAAGTCCAGCACTAATTCTACTCACAAAGTATTTTGCAAACTTTGAAGTGTTATGTGTTTTTGTCTGTTATTATCTATCACTTTTCTCCTTTCTTCCTTCCTCTGCCCTTTTCCGGCAAAGAGGGCTGCAGCCAACTGATGACTTTAAACAGTTAAGAATTTCTGATTGTGGTGAAAGTACCACAAAGCCCCTGGGAAAATATCCTGATCTACCACAGTAAGATGAATGTTCATATCTTAGTGAAAACTACCACAAACCACAGTCAAGAACAAAACTGAAAAAAAGGATCAAGTTCCACCAGGGAGAGTGAGAACTACTGAATGTAAGATGCACTTAGGTGGCATCCAGAGGAATGAGAGGGAAGTTTCCAGAGCATCGCCCAAAGATCAGTTGTTAAATCATCCAGCCATCCATGCCAATGACCCTGAGAGTGACCAGTCTTAACTAGCCTTCCCCAGAATGAGGACAACAGTTTGAACTGCTTTTTTTATTTTTCAGGCTGTTTTTGCTCTGGAAATAAATAAAGGGCTTCTATTCCATCCCTGTCAAGGTCTGGCACCTTTCCTAGCACTGACATTCACAACAAACTAAGGAAGGAAGAGGTACAAGCCAGACTAACAAAACAACCAAAACCATTTGAAAAGATAGTCTTTTTCATTGGTAGGCTGGTTTAAAAAAGGGGGGGTTGGTCATTCTTGTTCTGTTGGCAAGAAGAATGACAACCAGGCGTACGGAGCCAAAGGACGTGTACTTTGTCAATGAGGAGATACAGGGCCAGGCAGCTTTTAGCCTATGTTACCACATATGCCATACCTTGTAACTGAACTCCCCTGGGCAAGAGACCACTAATCTCCAAGGTGGGGAGCTCACTCTCTTCTCCATTGGAATTGTTGGGTGGCAGAGCTCTCCTGCCGGAAAAGGTTCCTTGAGACATTGTCCAATTTATCAGCTCCTTGAAATGAAAAGGAGGCAGAAAAGAAATACATGAAGTGAGTTATATTTGAGAGTTCAAAAACAGAGATTTATCAGTGTTCAATGGCACTTGAGATACACATTTTTAGTTCCACATAAATAAAAACTGAGACAGCAACAAGCATCAATTTAATGATAGAGTACAACTCCCCAAGGGCCTAGAAGATATTTTGTGTTTGTCAAAACATGAAAAGCAGGGTTGGGAGAGGGAGACATTTCCATAAGGGGGTTTATTTGAGGAAATGAAAAATTCTAAAGATTTTGTGAATTACAGGTATTTTTTCCATCCCTCAAAGACATTATCTCTCTTGAGAGTTCATTTATATATGTAAAGACATTGATGTTTGTTATGTAGGTATATAAACATGCAAGGTAGAATAATAAAGGAATGTGTGGCTATATTATCACAAGAATTTGGGATCTAGTTGTCACCAGAGAAATTGAAAAAAAAAGTTGTCTTAAGGATTCCAGCCTTTTTCATTAATGCAGATTAGATGGAACAGAGAATAGATCACTGGACATGGAATCAGGAAAACCTGAATTCAAATCTGACCTCAGATATTTAATAGTTTTATGATCCTGGACAAGTCACCCACTTTCATCCTCAATTTCCCCATCTATAAGATGAGAAAAATGCCTCCTACTTCATAGAGTTGTTGCAAGGATCAAATGAAATAACATTTATATAATTCTTTGCAAAACTTTAAGTGATAAATATATTTTACCTTTGACGATAAGGAGGAAGAGGAGAAGGAGGAAGAGGGGCAGCAGGAGGATGTGAGGATACTGTAGAAATATGCAGCACCTCATTTTTTAAGTTGCAAGTATTTAGCACCTACAGAATATCTAACAACATGACTTCATCACTAGAATTATAGATCAGAAGCTCATTACCTTTCATAAAATGTCAAATCTCTGTGCTACAAATAGAAAGGTCATATATCTTTGAAAATTCAAAAACAACAACAAACTGTACTGAAATTGGAGCATTACCAGATGCAAAACTTTAGCCCATAGTTGCTTGCACATAACACTCCTGTTAGATTTTTAGAATGGTGTTTTTAATATATGTTGCCATGACAAATACTAATGATCTTTAACTTATGTGGCAGAAAAAGATTTTAAAATATTGAGACCTAGCCAAAAAAAATCAAAATTTTGTGAGAAAAGGATGAAGATATCCTCTCCACCATTCTGACTATTATTGGAAATATCTTTGAAATATTTTCAGTGAGCTGGGGAAGCAGATAGAGTTCCAGACCTGGAGTCAGGAAAACTCATCTTCCTGAGTTCAAATCTGGCTTCAGACACTTAGTTGCTATATGAGCCTGGGAAAATCACTTAATCCCATTTGCCTCAGTTTTCAGATCTGTAAAATGATCTGGAGAAGAAAATCATACATTACTTATGTAATTTTGTCAAGAAAATGTTAAATAAAATCAAAGAGTTTAACACAACTGAAATGGCTCAACAAAACACTAAGTATCAACTCATCTCATATCCATCTTTTCTGATGGAATTCAAATAGGAATAGTCCTGGAAGCAGATGCTATATTGCTATTATTCTTTTAGATTTAATATTTTTATTAAAAAAATTATTTCTATTTTACCTTCACTTCCAAATATGTTCCTCCCCTCTTGCTTCCCCAGAGAGCCACCCCTTATAGCAAAATATAAAAAAGGAGAAAAAAAAGCAATTCAGCAAAACTGACCCAAACAACAATTTGATCTGACAATACATGTAACTTTCTATACCCGTGGAATCTCTGCAAACAATTTTCTTCAACTCCCTGGTTAATACAGTGCCAGTCACACAGTAGAATTTAATAAGTGATTCTTGACTTCTTCAGTCAAGCTTAGTCATTATAATTTTGTAGCATTCAATCTCATTTTTTTTTATTTTTTGTTAATGTTATTTTTGTAATTTTAATTTTATTCATTTTGAATTTAAGCATATATTTAATATTCTACCAATTAGTATCCAGGTCTATGAAGTGATGGCCTTTTGTTTGGGGACTCAAGATTGCCTTCTAAAGATGTGCAGGATGTCCAACTCTTCATGACTCCATTTGGTATTTTACAGAGGTAAGTAACTTACCCAGGATCTCATAACTATTAAGTGTCGGAAGATAGATTTGAACTCATCTTTCTAATTCCAGATCCAGTGCTCTATCCACTGCACTACTTAGCTGTCACTTAGATAGTACCTAATATTTTACAAAGCATTTCACATATATTAATTCATATTAGAGTCCTTCATATTAGAGTGGGAGAGTTCCCTTCTCCCACGTAATATATTAATTCATACATAATTCAATTTGACTGTCAAGCAAAATGAGATAAAGGGAACAGGTCTTTTTTTTTGGGGGGGGATTGTAGAAAACTAATGTCTGATCCTGTGGTATCAAGCTGCAGTAGTGCTTCAGTTTAAAATCTTAAGTGAGTTGACTAGATGTTGAATGACTTGGCTAGAATCATACAACTAATATGTCAGATAAACTTGGGTCATCCTGTCTCCCAGCACACCTTTCTTTGTATTCCATTCTCTCAGGGAAGGAGCATCATCTCTTATTTGCTGATGAGGATAGAGACACAAAATTAATTTGCCAAAGGACACACAATAATTAAGTGACAATAAAAACCAATCATAGAGCTTCTGACTCCAAATCTGTTGCTCAAAAACATTTTTGGAATACTACTTTCTTTGGAATTATCTAAGATGGTCTATAAGCCAACTATGAAAACCACATGCTAATTAAACTACAGTAATTTCCTACTATTGGGTATACTAAATGAAGTGTTATTTAAATAAAATTTAAAGGAGGAATTCCAGAAATGTTTCAATTAGCATCGTTGGAATAAGCCCTCAAGATGACCATTCTGAAAGAGACAACTTGTTTTTGTGTATGTATATTCTGGTATTAAAAAAACCTAATATTAAACATATTATACAGTTAAACCTCATCTATATATAAATAGATGCAAATTAGTACTGTATGGCTGAGAGGAGAGAGTGAAGAAAAAAGGGGAAATGATAGACCATTGGGAAGAGAAAGAAATGAGGAATGTATTAAGAGGGAGAGAAAAGGGGAATAAAAATAAAAGAAAGCCTGTTTTCTGGAAAATAGATGGGGAAACTGGGCTAGGATTTACTAGGACACAGTTGGGTTTCTCCTGCAGCATTGGGAAACCTCTGAATCTGAAGAAGACATGGTAAGGAGGAGGGTCGGTATGTTAGAGTGTTTGTCTTTGTTGTGGATTCACTTTGCACTTTAAAAAAAAATTGACAGAGAAAAGAAAGAAATTGAAAGAAGAAGCCATCACCTGAAGATGAAAGTTCAAAACCTGAATTTGGAGAGTGACGGAGGTGTAAAAGTAAATGCAGGAGTTGCAAGAGCCTTGAACTGAATGAGACCTGGGTAAAAGAGACTTCACTTTAGGGGGAGGGTGGAGTTTATTTCTTAAAAAAAAAAAAAAGCCCGAACATACACAGAAAAAGGATTCTGAGAAACCAACTTGGCTCTAGGATCATCCCAATTCCAGGTTCATCTAATCGAAGTTGCTCAAAGAAGCACACGCAGACAAGTCTCTTTGCTGTTAACCTCCAACAGCCACACACACCAACACCCCCACTCCCTGTCTTCCCTTTGCCCTTCCTCCCCTCCTCCTCGCCCAGCACCACTGCCTGGGAGAGCACAGAGTAAAACTCAAACTTAGCCCCAACAGGTTAATATTGTAGAAAGTGACGTGATCTAGCTTTAGGAATTCCTTCCTACAAACTTGATAGAAAAAGTGGTCCTTTTGTGGCGTAGGTCAGAGCTGCTAATGAAAGGATAACGGGACTGGAATTAGACAAAGTGGCCGCTTTTTAAAGAGTTCCCCTCTCCCACGCAAGCAGCAGCAGCAGCAGCAGCGACAGCAGCAGTGCATCCCTTCTGCCAGGAGAAGTCGAGGCTCCCGCTATAGCAGGAACCCAGGCAGAGAGAATGGATCATACCTGGGTATAAACAGGTTAGAGTCAAGCGTTCCAGAATGAGAGGAAATTGCTTTAATGTGTATGTGTGTTTTTACCTGTAATTTTGAGATTCCCCTGAGCTCCTGTTTTCTTCTCCTAGAAGATTTCCTTAAACTGCACAGAGTATGTCAGAGAAAGGAAAGAAATACCAGAAGTTGGGGGCTCTTAAGTAATTTAAAGACTTCCCTCTCTTCCTTTTCTCCCCCTTCCTCCTCCTCTTTGAGAGGGCTGGGTTTCCTCCCTCCCTAACAGCTGGAGCGAGACTTTCAGTCCACTCCCATTCATTCACTTCTATCTTCCTTATTCCATAGAGATTTTACCCCTCCCTTCTTTAATCCCTGAAATATATCAGAAGAAAGTTTCTCCTGTCAATCTTGCAAAAAATTATTCTTCTTCTCTTCACTCTACTCCCTGTGACCCCTCCCTCATGTTCTTCTCTCTTATCTGGGTTTTCCATTTTTCACAGTAGTGTCCCTGAAGTATTTAGAAATTAACTTTCATGGCTAAGGAGAAGGAATGCAGACCTGCAAATACCCTGAGTAGCTAGTTATGACAGTGGGTCATATAAATGTGTCATATAACAATGGGGATACAAATGGCCAGGCAGAGAAATAAAATTAGGGCCACATAGGTATACTCTTTAACTAGCCAGTCCTTTTCAACCATGACCCAATCTATCCTTCCTACAGCATCTGGAATCAATAAGGTTTAACCTAAACATAGCCTGTGGTGATATGAAGGCACAATTTCCAGAAAAGTTTGGAAAAATACATGCCTATACATTTTTAACAAAATTTTTTTAAAAGCAGGAACCTTTCCCCCAAGATTTCTTATTTATTTCCCTGATACATTTCCTATTTATTTTATTTCAAACACCCAAATCATGATGATCTTAAGAGAAAATCAAATTATATGTCATAATTTTATGTTCCTAAGCTAATTACATGACTTTATATGTGAAAAAACTGTTAAATAATTTACACAGCTATTGTATACATATGTGAAAATACATACATATTTTCTTATAATTCCATGGTTTTTAAATTTTCCAATTGTTATGCTTTTCCCCAAGGGAGATATAATAATCAACAAACATCTGCTAAATACCTACTCTTTGAAGCACCGTACTAAACACTGAGGTGTGTGTATGTGTGTGTGTGTGTATGTGTTTGTATGTGTGTGCACCTGTGCACACATGAGCGTGCGCATGAGAGAGAGAGAGAGAGAGAGAGAGAGAGAGAGAGAGAGAGAGAGAGAGAGAGAGAGAGAAAGTTTGCTGGTGCTTGCAAGATTCAATTAAACTAAGTTCTTGCCCTCATGTAGACTTTAGTTTAGGAAGGAGCATAATGGTTAGTGGGTCTGTAGACTTATCACAAGTAAGTAGCTGTTTTTCTCTTTCCCCACTTTTCAACTTCTTTTCTAATTATTTTATCTAAATTTATTTTTTCCTGCTTAAACCTTAAACCTGTTCATGCCAGATACAGATACTGTTTCCCCTCACTTAGAACATTCAGGGTTGCCTAATCCTGTAGTGAATCCTGTCTTAGAATTCTTATTTGCCATGCCCTCTCTAATTCAATTGCAATACAATAAGGTCTCTACAATAAGCCTTATCTTCAATGTTCTTCTGGTTAAAGACTGCTCTTGGATTTCCCATGGTTCTAGGAACTGGGACACATTTGATGATAGAATGAAAAAGAGAGAGGCTTGCAGCTTTCAGATTAGATTGTCCCCCAGTCATTTCACTTCCATTTGTATGCTGAGCTGTTATTCTGGATCCTCTCTGGAAAACATCATAACAATAGTACCAAAAAGGCCCCACAACAATGATACTCCATACTTGATGCTAGGTTATCATTGCACAGACCTTCTTAGCTTTGAAACCCCCAAATTGCCAGTCCTACTTCCTTATACTTAGTTGTTATCCCAGCAAGGATGGACCTCACAAAAACTCCAATTTATTTTCCATAGAGCATGCCTTCATGAACATTTTTGTTCATTTCTTAGCATAATTGAATTTTTAACCCTTGACCTATGGGTGGACTAAAACAGTTGCTTAGTACACAGAGTGGACCCTGGTGGTTGAGTCATGCCCAAGGTGTGGCTACCAAGGCAATCACTTTGGTGTGTTCTTAGTCATAGTGGCTGCCAACCTGTTATCCTCCCTTTCAGACCACAGTCTCTCACATGTGCCCAGCCCCACCCCTACACTGCCCCAGCTAAATAATGTCACCTTATACTCTCCAAGAGGTAAAAAAAAAAAAAAAAAAAAAAAAAAGCTCTCCAATAACTGGAGAGAGCTATTAAAAAAAATAGCAAAAATAATAATTTCACATTTGTGTAGTACTTGTAATTTTCAAATGTTTTTCTTATGACAACCCTGTGAGGTAAGTTCTATTATCCTCAAATGACAGATGAGGAAATAAAAGCTCCCAATAGAATCCAGACCCTGGAGAACATTTTCCAGTATTCACTAACTGGGAATGGACTGCCTTGAAGAATCCTCAGAATGCTTAACCTCTGATGGGTAGATAAGGTGATTAAATGTACTTTTCTCCAGCAAAAAGTGACAGGGTCAGGCTACAAGGTTATAGTATTCCCCATGGATTGAAAACTGAAGAGAATAGCCCTTCAAACCTTATCACCTAGGGGGGGGGATGTTATATAAAAAAACCTAATAAAAAGTTTAGGGAGCTAAATTCTACAGAAATTAATAATAGCCCTCAGGAAGCTTTCAGTAAAAGCAAAGAATGCCTGCAAGGAGAAAGCCTGGGTACCTTTACTTTTCTATTTTATTTTGAGTTTTAATTTCCAGAGTACAAGCTCTATCTTCCCTCATAGTAAATGTCTGTCTTTCAGATTGACTAGGTGTACCTAAGAAATAAAAGCATATTTCCAAGAAGATGGCTCTTCTACTGTGTTATGCATGCAAAACATCTCATTTGAAATAAGAAATATTTATGTCCATTTCACTTTGTTCCTTCATTCCAATCAAATGGCACTCTGGAAAGTTAGTATTCAGGATAACAGGGATAGTAGGACAGAGGGGAAATGAGGAAAAATCAACAACTGGCATGTACACTGTGTTGCCAAAACTTACAACAATAAAACTAAACATTCTGTTCTGGGAGATAATTTGTCTTTTCTTCCAAAGTGGCCCTAAGTTTATTGGATCCAGGAGGAAACTTCTCTTCCCCTAAGATAGAAGTAGAGATGTTGGTGGTCACACATAGGAGTATACCTAATAGTTGGAATCACGTTTCATCCCCAGCATTTAGGCAGTTGGTGATAGCAAGTGGTCCTTTCAGTCTCTTCAGAAGTCTGCAGAGACCACAGGAAATTTTTTATAAGGTTTGACAGTGACATTGCAAATAGAGAGAAGTCGTTTATGGGAGAAACAGCAGCAGCAGCAGTGAACCTTTGCATCTGAGTAAAGTTAAGGTCCCAAGTTTCTTCTTTTAGGAGAGAGGGAAATCCATGCTTATGACAGCTCCAGATGGTAGAAGTATTATTATTGCTTCTATTGCTTCCTTTTGCCCATTATCCTGAATTGTCCTTAATTTACCTTCCTATGGAGCAGATGGAAAGTTAAGCTGCCTCTCCTCATGGCAGGGGTTATCAAAGAGGATAAATGAGAAAGATCTGGTTTTCTCAGGTATGAAGAATTTAGCTGATGCACTTTAATAATTAAGAGATAGCGTTATATAGTGGATTGCAAGTAGTTCATCTTGAAGCTAGAAATGCCTAGATTTAAGTTCTATCTCTGACACATATTGGCTGCCTAACGCTGGAGAACTCACTTAACCTCTCAATGTAACTCAGAAGCTCTTTAAGGTTATAAATTGAAGAGACAATGCACACTGCTTTGCTAGAGTTTTTTCACTTGTGAAAAATTAAATAAATTATAAATCTATGAAATAAATATGGTCCTTAGTCCCTACTCTAAGAATTTCCACTAAAAATCGGTTTAAGGTGATATTTATACCACATGTTTGTATATACCAGTCTGCTTTTCCTTAAAAAGGAATATTTTACATGAATCAGAATTAATATCTTATCTACCTGCTTTGATTATCTAATAACTGCACTTAGTGAGTGGTATGTAATATAGATATGAACAGAAAGATAGGACAATGGAAAAGACTCTAGATAATTTGGGCTCTCTTTGGGGTAGAGTTGAACTCAGAAACTACTTCTTGTCATACTAACTCCTTCCATAGCACTAGTGAAACTTTTAAAATTTAATGAGTCTTCATGGAAACTTTAAATTTTAAAGATTCTTCAGAGACAGGGCAGGGGCATGACAGAGGTCAAATAGTTCTGTAGGTTTGTGAGATGGCCTTTTGAGATATACTTTTTAAAGTTTAAAAAGAACCCATTTGGAGATGGGAAGAAGGGGTGTTTGTAGAATGTCTGCTGATCACAGAATTGTAGGTCTAAAAGTAATGGCCTTAAGAAAGCACTATTACCATCATTAAACTTAGCTATCAAACTTAGCTATCCTGACTGTCTGGAAGCATCAGGAACATAAGGTCATAAATCAGGAGCTAAAAGAAAACTTTGTGATTTTAGGATTATAGAATTAGGTGAGAAATGGAGGCTTGTGGAGGTTAAATGAATTGTCCAAATCCCAGAAACCATCAGTAATGGAGCCAGAATTCAACTGTGGTCTACTGATTCTAAATTTAGGTCACTTTCCACTGTCTTATGCTGTCTCCCCAAGTCATTAGATGCAGTCAATGCATACTTTGGATTAAATCCAATCCTCTTGACTGCTTTTTACCTCATAGTATAGTGTAATGCCCACAAAAGTATAGATCATTTATAAGGAAATGGAATCTTCCTTCCTGTCTCCCTCCCTTCCTCCTTCCCTTCTTTTCTCCCTCCCTCTTTCCCTTCCTTCCTTTCTTCCTTTTTTCCTTCCTTCCTCCCTTTTTCCCCTTCCATTTTTCCTTTTTCCCCTTCCATTTTTCCTTTTTCCTTCTTTCCTTCCTTTCTTTCTTTCCTTCCCTCTCTCCTTTCCTTTTCTTCCTCCTTCCCTGTTCCTTTCTTCCTTCCTTTACTTTTTTTGTTTTTCTTTCCTTTCTGTTGAGCTATTATGCAGTAAGGGTTTCAAAAATATAATATGCTCGAGACAGTTAGGTGGTGGCTCAGTGGATAGAGCACAAGTCCTGAAGTCAGGAGGACCAGAGTTCAAATCTGGCCTCAGACACTTAACACTTCCTAGCTGTGTGACCCTGGGCAAGTCATGTAATCCCAGTTGCCTCAGCAAAATTACATATACATATATATATATATGTATACACATACACACACACTCTTTAGTGTGACTTTGGGCAAGTCATTTAATCCTGTTTGCTTTAGTTTCCTCATCTGTAAAGTGATCTGGGGAAGAAAATGGCAAATCATTCCAATATCTTTGCCATGAAAATCCTAAATGGGGTTAGGAAGAGTTGGACTAGGAAAAAAAAAATGACTGAACAAAAACGAAAAAAAAATTAATCAGTGAAGGGTAGAATGCAAGCTCCTTGAAGAAATCTTTTGGTTCTTTGTATTCAGAACCCTAGCACCTAACAATACTTAGCACATAGTGGTTGCTTCATAAATGCTTTTTCATTGAAATAGAAGAAGGGGAGTTCATATCTCTATCTTTGGGCACATCTTAAATTATCTTTCATATGGATAATTCCTCAGAAGTTTTGATTTTCAGTAAAGGTCTGACTTTATAGATGGGATTAATAATTCAAGCAACTAGTTCATTGCAATTAGAGCAGCGAAAAAAAAAAATCACATGATACTGTCTTCAATTGAAGTCAACCTCCTTCTATATTGAAAACAAAACAATGTTAAATTTCCAAGATAATGAGTCTCAGATGTAGTTTGATGTCAGAGGAAAATATAGACTTTATTAAGAGAGGGGACTCACTTGAATATAGCCAGAGACCAAGACTCGTGAAAAGGTATCTTCCAGGTAGGTCAAAAGAGTAATTTTCCCCCTGCTTGTCATCAGATTCTTTTAACGAGACCCTATAGACATGAGCCAGCAAGGCTGCTCTTTGAGCTTAAGAGGATAAGGAAGGAGAGAGAAAAAAATTGGAACTCAAAATCTTGTAAAAATGAATACTAAAAACTGTCTCGTCACGTAATTGGGAAAAATCACATCTAAAATACTATTTAAAAAACCAAATAAACAAACCTCTCATTGCTCATGAAGGAAGTAGCTAGTTGCAGCAAGCCTGGAGCTAAGCTGAGATCTGTGTATGTCAGCAGGGGCATGAGTGGAGCTTTGAAACTAGTAGAGGAGATGCATGAGGCTAGACAGGAAATGGAAAGAACATGCTGTTCTATGATAAGTGTTTAAATGAAGAACTTCTGGATGGTGATCTAAATGCATTACCAAAGCAACTCAAAATTCATTGCATAATTATACAGATTTGTGTATACTTAGCACACACACTTGGCAGATTTTGTAGGCTCAAAGCATCTAGAAAAGAGAGGAACTTTGAAATTGTCTAGTCACCTTTATTTTAGAGATGAGGAAATGGAGACCTAGCTGGGGAAGGGACTTGTCCAAGATCACACAGAAAGTGGCAGTGATGGATATTAACCTAGGTCCTCTGGCTCCAAATAAAATTTCATATTTGTTAGGTTCTTACTAAGTGCTAATGAGATAATGAGATATTAGGTTCTTATTAAGTGCTAAGTCGGTACTTGACAATTCTCTAGTTCCAGCCTTTACTGGGAGTGTAACCCCTTCAAACTCCCAGGGAGGAGCTTGCATGCTTAGGGGGAGCAAGTTCATTGATTGAAGTAATTAAAAGATAAAAAGATTAAAAGATAAAAGAAGGCGACACTTGAGAGATAGAGAGTCTTGTCTGGGCCAGAGTTGAGGCAGCTCTGCAGGAAGAAGTCTCTCCTCTAGACCAGAGAGCGATTGGCAGTTTCTGGAGACAACAGCACATTACATATATTTATTGCAATTATTAATCTTTCCTGTTTGTTTTGTAATTTTCAAGTGCAGACTGTGTTATATATAAAACATTTTTCTGATTAGTTTTTTTTATTAGTTAATTGTTCCTATGGTTACAAATTATTGTTGTATAGCTGATATAGATGTGATTATTTTAATTTCTTACCTAGTTTAAAAAAGTATAAGGTTTTCTGCTGCATCCAAGGCCATCTGCAATCATCTTGATCTATATCTGGCTACTGGACCCAGGTGACTCTAGAGGAAAAAGTAAAGCTGGTGATTTTGTACAATCCTGCCTCACTTAAATCCAATTCACTTACATGTTATAGCATCATCTTCCTGATGTCATGGTCCTCTTCAAAAATAAAGGAGAAACAACAAAAATCCTTAAAGTATACAAAAACCACTGGGTAATCTAATATTATCCGCTTCCTCATACATTACACCTCTATAGGGTTTTAAGGTTTAAAAAACGCTTTATATATGTTTCTCATTTAAAACCTTAGTCTTTCTATTTCTAACAAACTATCTAGATGTGTCCCCTTCCTCTATAGCCTAATAATCTTTCTTTTCTTCCTGGCCCCTGGAACCCTAGCTGCTTGGTTTTACTATGGCTGTCACTTAGCTGTTTGGAACCAATCAGATCCACATTGTTATAAAACTGCAGAGTTGTTTTGGTCCCAGAACTGACCTGAAGATGGCCCTAGAATCTCAGCAAGTGCTTGTTATAATTATGTGCCACATCCATAGAGTAACCCCAGTTCCTTCCATGATGTGATGGATATTCCTTCAATGGCTTGCATTTTGTCACACACTGTCTAACAGTGCTAGAATTGTATCCCTTCTTTGCCCTCTTCTGTCTTTGGTAATATCTGCCCTCTGCTCAATGGATTGAATCAGAATTCTGTTTTAAAGGGTATAGTACACACCTTAATTAGAGTGTCTAGCTTTGGAGACAACATTTGTCTCATTGCAGATGTGGATATTGCCTTAGAATTCTTCCCTTGATGGTTTTGCATCTCCCTTCATGTTTCCTTTTCCTGTTAAATCATGTGCCCTTCCAATAAATACACTGAACAAGGACATTTTGCTTCCAGCATTTACCAGCCTGTTTAATTCTTCTGTGAAGTTTTTTTTAGTCCTACCAGTAGACCTTAACAATGATAGATAGATAAATACATACATAGACATAGAGTGAGTTAATTAACATTTTTCATGCACTCAAATTTAATTCCAAAGGAATTTTTTTTGCCATTAAAATATCTGACCATTTCTACTTATGTTTTAGATGAATATTGTGTGATTGTGGATTTCTTCTGGGAAAAAAAAAGCATGTAGACATAAAATAGAAGAAATGCTTTCTTAAAGCAAACTAATTGTCTGTCCAGGGTTGGCATTCAGTTCTAGCAGAGGTTTCCAGGGATGATACAGTCACCCTGTTTGGGGTGTCCATTCAGATGGATACTTATGTAGTATGCATGATTATGAGATTAGAGAGGAAGCTGGGGTGAGGGATTAATAGAGACTGAGCTTAACATCAAGGAAAGAGAAATAATAGGTTCCTGATAATGAAGGTTGGCATTCTTCTTCTGGTATCCTATCTAAACTAAGATAATTTACAAAAATAAGAGTCCATAGTCCCTGTGTATTTTACCCTGACCAGACCAAAGCTAGAGGGTTGTGGTAAATTGTGAGCACTATGTTTTAGGATGAACTGGAGAGTGTCCAGAGGAAGACAGTCTGAATAGTAAAGACTTTTTTATTTTGAATGGAAATTGGTTAAAGGAATTAGCCTAGAGAAACCTCAGAGGGGACACAATAGCTGTCTTTAGAGACTTGAAAGATTGCCATATGGAAGATAAATTAAAATTGTTCTCCTTGGATCCAGAAGACAAAGCTAAGAGTAATGAGTAGAATTTGTAAAATGATTAATTTAAGCTTGATGTCAGGAAATTTTCTAACATTTAGTCCTAGCTAAAAGTGGAATGGGCTTTTTCAAGAGATGATGTGTAGTCTTCTTGTTGTAGGTCTGTTTTCAAGAAGAGATTGGATCATATTTCAAATTATTGTCATGATAATTCTTTTGGGCTGAATTAAATAACTATTGAACTCTTTTCAATATCTGGGATTTTGTGATACCACAGAAGTTTTGCTGTGAGTGGAAAATATTGGATCATAAGCAAATTAGATGCTCATGAAATAAATTACCTGCAAACTATGAATAGGTGAAGAGCTCATGATCAAAAAAAAGAAATAAAAAGGTTAATAGGAGGGAAAATAGATAATCTTAGTTATGTAAAATTAAAAATCCTTTTCAAAAGCAAAACTAATACAGCTAAAATTAGAAGAGAAATAGGTAAGAGGGAGGGAATCTTTGCAGTAAGTTTCTTTAATAAAGGTCTCTTTTTTTACAACACATAGGGAACTGACCTAAATTTCTAAAAATAAAAGACATTCTCCAGTTGAAAAATGGTTAAGGGATATAAATAGAAAGTTTTCAGAGAAAGAAATCCAAGCTATCAATAACCATATGAAAAAAATGTTCTAAATGTCTAATAATTAGAGAAGAGCAAAGTAAGACAACCCAAAGGTACCATCTCATACTTATCAGATTTTTTTTTTTTTTTTTTTTTTTTTAAATTTTTTATTTTATTTTATAATTATAACATTTTTTGACAGTACATATGCATGGGTAATTTTTTACAACATTATCCCTTGCACTTACTTCTATTCAGATTTTTTCCCTTCCTCTCCCAACCCCCTCCCCCAGATGGCAAGCAGTCTTATATATGTTAAATATATTACAGTATAATTTAGATACAATATATGTGTGTAGAACCGAATTTTTTGTTGCACAGGAAGAATTGGATTCAGAAGGTAAAAATAACAGTTTACATTCATTTCCCAGTGTTCCTTTTCTGGATGTAGCTGGTTCTGTCCATCATTAATCAATTGGAATTGGATTAGTTCTTCTCTATGTTGAAGAAATCCACTTCCATCAGCATACATCCTCATACAGTATCATTGTTGAAGTGTATAATGATCTTCTGGTTCTGCTCGTTTCACTCAGCATCGGTTGATGTAAGTCTCTCCAAGCCTCTCTGTATTTCTCCTGTTGGTCATTTCTTATAGAACAATAATATTCCATAACATTCATATACCATAGTTTACCCAACCATTCTCCAATTGATGGACATCCATTCATCTTCCAGCTTCTAGCCACTATGAAAAGGGCTGCCACAAACATTTTGGCACATACAGGACCCTTTCCCTTCTCTAGTAGTTCCTTGGGGTATAAGCCCAGTAGTAGTATGGCTGGGTCAAAGGGTATGCACATTTTGATAATTTTTTGGGCATAATTCCAGATTGCTCTCCAGAATGGTTGGATTCTTTCACAACTCCACCAACAATGCATCAGTGTCCCAGTTTTCCCACAGCCCCTCCAACATTCATCGTTATTTGTTCCTGTCATCTTAGCCAATCTGACAGGTGTGTAATGATACCTCAGAGTTGTCTTAATTTGCATTTCTCTGATCAATAGTGATTTGGAACACTCTTTCATATGAGTGGAAATAGTTTTAATTTCATCATCTGAAAATTGTCTGTTCATATCCTTTGACCATTTATCAATTGGAGAATGGCTTGATTTCTTATAAATTAAAGTCAATTCTCTGTATATTTTGGAGATGAGGCCTTTATCAGAACCTTTAACTGTAAAAATGTTTTCCCAATTTGTTACTTCCCTTCTAATCTTGTTTGCATTAGTTTTGTTTGTGCAGAAACTTTTTAATTTGGTGTAATCAAAATGTTCTATTTTGTGATCAATAATGGTCTCTAGTTCTCCCTTGGACACAAACTCCTTCCTCCTCCACAAGTCTGAGAGGTAAACCATCCCATGTTCCTCCAATTTATTTATGATTTCGTTCTTTATGCCTAAATCTTGGACCCATTTTGATCTTATATTAGTATGTGGTGTTAAATGTGGGTCCATGCCTAGTTTCTGCCATACTAATTTCCAGTTTTCCCAGCAGTTTTTGTCAAATAATGAATTCTTATCCCAAAATTTGGGATCTTTGGGTTTGTCAAAGATTAGATTGCTATTTTTATTCACTATCTTGTCCTGTGAACCTAACCTATGCCACTGATCAACTAGTCTATTTCTTAGCCAATACCAAATGGTTTTGGTGACTGTTGCTTTATAATATAGCTTTAAATCAGGTACACTTAGACCACCTTCCTCTGACTTTTTTTTCATTAGTTCCCTTGCAATTCTCGACCTTTTATTCTTCCATATGAATTTTGTTGTTATTTTTTCTAGGTCATTAAAATAGTTTCTTGGGAGTCTGATTGGTATAGCACTAAATAAATAGATTAGTTTGGGGAGTATTGTCATCTTTATTATATTCGCTCGGCCTATCCAAGAACATTGAATGTCTTTCCATTTATTTAAATCTGACTTTATTTTTGTGGCAAGTGTTTTGTAATTTTGCTCATATAATTCCTGACTCTCCTTTGGTAGATATATTCCCAAATATTTGATACTATCGACTGTTATTTTGAATGGAATTTCTCTTTGTATCTCTTGCTGTTGGATTGTGTTGGTAATGTATAAAAATCCTGAGGATTTATGTGGATTTATTTTGTATCCTGCGACTTTGCTAAAATTCTGAATTATTTCTAATAGCTTTTTAGCAGAGTCTTTGGGGTTCTCTAAGTATACCATCATGTCATCTGCAAAAAGTGACAATTTGATTTCTTCATTTCCTACTCTAATTCCTTGGATCTCTTTCTCGGCTCTTATTGCCAAGGCTAGAGTTTCTAGTACTATATTGAATAGTAATGGTGATAGTGGGCAACCTTGTTTCACTCCTGATCTTACAGGGAAAGGTTCTAGTTTATCACCATTACATATGATGTTTACCGAAGGTTTTAAATATATGCTCCTTATTATTTTAAGGAATAGTCCATTTATTCCTATACTCTCAAGCGTTTTTAGTAGGAATGGATGTTGGATTTTATCAAATGCCTTTTCTGCATCTATTGAGATGATCATATGGTTTTTATTAATTTGATTATTAATATGGTCAATTATACTAATAGTTTTCCTAATATTAAACCAGCCCTGCATTCCTGGTATAAATCCCACTTGGTCATAGTGTATTATCCTGGGGATGATTTTCTGAAGTCTATTTGCTAATATCTTATTTAAGATTTTAGCATCAATATTCATTATGGAAATTGGTCTATAGTTTTCTTTCTCAGTTTTCGATCTACCTGGTTTAGGTATCAGTACCATGTCTGTGTCATAGAAGGAATTTGGTAGGACTCCTTCGATCCCTATTTTTTCAAATAGTTTACATAGCATTGGAGTTAGTTGTTCTTTAAATGTTTGGTAGAATTCACCTGTAAATCCATCTGGTCCTGGGGACTTTTTCTTAGGAAGTTGGTTAATAGCTTGGTCTATTTCTTTTTCTGAGATGGGACTATTTAGACTACTTACTTCTTCCTCTGTTAATCTGGGCAAGCTATATTTTTGAAGGTATTCTTCCATTTCATTTAAGTTATCAAATTTATCGGCATAAAGTTGAGCAAAGTAGCTCCTAACTATTGTTCTAATTTCCTCTTCATTAGTGGTGAGTTCACCCTTTTCATTTTCAAGACTATCAATTTGCTTTTTCTCTTTCCTTTTTTTAATCAGGTTTACTAAGGGTTTGTCTATTTTGTTGGTTTTTTCATAAAACCAACTCTTAGTTTTATTAATTAATTCAATAGTTTTTTTACTTTCAATTTTATTAATCTCACCTTTTATTTTTTGAATTTCAAGTTTTGTGTTTGTCTGGGGGTTTTTAATTTGTTCCTTTTCTAGCAATTTTAGTTGTAAACCCAATTCGTTGGCCCTCTCTTTCTCTATTTTATGCAGGTAGGCCTGTAGAGATATAAAACTTCCCCTAATTACTGCTTTGGCTGTATCCCACACATTTTGGTATGATGTCTCATTATTGTCATTTTCTTGGGTGAAGTTATTAATTATGTCTATGATTTGCTGTTTTACCCAATCATTCTTTAGTATAAGATTATTTAGTTTCCAATTATTTTTTGGTCTATTTTCCCCTGGCTTTTTATTAAATGTTATTTTGATTGCATTATGGTCTGAAAAGGATGCATTTACTATTTCTGCCTTACTGCATTTGATTTTGAGGTTTTTATGCCCTAGTATATGATCAATTTTTGTATAGGTTCCATGAACTGCTGAGAAGAAAGTATATTCCTTTCTGTCTCCATTTAGCTTTCGCCAAAGATCTATCATATCAAACTTTTCTAGTATTCTATTTACCTCTTTGACTTCTTTCTTATTTATTTTGTGGTTTGATTTATCTAATTCTGATAGTGCAAGGTTGAGATCTCCCGCTATTATAGTTTTGCTATCTATTTCCTCTTGCAACTCTCTTAATTTCTCTTTTAAGAATTTAGATGCTGCACCACTTGGTGCATACATGTTTAATATTGATACTGCTTCACTGTTGATGCTTCCCTTTAGCAGGATATAATGCCCTTCCTTATCTCTTTTAATTAGATCAATTTTTGTTTTTGCTTGATCTGAGATGAGGATGGCTACTCCTGCTTTTTTGGTTTTGCCTGAAGCATAATAGATTCTGCTCCACCCTTTTACTTTTAGTTTGAATGTCTCATCCTGTTTCAGGTGTGTTTCCTGTAAACAACATATAGTAGGATTCTGACTTTTAATCCAGTCTGCTAACTGCTTCCTCTTTATGAGGCAGTTTGCCCCATTCACATTTATGGTTAGAAGGACTAATTCTATATTGCTTGCCATCCTATTAACCCCTGCTTATGCTTTTCCCCTTTCCTTCCCTTTTACCCTCCTATCCAGTATTCAACTGGTAAACACCACTTGCTTTTCACAGCCCTCCCTTTTTAGGATCCCTCCCCCACCTTAAAGATCCTCCCCTTATTTTACCCCTTTTCCTCGAAATTACTGTATTCCCTTCCCCTTAGCTTACTCCTTCCCTTTCACTTTTCAATGAAGTGGAAGAAGTTTCACCATAAATCGAATATGTCTATTGATACACGCTATGTTCATCTCCCTCCTTTCTTTCTCTCAGATATAATAGGTTACCTTTGCCTCTTCATGAGATGTAGTACCACCACTTTATACTTTTTTATGATATAATCTCCTTTCCACCTCTAGTTTCTAAGACAAATTGTACATATGTTCTTTACATATTTTTTTGACAGAAGTATAGTTCTCAAGATTTCTTTTTACCTTTTTTAGAAGTCTCTTGAGTTCTGTATTTGAAGATCAAACCTCTTATGTAGGTCTGGTTTTTTCATCAAAAATAGATGGAATTCATTTATTTCGTTAAATGTCCATCTTCTTCCCTGGAAAACGATGCTCATTCTTGCTGGGTAAGTTATTCTTGGCTGCATACCAAGTTCCTTAGCCCATACTTATCAGATTAACAAAGATGACAGAAAAGGAAATGACTAATGTTTAAGGTGTTGTGGAAAAACAAATGCATTAATGTGCTATTGGTAGAATTGTAAACTGATCTAATCATCCTGGAAAGCAATTTTAAATTATGCTCCCAAAATGATTAAAGTGTACATACCTTTTGACCCATTGTTATTAGGTCTAATAACCAAAGAGATACACACACACACACACACACACACACACACACACACACACACACACCAATTCCTGTCCAGTCTTTGAGGGGAAAGGGCACCTCCCATATTCATGACCGGAACATATTGTGCATATAATAAAAATTGGGCCCTCATTGGCCAATCTCCCTGTTACACTACCATTACGATGAACATTCTATATAATTTATTTTGCAAGTGTTCATTAATCAAAAAGAGAAATTTTGAAGAAAGTAGTTTTTCGAGTAGTTTTCAAATTATCATAAACTGATTAGATAATCAAATCCTAGAGACTAATGTAAGAATATGGTGACTTATCCATGATGGGTTGAATCCAAGGGGTGATTCAAAACAGTCTGGGGAAAACCTAAGACTCCAAAAGCTGTGGTTGATAGTCCAGAGTGCTCTCTAATGTTTGTGAGTATGCACGATTGGTGAGATGAACCACCCTGATTCTTGACACTGTTGTCTACTACTACTGTTGTTAGTAGTAGACCAAGAATCCCCTCTACAGTAGCCTTAAAAATGGAAATACATCCTTCACTTGAGACTTCTAGGAAGTGATATACTATGACCTCCTAAGGAAATCCATTTCATTCTTAGAAAGTTCTATGGTCTAAAGTCAATTAGCATTTATTAAGTGTCTACTTTATTAAGTTCCTACAGCTAGGGACTCCCAGGCCAGGAGTCAGGAAGATTCATAAGTTCAAATCTGGCCTCAAATACAAGCTGTGTGACTCAGGGCAAGTTACTTCATCAATTTGCCATCAGTTTCCTTATTTGTAAAATTAACTGGAAAAGGAAATGGCAAACTAATGCTATAAATTTGCCAAGAAAAACCTCAAATGGGATCATAAAGAGTCAGACATGAATGAAAAAAATGAATGAATTGAAAATTGTCTACTATGTTCTAAGTACTGTGCTAAGGACTGGAGTATTAGCAATTAAATTAAGCTTAACTCTCTAAACTCTCTAAAATGAAATAGAACAAGTCTAATCTCTTTTCCCACTAAAGTTGTCATTCAAACACGTCTAAAATGTCTTCTTCAATTCTCTAAATATTTTCTTTTGAAGATGATTTTCATGTAGCAGGAGCTCAAGGTCCTTCTCCATTCTTGTCATTCTCCTATTGATAACAGTCCCATTGATAACAATATATCAATGGTCTTTTAGAAATCTAGCCACTGGAGCTCAATGCCACACTCTAGATGTTGTCTGATCAGAGTAGAGAACAGCTGACTATTTCATTCCTCATTCCAGACTTTGCCTCTCATCAATATTTTTCCCTTTCATTCCGTTTGCTTGTATCTTTTTCCCTTCTCCTCTTTCTCATTTCTTTGCCTTTGGAGTTATTAGAGAGAGGAAACAGTCTCTCTTCTCTCATTTGAGGTCTTATAAGCCAAGACTGGAAGACCAGTTGCTGTATTGCTTGTATTGCCAAAGATTAGCATTCAGGCACTATTTGGAGGAGGTGACCTATCAGGTCACTTTTAACACAGTGATTCTCTGTTTCTGATTCCATGTATCCTAGAAGTTGTTCAGGTAAAGTGGATGGAGCTAGTACCTCATCAAGGTCAAAGAAGAAAAATAATGGAAGAGCTAAAGAGAGAGGAGCAGCAGCTACTGGGGAAAGGAGAAATCTGAGGATTTTCCTCTCATCAAATATAGGGATTATGGTAGCAAAAGAATGAAAAACACCAGAGACTTTTCTTTATCTTCTCTGAGAAACTAGTGGGATGATTGTGCTATAGAACTGGAGAACATAATACAGGATGACAAGAAGAAAACCTTGGCTTATAAGACTTAAGATGAGGGAAGGGACATCATTCCCTCTTTCCATTAACTCCAAGACAAACAAAGTAGAAAAAGGAACATATTATAGCCAGTGGCAGGAGGGGAAAAGATATGAGCAAAGGGAATAAAAGGGAAAAAAAAATCCCTAAAGTCTTTCATAGCCCTGTGGAAAATAAACATGTATGAATCAAGATCTATATAGTAAACATTTATTAAGCATCTGATATATGTAATTTCTTGTTAGGTAGTTTATGAATCCTGTTCTTGGAACTTCTTCTCTTGATAATGATAGTTTTGGGAGAAAGGATCAATTCTTATTTTGTCTTATATTCTGCCTCATAGAGCATATTCTATCCTTGGGCATATCCTGAACTTTGTAATAATTGGCTATAATATTATAAAGTTGAATTGTATTTATATTTTCAGCATGCATAACCTCAAGGGAGTTAATTAGTTCCATATATTTATTGCCTGCTATTGGCAATAGTGCTTTATTTTTATTTTTTTTAGAACTCTTTCCTTCAAACTTGGATTTACAGAATCTCAAAGTTAGAAGGAACTTAAGAGGTCATCTAGCCCCCAGCTTCTTGAACTGTGATTTGTGAACCCGTATAGGGTCTTGTATCTAAATGTGAGGGTTGTAAAATTATTATTTATTATCAATAATGTTTGGTTTATATGCCTATTTTATACACCAAACTATCTGAGATCATATAAAATTTCTTGGCTGAAAGGAGGTTATGAGTAGAAAAAGTTTAAGAAGACTTAGTTTAGCCCAATCTATTCCTGAATAAAAATCTTCTTTACTTGCTTTGGCAAGTGGTCCTCCAGGCTTTGCTTGAAGACTCTTGATATGTCAGGATTTATTATAGAGGTGTGCCATTCTGCTTTTCAAGAATTATGTTAAGAAGATTTTTCTTTAATTTTATTGAAGTTACCTCTCTGCTGATTTCATTTATGATAGTTAGATATGTTCTACGCAACATATCAACATAAAACTAATATGTCTTCCCCATGACATCTCTTTAAACACTTGACAATTTTTTATGGCCTTCTCCTCTCTCCCTGCTTACCTCCTCCTGACAAATCTTCTCTTCTCCAGCCTAAATAGATCTGTTTCTTCATCTGAACCTTATGTAGTGTGATTTCCAGATTCATTGCCATCCTGTTTTCTTGCTCCACCCCAGATCTGTGTATAATGATCCAAATTTGACCTGACCAGAGCCACTTACAGTGAGATTCTAACCTGGTTTATGCTGGACACTCCATCTATCTCAGTAAGCCCAAGAACAATTTGGATTTTGTGGGATTTGCCCAAATAGAGCTAGCAATTGAGCTATTGAGCTAGCAATCTACTAAAACCTCCTATTTGTTTTCATATAATTTGTGATTCAAATGAAGAATTGTCTAACAATGTCTTTTCCATATATATACACTAGATTCTTTCAACCCAAGTGTAGAAGTTCATATTTGTTCCTAGTAAATTTTACCTTATTTGGTGCAGTGGATAGAAGGTAGGGTCTAGATGAAGAAGACTCATTTTCTTGAGTTCAAATCCAGCCTCAAATACCTATTGTGTGATCCTAGACAAGTCATTTAATCCTATTTGCCTCAATTCCATCATCTGTAAATGAGGTGGAGAAGGAAATGGCAAACCACACCAGTATCTTTGCCAAGAAAATCTTGAACAGGATCATGAAAAGTCAGACATAAGTGAAAAACTTATTAGATTTGGACCAACATTCTGACCTTAGTGTTCTAGATTTTTTTCAGTCACATCTGACTCTTTATGGCTCTATGAACCATAGCACACCAGACTTGTCTGAGGTCTGTCCAGGCTCATGTTCATTGCTTCTATGATGCTATCCATCCATCCCATCCTCTGTTGTCTCCTCCTTTTGTCTTCAATCTTTCCTACCATCAGAGTGTTTTCCAGTCTTGTCTTCTCATTATGTGATCAAAGTATTTAAGCTTCAACTTCACTATTTGTGTTTACAAGTAATCTGAATTAATTATTAAATATTTATTGATTTGATCTCCTTATTATCCAAAGGACTCCCAAAAGTCTTCTCCAATACCATGATTTTTTAAGACTTAGCTTTCCTTACAGTCCTATGCTCATAACTATACATCATTCTAGTCTATCATATTTAGTCTTGCCATATAAAGTGTTTTAGGTCATTCGAAAATTTCATAAGTAATGTCTCACTTGTCTTCATCCAACCTATCATAAAAGATATTAAACTTAGAAAGGACAAAGAGTTAGATCCCTTGGGTACTCCAAGAGAGACTTTCCTCCAAGTTGACACCTATCAATTATTCATTTGGAGAGGACTAATCATCCAAACATTTCAGATTTAATATAACTGATCCAATCACTTAGCTTATGCCTCTTTATTTGCTGAAAGGATAACATGAAAGACTTTGTCAAACTCTTGGTTGAAATCTAGAATAATATAACTACAGTTTTCCCTTGCTCTAACAGTTGAATCACACATACATATATGTAGGATGTATATAGATATAGATATATATACATGTATATGTGCATGAATATATATACATTTATACTCATATATGGTATATATATGGATGTAATCAGAAGAGATGTATGGGGTAAAGACAGGAAAAGAAACAATGATGAACCAAGAATTCCAATACATAGCCCAGGTACTTTGCAAAAAGGTCAGGATCAATGTAATACCTAATAAGGTCCTGTAAAAAATGTATTGAAATCACTGTCTTAGTTTAAAAAAAGGAGGCAATCTTTGGACTCCATTTTTAGTAGCTGAGAGCCACAGAGAAGAAAATTAAATTTCAAATATCTGTACATATAGCCTATTAATGATTTAGCCTTCCAAACATCTTTATCCATACACAGTTTAGTGAACAAAGCTTTTCTAACTCCTATTTTAAGTACTGTGTACATATTGCTTTGTACAGAGGCAGGAAACAAACAGTGAGATAAAAGAAAAAAGATCAAACAAAGCTTAAAGTTTCCTCCCCAAGGCATCACTATTTGCCCTTTCATTTTTCCTAAACCTTGTGGCTTTACCTGACATACATTGGGAAGTATCTTTTTATTCTGAGGACAATGTAACACAGAGCTATAATTATCAATTTTTGCACACAAGGAAGCAGCATAGCCTATACTCAAGATAAGTGATATAAAATGTATCCTCAGCTGCTACTGTGGAAGTCCTTGGATTGGGGGAAGGGGAAGACTGAGATTCAGTGAAGAGTTGTCACAACCATGTCACCTGGTAGCTTTTTATTTTGACTAATTATTTTTGCTTAACAAATGATAAGCTCAATTGTCTATGACTGAAAAACAGCAAATGTTGCAATCATGCATTGTCCCTCTAAAGCAAACTTTATCTGTCCTGCCCTTATATTTCTACCATAGTGTGATAGACTACAGATTAGGGGAAACACTATTATAAAGTAAGAAAAAAAGAGAGCTATAGAGACTAGACTTGGGATATTTTCCATTAACCTAACATTGTAATCTATTTTGTATAATTTGGTAATGCCCATCAAGAATATAGAATTTGTCCATTAGACTGATCTCCTTGAAACTAAAGACTAACTTTTGCTTCTGCTCTGGAGGAGGCTAAATCATTAATGGCCTATATGTAAAGATGTTTGAAATTTAATTTTTTTTCTGTATGGCTTTCAGCTACTGTAAATGTTTATTAACTGACTGAAGACACTTGAAAATTACTACTGTTGTAATTCGTCCTTTAGTAAAGACCATAAGAGTATCGGCAGTGACTCAAAAACAAATCCTGGGAGTAGCAACTAGGTTTTCCACTAAATTTTTGGAATTAGGCTGGGTAAAGGGAAGGAAAGAAATCTACTATCCCTTTTTAAGTCATTATAAGAAATATGTATTAGCGACAAAGAAATGGAAAGGTTGTTACTTTTATTTGGTGTTACTAATCTTTTATTTACTGCCTGGAATATAGTAGGAGCTTAGTGAATGTTTATTGATTGCTTTTCTGACTTGTGACTGGCTATATATAATTGGAGATTTGGGGGCACCATCTTATTCATTTGGGGGCTGGCTTGATTTTACACACATACACATATACATGTGTATGTAATATATTGTTATTAACATGCAATAATATATTTAATATAATGTATACATATATTATAATGATCATTATAGATGAATATAATAAATATTTATGTTAGCCAAATTAATGTGACAGAATCAGCCTGGATATGTTCAACTTGAAAATAGGTTAGAAAAAAAAGATTTTTATTTAAAATGTTGGTTTTCTCACAGCAAAATTTCCTTTAAACTCTAGGGCCACTGAGATAACAGCCACAGAGAGCTATTGTACCCAGTGTTGGTTTCTCTGATATATTCTCAGGTATATTAGGATAGCTATCCTTTCTGGGCTACACTCCAGATTTCCTGTATTGTGCTCCCCAAACTGCTTCATTCTTCTGTTCTCTCCAGTCATGAAATTCAACTATTAGAAATATCCTCTGAATCTCTGGCCTCTCCTTCTGATTGGGTGGCTACTCCCAGAATCCCCATTTAAGGAGGAACTCCCTTTCTCTTGTTTTAAGTGATGACTTCCTCATAAAATATAAGCTCCTTGAGAACAAAAACTGTCTTTTTCTTTTATAAGTATTCTCAATGCTTAGCACTTGTCTGGTGCTTATTAAATGTTTATTTAAAAAGAATCCTAACAACAATATTCCTGACAAGTGGAGGAACACACTACCTCCCAAAATAAGCTCTCATCACTGTAAAATTTCTTTTACAGATATTAAGCTCAAATTTATCCCTTTCAATGTTGAAAAATTGCCCATGCATATGTTTTTATATAAAAAGCTATAAAAAGTTAAAAAAAGATATTAAACTATTAATTGTTATTCTTTGAGACTAACCTTTTAGTTAGTTTTGAAACCTATACCTCTTCATTTTCCCACAAGAATAGGATCAAATACTTTGTCCAATATGTTAGGGGAAAATACTGTTTTTGCCTTTGCATTGCCCCCTATCTTTTAACACCCAATTTTCACTTCTTGAAGATTATAGCTAAAAAATATTTCTTTGTCAAGTCAGGAAAACTAAGATAAAAACTTCTCCAGGATAGCAGGAAATCCTACCAAGCTTTTGGTGTTAAATGTGTATTGCACACATGTTAATCAGCTGCATGTAAACTTTGTACATTTTTTAATGAAATTCTTTATTGAACAAAAGATCTATAATTAGATATTATTGTAGCTCTTGACTCTGTGTTGTTTTCTCTAATTGCTAAGGTGGTTTTATATAAGATTCACTTTTAAAATTGACTATAGAATTCTTACCACCCTTCATGCTCTTACAAATACCAATAAAATTGTGGAGACTTATCATTTACCCTTTTTTTAAAGTAAAAGTTAAAAGTTAGAATATTTGAAGGAAATGAGCTTGTTTTTAATTTGCTTTTCTATGTAGAATGTAATTCTATGCATGCTGTATATTGTTTAGACTTTGATATATGACTAGACATCTGAGTGAGCTCATTATATAAATTATAATGCAATGTACAATAAGCTAGTTCTAGAATTGAATAAGAGATTGAGCTGTATTGCATTTAGAAAAATGCGTACCATTTCTCTAAAGTTTTTATTGACATCACTTACACTTCCCAATATGTCCTTCCTTAGCCCAGAAAATCGTTCCTTACAATATAATAATAATAATAATAATAATAATCAGAAGAAGAAGAAAGGAAAAAGCACATATACCAAGCCCTACCTTGTATGCATATTTCCAAAGGATTATAAGAGGTTCATTTACATATTTTCTTTTTAGATCAAGCTTAATCATTAGAGTTATGCAGAATGTAGCTTTGGTTTTTGCTTCCATCATTCCATATAATTGTCATTATATTGAATGTATATTTTGTGTCTCTGGATCTACATATTTCATTTTGCATTGGCTCAAGTTTCTCAGGATTCTTCATAGCATTTGTTTCTTACCTTATTTATCCATTTCCCAATCTGTGGATGCCTACTTTAGTTTTGTAGTGTTTTCAAGGTCCAAAAAGACCTCTCCTACAAATCCTAACTCATTTAACCCAGTGATGCTCTATGCATATGAAACATTAGATATTGTGATTTCAGAAAATGAGAATGATTCATAAAAATCAATCAATGGAAAGACTCACATAATATATGTGTACATGTATACATATATATGTGTGTGTATATATATATATATATATATATATACACATATATTCTGACCCCTCTCTCACAAACATATGCCCTCTTTCTACACCTAGAGTCCTTCATTTTTCTTCTGAAATATAAGAAGCTTGCTTGACCTTTGGTTCCTTGAAGTCAGAATCAGTCACTGAATATAAGTGGCATAGCAATGGAAGACTTAAGAAGGTACAAAGTGAAAGGGCACAAAAGAATCACTGGTGAGCCACAGGATAGAGGGTGGGCTGGTCACTGAGCAAGAATGAGAGAAAACACAAAGAAAACATGAGCCGAACACCTTGGCACTTTAAAAGAAGTTGGCACAATAAAAGAAGGGCAATGGAAGAGAAGAAGAGGAACACCGTTTATGTTCTATAAATCTTCTAGAAGGGTTTTTGGGGGAAGAACTAATGAGAATTCCACAGAATGAGGGACCATGAACTGGCAGAAATTTGAATCAGCTTGAAATATGTGTGTGCAGGATGATGTAATCACAAATTCATTTAAGTATAAATGAATCAAGTTTACTTTAGTGACTCGGTGAAAAAAAATTCTCTTCATTATTATTTTTATTAGTATTATGATAATAAATACTTTTCACACTCACTATGTGCCAGCCACTGTGATAACATGTTTTAGACAGTACTTTATTTCATCAACTTTTAATTTGGCTTTAGACACATCATTCTGTCTTTATATTTTGAAAGCAAAAGAAATCTCTTCTGTGATCTGTCATGTAGAAATGATAAAATCTGTTTTAAATAAGCCACCTTATTGTTAATGTTTAATCTAGTTATGTGCTCTGCAAGTTTGATTATTCATAGAATCATAGAATGTTAGAACTATAAAAGGCTTGAGTTCATCATCTTTATTCTATGGGGGAGCTAATGTTGGTATTGTGCCCATTCACAGGATACAAGGCACAGAATTAGAAAAAATTCCAGAGACCATTTAGCTATCTAACACCTAAAGAAACTCAGGACCATGGAGAGTAAATGATCATAAAGAATCTGAAAAGAATTCATCTACTCTGTCCAGTTCTCACATTTTATAGATAAGGAAATTGAGACCTGGTGAGGTCCAAGGTTACACAGGCAGTGTTAGAGTGAGAGTGGGGAGTAAGGACAAGTCCATCTTACTTTAAACCCCACCTCTTTTCACTATGCAAGTCTGTTCTCTTATAGCAAATGAACTGATTTGGAGTCAGATTGTTAAAATAACTCTGGGTATCGTAAGTTAAAACAATGGTAGCTCACAGAGTGATCTAACTCCATAATTTTAATTCAATGCATTTCAGTCTTGTTTGCCTCAGTTTCTTATCTGTAAAGTAAGCTGGAGAAGGAAATGTCAAACTACTCTGGTATCTCTGCAAGAAAACCCCAAATGTAGTAACAATGAATCAAACATGACTGAAAAATAAATTAGTAAATTTCTTCCATGTGTTTCATGAAGAAGGATGTGTGTGCTCACTTTGTCCATGTAGGGCAAAAGACACATATTGCGTATTTTCATATAGGTCTGTTTGGATGTGGCCCATGAATAGATATTGCTAGAGACTCCCCTTCTCTAAAGAAAATTTTTATTCCTACCAAGGAGGGGAAGCAAGAAAGATTAGTACCAATACCTAATCTCTCCACTCTTCTCAAAGAAAGGATGTCAGGCTAAAATTAGCCCTCTTTGTCAGTCTAGGGAAAATAATTTTTAGATTCAAAATGAGTTCCTGATCACTATTTCTTAATGGACAACATATATCCCGACCTTTATATTCAAGCCTAGTCTCTTCCCACCAAATTCCAGTTCCAAAATGAGCACACAACAAATAACAAATAAACTCATTGATCTGAAGCTGAAAAAGAACTCAGAGAAAATGTACAGATGAGAATGTATGAGAAAATACACAGCATAAATGAGTCCTCTCCTTAGGAATGAACTATCACAGTTCAACCAAGAGAGAAACATTTCCAGATCTCACTAAAAGGGAAATTCCCCAAAGTCTTCAAGGTAGTGTAGCTTGGAATAGGAACATGATTGAGGTGCTACCTTTTCTACACATTGTCTTCTTTCATTCTTTTCAGGGACCCGAAGGTAATCTGGATGTAGATGTTTTGTTTATTGAAGCTGGAAGCCACAAACTAAGATCTTTTTTCCCAAGGTCTTCAAACATTGTATAATCAATCTCCAAAAGGAGATAGGTTCTATGAAAATGAACTGTAAGCTGTATGTTTTTATAATTGTGGTCCTTTGATACTATAGTGAGATCTACTTCTCTATTTAGTGTAGCCAATACATACATATATCTATATGTAATTGTGCATATATTTTAAAGCACTTGCCATTTATAACATACATGAAAAATATTCAACAATATTAAACTGAGCACAGGACTTGTTTATTTCTGCCTTTTTCAAATAAATATCTAAGCTGTAAATCCTATGTAAGTTACATTTGAGAATCCTCACAGTCTTAAAATTCTTGACTTTTTCACTTAATTTCTGTGGTCAAAATCCAAGTTTTACATTCATGTGTGTCTTCCAAAAATAAATAAAAAATTATATAATAAACTCATTGCTTTGGGCTTTTTTTTTTTAACATTTGCTGCAGTGTCACTAATTCCCCTGGTTATTTCAGATTCAGTACATAAGACCCACACTAGCAGTTTTACTTTGAATTTATACTTGAGATTTCTCCTTCTTTTGTGATGGTGGCAGCTTGAAGGCACCTGAGAGTTCACTCATTAGAGTTTTCTACTTTTGATGTGAATCCCTTGTTAGGAATCAGCACTTTCCACGGTCATTAGCTTTTTCTGTTCTGCACTGATTTCCATTTAGTAGGCAGTTTCAGCTGCTGTTGTTAGGTCTGTGAATTTGCTGGATTTAACTTATTCATCACAGTTCATAAAATCTTTCTTTGCTTTTTAAAGTCTCTCAAGTTGTTGAAGGATGAATACTGGGGCAGAGGAAGGACTGGAAGAGAATTCATATAGTTGGACTCAGTCTCCTCAATTCAAGGAACTATTAATTATTACTTATTTTAATCCTGAAACATAAAGTAGTAGCAGTTGGAATTCAAGAGGATATGTTCAATCTAAATTAACCCTAATTTGTTAAGTATTGTCTATATTCCAGCTTCTTATGCTGTGGGTCATGACCCCAAATGAGATCTCAAACTAAATGTGGTGGTCATGAAATTATGGTTTGTTATCATAAATATTTGATTTATATACCTATTCCCTGGGATCATGTAAAATTTTTTCAGGTGAAAAGGGGTCACAAATGGAAAAAAAAGTTTAAGAATCCCTGCTCTATATGTCCATAATAATGTTGGTCACAATAGGGAATAAAAAGGAAATATAAAGTATCATCTTTGCGATTCAGGACAATCTAGTCTTATTAAGGCGATAAGTGTTGAGTACTTATACGTATAATCTAGGTGGCTATATTTTTAAGAAATTCAGACAAAAATGGCATCGAGGTAGTGAAGTGGCTAGAGTTAGGAGAACTTGAGTTCAAATATGCTCTCAGATACTTAGTAATTATGTGACCTTGGTTAAGCCTCATCAAATACAAAAAAGAAAGAAATATGCATATCACTATGTCAGACAAGATCTGTAATTTCATTTTTATAAGAAACTTCCCATAATGAAATTTCTTCCTATTCAGTTTTGAATTTCTTCAATTGACATCTACTCCACAACTCATAGTCTTAGAAAGTTGTTAGGAAATTGAGGAGTTTGCCTTCAAGACCAGCTTTCTCTCCATTACAGCACAAGTATCTCTGATATGCATATACATACATACATATCTATATCTATCTATATATATGTATATACATATATACACATACATACACACATCACTATGTATGCTTATTATCAGGAAATGAAAACGAAATTATCCAGGTAGCTTTCAAGAAAGACATAGGACTTGATATAGGAAGTGTTGAAAAACTGACAGCATTTATACAAGTGGATAGTAAAGGGGCTCTCTAGACCATCTCACAAAAGAGAAGGAATAAAGGTCACAAAGGATGAATAAGATAGTGTGGCAAAGGGACAATATGATAAATCTGTCCATAGTGGTGAGGAGGTGTGCGAGTGAGTAGCAATAAGATGAAGCAAAATTATAGGTCTAGAGTGCCATAAGAAAATGGTTAGGCTTGATGTAAGAAACGTCAATTTTGGATAACAGATGAGGTAAATGACAATCATTTCTTTAAGGTAGATATCTGCTTTCCTCGAGATTCAGAATGACAGTGAATGGGATTTTGGAAAAAGGCAGGACCCATTGCAAATTGTGGTACTGGTGTTCCTTTAGCATCAGTGATGTTTCATCATTCTATCAAAATGTTATTAGTTACAGCAAAGTCATCAATTCAAAACCTTAAGACTGCTACCCTTCCTTTTCCTCTCAAAGGATCAGTAAACACCTTTTTGTATTTTGCTTTTTCTGCCCATGTATTCATAGAATCTGACGTTTATGTATCTCTTTAAAGTTTATGAAATGAATATGTTATGTTATAAAGTGAGTATTTACAAAGTGAATATATTAGCATGTTCAAACTTTCCAATAACTCTTAGGTGAATACCATAAACACCAAGATGATAGTTCCACAGATATATGGTGTATTGTCATCTGAGAAGGGGAACTGGCCTTCATTTAGAGTTTTTACTCAGGCTGGTTTTACTTGAAAGTTATATGTTGGGTTGTCAAAGATTGAGAGGCTTTGACAGTGGTCTACTTCAATCTCTGCTGATGTCTGAGTCATTTTAGACAAAGCAGAAGAGTTCTATTCCTCACTTATTAAAGTATCATTTACCCTCAAGATTTTGCAATTCTAAGGAGCAGAAGATCTGAAAGAAAGTATTGAAGAAGTCTTTCTAGCATTGAAGTGTAAAGGCAAACAACTGTATGAAAACTGAACCCCCAGAACCCTGACCTCCTTTATGCTAGATGCCAACATTTACAGACAACCAGGCCCCAAGTACCTGATAGGGGTCATCTTTTGCTTTGACATTCTCTGAAATCTGCCACATACTAACCCTCCCTAGATACCAAGCTGATGCTTTACAGGACCACACCATGCTCCCTCCATCTGTCTGCAACTTCTTTGGCTTCAGAGGCAAGCTAACTATTTTTATCTTTTATCACAGATGTCCTTCGTTTTGTTTCTTTATCAATTCCTTAATGGTACATGGCCTTTTACGTCTATTTCTCTCCTTCTGTAGGTGACTTTGGGTGCCTTGAGATGAACTGTTTGTTTTATTGTCTTTTGCACTATCAATATTTTGTTTAGCTTCTTTTCAGGGTTAAATAAACAGTAGTGAATTCTCAGTGAAATATCTTAGGTCAAGCTTACATTATTTAACCTTTCTTCCTCTGTTTCTTGGAACTGTTTATCTTATTGCCCTGTTTAAATGTCATGTTTACATCAAACATAAAATATTGTTTCAGGTACTTAACAGTTACGTGATCTTGGTCAAATCACTTTAATGCTTTCACCCTCAGTTTTCCCTATCTTGTAAAATGGGGTAACAATAGTAATATGGTTTTTGTGAGGAGCACATCCAGAACATATGTAACATGCTTTGCAAACTACTAAGGAATATATATATACATATATATATATGTATATGTGTGTGTACAACACATATATGTATGCATGTATGCATACATAGGCTGTATACATATATGCATATATGTGTACATATAAACATATATGCTTGGACTACCTGCCATCTAGGGGTGGGGGTGGGGGGTGTAAGGTCCCTTTAAATGGGCGGACACAGTGCATCGAGAGATTGAGGCCCAGAAGTAATTTCTGTGTATATTAGGACTGCCTTGTAGGTGGGATCTTGGCCACGATGAGATAGCTTCGTAATGGGTGACTCTCTCGCTGATTGGCTGTGTGTGTGACCTCACAGGCCCTTTATAAGCCCACTGCAGGCAGCAGTCGTTCTCTTTAACCTGGCGCTCTTCACCCTGGCTCCCTAGCCTGGGTGGCCAAGCCAAGATGGGTAGCCAAAAGAGGTAAGGAGTTTGGTAGTTAACATGTGGGTCTTCTGACCAGGTATTCACTCGGGCACCAACAAGTCAGGGCATCAGTCAGGGCATTATGTGAGTAGGTATAATAAAGGCTTTTAAGATTACTCGTGGCTGTTCTTGAGTGCGCTACCGGTTATTAAGCTATAGATTCAAGATATTGTGGCCAGAGACTTTTGAAGGCCTCAGAGGAGGCGAGCCGGGTAGAGTTCACACTGCAAAGGTCAGTGGTCAAAGGTACTCTGTTGGGCCTAGGACAGACTAGTAATTGTAACTTCCAGGACAGCACGTTACAGGGGGGGGAAGGAGGGGAAAAGTTGGAACAGAAGGTTTTGCAAAGGGTCAATGCTGAAAAATTGCCCATGCATATGTTTTGTAAATAAAAAGCTATAATAAAAATGTTTAAAAATGTAAAAATGACCACATATGCTTCCTATTGTTATTAGCTAGGTATTATCAAGTATATCCAGTTTTCATCATAAAATTCAAATGATCATGAGTGTTCAGTATTAAACTTACCAAAAGAAAAGAGTCAAAAATTTTTAAATCAAATTTGGCATTCTTGAAAAAAGCCCTGTAAACCCTCACCCTAGGGGTACTAGTTCTTCCTGAATATGTATGTACCCCAAGAGAGATTTAATTACTTTGCTAAAATCACACCATATCAGAGACAGGATTTCTTGTCTCTACATTCAGAGCTCTTCCCACCAATGAATCTAGCACTGACTTTGGACAAATAATGTTTGCTATGATTGATTGTTCCACTCTGATGTGAAAAGGTAACTATGGATTCTTTAGTGCTAGGTAAGTAGAACCATCTTTAACTGTTCTAAGTTCAAAAAGTTTCAAGGATTGGCCTAGTGATGGAATATGTCTGAAATTCTGAAAATGTTTCTCATAATCAAAGATCAGCCCAGTTACATTTGGAAGGGGCTGATCATCTGAAGGTTAGCCACTAGCTGCTCAATTCTATTTTTTTTTAATTTTTAATTTCTCGAGACAGCAATTTATGAAGTCATCTATTAAGGTGCTTGCTATCCTAATTGTTGAAGAGAATATAGATATAGATGAACCACAGCTCTTATATATTATTGATATGCTGATGACTCATTATCGTTTTATATATTATACAAATTATATATCTATCTATATCATCTCTATAGCTGTAAAGATAATGACAAACCTTAGTGGAATGAACACATACAAGAAGAATGAATAAATGAATGAATAGAAAAAAGAATGTAGTAAGCATGTATTATATGACAGACACAGTGCAAAGTGCCGCAGATGCAAAGGCAAGATAGGAAGAAAGTATCTGTGTTCAAGAAACTATATAAAAAGAATGATCCATGCCAGTGGTATGGATTGGAAATGGTGAGTAGTGGTATGATGAACTTGTTCCAGATAAGACAAGGCAAACATTCACCTATCAGAAGCCAGGGTCTCTGGGAAAAGTCTGAATTCTGAGAGTGTGGGTAAAACTATTATTTTCCCCAATACACTTAGGAGGAATTAATATTTGTGTGTATTAAATGAAATAAGTTCTGCAAGGAAAATTAAGTTTTCAGAATAATGAAAAAACTTTTATATACTGAAATTTTGCTAAAATTGATAATTATTTCAAGTAGTTTTCTTATTGATTCTCTATGATTCTCTAAATGGAAATCATAACATCTATGAAGAGTGATAGTTTTGTTTTCTCATTGCCTATTCTAATTCCTTCAATTTCTTTTCCCTCTCTTATTGCTATAGCTAAAATTTCTAGTACAATATTGGATAATAGAAGTGATAATGGATACCTTTGTTTTGCCCTTGATTTTGTGGGAGTAACTTCTAACTTATTCTCATTACAGATAATGCTTGCTGAGAGTATTAGATAAATAGTATTTGTCATTTTAAAGTAATTTTAATTTATTCTCATGCTCTCTAATGTTTTTAATAGAAATGGATATTGTATTTTTAAAGAATTTTTCTGCATCTATTGAAATAATCATATGATTTATGTTAGTTTTGTTATTGATATAGTCAATTATCATAGTAACTTTCCTAATAATGAATTAACCCTACATTCCTGGAATAATTCCTTCATGGTAACTCTTGTGATGTATTGCTCTTTGATAATATTTTATTTAACATTTTGTATCAATATTTATTAGGCAAATTGGTCTAAAATTTTCTTTCTGTCTTGGCTTTTCCTGATTTAGGTATCAGCACCATATTTGTTTCATAAAAGGAATTTGGCTCCTAATTTTCTTAGGGGGAAAAACATACTTGAATTATTGAAGACATGAAACAACAGGGATACAATAGTGGTTTATCAACAAGTAAGAGAAGTGAACATGTCTAGTATCAAAAAACAAAGAAATGAGGGATTTTTGTAATCATTTACTTTCAAATCCATATTTGTAGTCAAATGTAGAAAGTTCTTTGGGGAGGAAGGTAAATATGAAATTATCTGATTAGTATCAACTTGTATTATTAATATTAATGAGAACAATAATAGCATATATAATTTACTTCACAATTTACAGGAAGTTTTATTGCAAATTTTTTTTGAGGTAGATAGGACCCATAACATTATATTAGATCAACAGAGATAACATCAAGTGGCAAAAATATTCTTTCAGTCTTCAAGAAGCTTAATATCTAGGCAATCATAAAACAGGTCAATAGAAAAATTCTCTAGTACGTCTACTAAAACCCCAGCTTTTTCATTAGTAATAAGAGACAGAGACTAGGTTGGAACCCTTTATCAAGGCTAATTATTGTGGCTGTCATAAGAGGTCAAAGTATATGTGCCATTTGATCTTAGAGATGAGATGAATGAGGTGGCAGACTCATAGAGTGTGAAAAGAGTTATTATGTCGTATAGCCTTATTGATACACATTTTTGCAAGCATGATTAGCCTGTGAACAGTAGACAATCCCCAATTACCCTTAAAAGAAGCAGCTTGTGGGCTTTGTGTATGCATGATATCTGCCAATGGGAGGAGAGCAATCTAGCCATTTAGCAACCCGCTCACAGGCAAAAGGCCCTGTTTAAGACATCCCTCCTCATGATGAACTATGCTGTGACCCTCAAATGGAACCTTTTCCCATGGTCATAAATCACTGCTCCTTGCTCAACAGGGGCGTTTCTGCAACATGGCAGAAAACTTATTGTGCACCAAAAGTCAAGGTGGCCTCTGTACTACCTCTTGGTAGGGTCCCATACCCTAGCAGCTAATCTCAGAAATGACAAGTCATGGTCAAGAACAAGAAGTAGGATACTTGATGAAATTAATCTGATAAATGGCCACAGGCTAAAAACACAGCCAGATAAAACTAAAAAAAAAAAAAAGTTAAACTAGAAACTAGAATCCAAATGAGATACCAAATGCTAAAATAAATAACAAAGAATTATTTATTACCAGAAAGAATCAAATTGCAGGATCACTGGTTAGAACAAAGCTTAAACCACACAAGGTAATCAGTAGAATTCAGTACCTTATGATGAAATAGAAAGTAATATGTTGTCCCATATTGACAAAGGATGAGGCTTTCAAATCAATGATGCCAAGTGGAATTTTGTATCTATCTAATAATCTTATGTTTAAATTTAAATTAAAGGACATCATAAAATCCTGGAAATATTTGGAGTTTAGTATGATTATTTCAAGTTTCTGATCATGGACAATTATGACATATTTAATGAAACTGAAAAAGACTTATTGTATTGGTAAACTCTCTAAATGTCATATCTAGCAAATAAGTAGTTTACAATATCATAAATCTTATTTCTTTTTTTAGACTATAACCCCTGTAACTTCCCAAAGCTATATTATCTGTCTAGAAAGAAATAATAGAATTTTTCTTAAAGACAAAAAAAGGCAATAGCATTGATACATATTTTGAGACAACTTTCAAATGAATTATGACAAGAAATTTCAGAATTTACTTAGATTTGTACGATGCTAACTGTTTAGTGGCATTAGTATGACAAACACACAAAAAGAAGGTACCTTTTGAGAAAATCAAATTCTTCACATCTATATCAAATGCTTTTGATAGCTGGAGATACAAATTAATATAATAAAGGTCAACAGCTTTGACATTCATGGGAAAGAAAGTTTTCCATCTGAAGGTGAATCACATTCTTATCAGTGTAAGGAATGGTACCATGCCCCATAGGCAAAGGGACATAGTGCTGAATCAGTGGTATCTATAAAAAAGGGACAGTAAACTAGAGGTATCTTTTTATTTCAACCCCTACCTATTTGTAAAAGTTTTATTAGGAAATACCCAATGAGGAAAATGGTTTATTTAGCTTAATTACCATTTTGAGTTCCTTAATAAGAACAACTTTACTGTAACATTTGAAGCTTATTGTAATAATAACTGACATTTATACAATACTTTAAAAGTTGTGTTGTATTTTACATATTTTGCCTCGTTTTGAGTATTATAACACTTGAAAGTAAATACAACATATGTTTTTATTCCATTTTGTAAATGAAAAATTGAGCTTTGAAAGAGTTAAATGACTTGCTCAAGATCACAAAGCCAATATAGACTTCTCCTGACTCTGTCCATCAGTCTCTACTATAATATGCTGTCTGTAAAGTCATTAAATGGTCTTGAAATTTAAAAGAGGTAATGAGGCTGAGTACCCAAAAGTATTGTACCTATACTACACAAAAACACATGGATATCAAGAATAGATAGTGAGCATAAAGACATTTAAATCGATATTGAAATCTTACAATGGCAGCTATAAGCGATGTTCAAAATCATTCAGACTGATATCATTTTTCTTATGGATAAGAAAACTGAATTCTATTGGTCCAAGATATAAACAGCTATCTTTTTGTTAACCAGTATTATTCATTATTTGTTAAGTTTTCTTTTATATATATATATATATATATATATATATATATACATATATATATATATTTATTTCCTACAATTACATGTTAAAATCATTTTAAGATTTTTTTGTTGTTTTCAGTTCTTTGCTAAAACAATTATTTTAAATTTAAAAACAAAATAGGGAAAAAATGTCATATACATAGCAGAACTTGAGAGGATTCAAAATATAAAGCAATACATTTCCATCTCAAGAAAGCCCATAAACTAAATACTATTTATTATGTTTAGAGCTGCTATCCATCTATTCATTGCTTCCTTATAGATTTTCTTTAGTTTTTTTGCCGAGAACTTGTTACTTTATTCTTTTTTTCTACCTTCCTTATCCCCTTCCCCCAGAAAAGCTAAAATTAAGTGTAGATACACACCCACATATACACATACATACACATATATCTATGTATATCTATAATATATCTGTATGATATGTCTAATCATACACATGTGTACACATACATTCTTATGCATCTATGTAAGACTATACTATGCTTGCTTGTTCTTTGTTTCACTGAAGATGGATAATATCTTCCATATTTTTCTAAATCCATCAACTTATCATTTTATATACTACAATATTCCAACTTTATACTATCTAGTTATTTTAAATAGTCTAAAATAATATTGATTAATATGGCTGACATATAATGTAGTTCCCCTATTTTTTCTTTTGATTAAATCTATTTTAGCTTTAGCATTGTCTTAGATTTTGTTTTTTAACACAAATTCTATTCTTGATCTATATTTTATATTTGCATGTATTTCTTATTTCCTATCCTCCCTGACTCCTCTGCTACTTTGCTGCCCTAATACTTAACCTACTCCCCTCCAAAGATTTCTCTGTTAACCATTCCATTCCTGTATCTACAATCTTTCTATACTGCCATCCTAATCCTATGTAATCACCTTCTTGTTCCTTTATAAATTCAGAAGACTTTTATTCCCTTCCAAATGTATAAGTAGTTTTTTTCTTTAATTGAGATCTGATGTGAGTAAGGTTCCCTCTAAAAATCCCTCCCTTACTCTTTCCTTCTTTTTCTATTCCTTTACTCTCTTATTTATTTCTGAATTTAGAAGACTTATATATGTGTGTGTGTGCATGTGTATGTATGTGTGTGTATAGCTATATATATTTTGTTCCCTCTTTAACCCATTCTTGATAAGAGTAAGATTCCAGAACTCTGAACTCTCCTCCCTCATCTAATTCTTCTGTGTCAATTTTTCCTCTCACACCTCATTTGTTTAAGATAATGACTGTTTGTACCTTTTTCTAGATGGTTTTACTTTTTAGAATCTCATCATACTCAGCTCTCCCCCAATCTTTCTTTTGATCAACCATATTACATATAACAATTTTAGACATAATTTACATGTCCATGTATATAACATTAGTTTGTCCTTATTTAATCTTTTGTAACTAGCCTTTGATGTTTACCTCATATTCCTATTGGATCTTGTATGTCAAATTTTTTATTGAGATTAGATCTTTTTGCAATAAAATCCTGAAAGTCTGGTAATTGAATGTCCCTTTTTTCCCATTCAGGAATATGCTTAACTTTGCTGGGTATATTTTCAGCTGCAACTCTATTTAGTTTGTTCTTTGGTATATAGTGTTCCAAGACCTACAATCTTTTAATGTAGCCACTTTTAGGTCTTGTGTTATTCCAATTGTAGCTTTGCTTCTTTGAATTGTGCCTTTCTTCTTGTTCATAATATTTTCTCCTTGACCTGGGGGTGTCAGAATTTAGCTATGATGTTCTTGTAGGTTGTCCTCATAGGATCTGTTTGGGACAGTGATTGGGGGATTTTTTTCTATTTCTACTTCCCCTCTCGATTTAACACTTAAGGACAACTTAATTATTTTTTGCATTAAAGTATCAAGATTTTTTTTCTGTTTGTAGCTTTCAGATAGATTGATTTATTCTTATATTTTCTCTTCTTGATCCATTTTCAGATCATTTGTTTTTATGTAATGTTAAACATTCTCTCTCTTTTAATTATTTTATTAATTCTTTTATTAACTTTGCTGGCTTCCCCTTGCCCAACTCTGATTTTAAAGACTCATTTTCTTCCTTAAGATTCTGTATCTCCTTTTCTAGGTGATGGGCTTTATTTTCATTACCTTCTTGTTTTTTTTTTTTTTTTTTTTTTTTTTTTTTTTTTTGTTTTGTTTTGTTTTGTTTTGTTTTTTGTATTATTCTTATTTTCTAAAAAAAAAATTCCTCAGTGTCTCTTATTTGGTTTTACTTTTTTTTTTTACTTCTTCTAGCAATTCTTTTTGGGCAGATAAGCATTTAATAGTACTCTTGGGGTATGAGAAGCTCTTTTTTTTTTAAACTTCCGTAACTTCCTCTGAAGATGAAGCTCAGTCTTCTCTATTCCCATAGTAACTTTCTATTATTTGATTCATTCTTTTTTGCCTCCTCATTTTTTTTAAACTTACAGGAGCTTATTATTGTGATTATCTCTAGTCCTGGGTTGGGGGATATGAAGCCTCTGCTCTCAGATCCTTTTGCAGTTTTCTGCCTTTGACCTGGAACTGAAATGAAGAAATCCTACAGCCATCATTGTCCTTGCTCCATTGCTTCAAGCATGTGCTGGTTTGTTCTCACTCAAGGCCATGTCTCAGCAGTTCAGTTGAGCCTGTCATTCTTTACCAACCTAGGTTCCTTCACTCAGGATGCCAACTCTACACACTTTCTGGGAGAATACAATCCTGTGGTTGGGGCTAAGGCTTCCTACCAAGCAGCTAGACCCAAGACTAATCATTTGTTATTTCAGTGGAGCTAGCCTGGAGGTGTTTACACTTCACACAGGCTAAACATCCATCCTAGTATCTTTCTTGGAATCTTTTTTTCAGATGTCCCAGGAGTACCACTGTTCTATCCCAACTCTTGTTTATTTTTTATTATTCTATGTTCTCCCTGAGGCATGTGTTAATCTTGTTTGTGGGGGAAATTTGGAGAACTTGAAATTTTATTACATACTCTGACAACTTTCTAGAATTCTCTCCTAAACATTTTAAAAATAGCTCTGAGTTCCAAATTCCCTCTCTCCTTCCCACCTTTCCCCACTCTCTGAGATAGTAGGCAATCCAATATAGTTTATACATATATGATTGTTAGATACATTTCTATATTAGTCATTTTGTATAAGAAGACAAGAAACAGAGAAAGAGAGAGAGAGAGAGAGAGAGAGCATGTTTTAGTCCATATTCAGACAATATCAGTTCATTCTCTAGAGGTGAATCAGTGAATAAAATGCTTCATCATGAATCTTTTGGGATTGTCTTAGATCATTGTATTTCTGAGAATAGCTAAGTAATTAATAATTTTTCATCATACCATATTGCTTTTAGTATGTACAATGTACTCCTGGTTCTCCTGTCACTTCCCTTTGCAATAGTTCATGTAAGTCTTTCCAGGTTTTTTTGAAATCATATTGAATATCATTTCTTATAGCATACTAATATTACATCACAATCATATACCATAGCTTGTTTAGCCATTTCCCAAATGATAAGCATCCTCTCCATTTCTAATTCTTAGCTGTTACAAGGAGATTCAGTGTCATTGACTATTGAAACATTTAGTGTTTAAGTTGTCATCTTAATAGCATATGATAAGATTTAAACCAACTTATTTCAAAAATCATTGAAGATGCTGAATGAAAGTCTCATTTGATCATATGTGATGATTGTTCCCTGAGAAAATTAAGTCCAGAGTAAAAAGTCCAAATTTGCAGTGTCTTGTGATCCAGTACAGAAATGAATATGTCAAATAAATATGTTCAACTTTAATAAAGAAACTTATTTCCTTGCCCTTAAACAAATTCTCATTAGTTAAACAAAGAAATTAGAAGTATACATGAATAAAACCTATTTGTTAGGATGTGAGTAGTTATAATATAAGATGAGCATTATCAAAAATAAAAACATCTGAATACCCAAAGTGCCATAGTCATTTCTTAGGATGTGGATGCCCTTTAAAAATGTTATCAACAATGAAAAAACAGCTACATAAGGCTAGGATATTTAAAGGTAATCTATATCCTATTAACCTGCTAAAGGGCAGTGTAAACAAGGGGAAGCTAAAGTTTAAAAGACTGCAAAGATGAAAAGAAAAACTGATAAAGAGAACTTACCAACTTTAGCACATGTTATGTAACTTAAGCAGGAGGATAATTAATATGCAAGTGCTTATTATTTGCCAGGAACAGAGCTAAGCACTAGGGATATAAATCTAAATAAAAATGAAGACAGTTCCTATCTTCAAAGGGCTTACATTCTAATGGGGGAAGAAAAAACATAAAAGGGAACTTAAAAGTGATAGTGGGGAGTATACATGTGAGAAGAAGGTGGCTAAATCAGGAAGTCAGAAGCACAGACAGAAAAGAAATGAACCACAGCAATTCTAATCAAAATGGAGGCCCTAGAAGGAATTAACTGGTAGGAAAGGGAAAGTATTATGAAAGAATGCAGTGAAAATTGTAAAGAACTGGGTCCAGAACCTTTTGTTGACATATACTGAATTTGTGACCTTAGATACTTAACCTTTCAGTGTCCAAATAACTAATAATATAATTTTTAAGTGCCAATAAGTACTAATAAAGGAATTTGCCACAAAAATGTTTTTAAAATGTAAAGCAACCTCTCTTGAATATTTTTGATTTTCTATTATGATACCTTTTTTCTTAAAGAAGAAAAAAGATCCCAAGATGAATTTATTTGTTTTAGAGTGATTATTAATAAAAAAAAATTCTTGGGATTATTATCTAGTTTTACAGATGCCACTGAATAACAATTCATAACATAGAAAGGCAGGTCAAGGCTTCTCACTTGAATGCTAGACCTATAGTTCAAGCAAGTATAGTAAACTATTTCAAGGAAGGACTCTGGCACAGAAGAAACATTAGTTGAGGTGTTTGAGAAGAGATGGGAAACTGAAGGGAAGAAAAGTATTGAAAGAATATCAGAATGGGTAGGTCTTGGGCAAAAAGAATTTTCAAGTTGGTGCCAGGGAGATAGGATGAATATGTCCACTGGAACCAGTTCAAAGGAATCTCATTGTTTGAAGAATCATCTTTTTTTTTGGTAAGTATTAATTAATAGTATTTTGGGTTTTTTAAGTGATGTTCTACTCATATTTATCATTATATTTGACAATGATCCTGGATTCTTGAAAGCTCTGAAAGTGATACATAACCTCTGGTAGGTGTTACCAACCAAAAAAGTCTTAGAATGGAGTATGTGGAAGTTAATGACTCCAGGAAACTTAAAGAAACAATAAAACAAGGTCAAAGAATGAAAAAATAGGGAAAATGTGAAATAATGCCTCATTGGAAAAACAGCAGATCTGAAAAACAAATCCAGGAAAGATAATTTATGAATTATTGAACTACCTGAAAACTATCATCAAAGAAATAATTTATATATCATCTTTCAAAAAAAAAAAGATCAAAGGAAAACTTCCTTAATATCTTAGATCAAGTGGATAAATGAAAAAATCCCTTGATCTCCTAAAAAAAGATCCCAAAATGAAAACTCCCGAGAAATTATAGTAAAATTCCAGAACTCCCAAGTCAAGGAGGAAGTATTAAAAAGCAATGAGAAAGAAACAATTCAAATATCATGGAACCACAGTCATGATCATACAAAATTTAATAGTTTCCATGTTAAAGACACAGAAAGCTTGCGATATGTTATTCTGGAAGGCAAAGAACTAAGATTACAATAAAAAGTAACCTACCTAGCAGAACTGAGTATAATCCTTTGGGAGGGGTGGGGTGGAATGAATATTTAATTAAATAAAGGACTTTTCAGCATCCCTGATGAAATGACAGAAAATTTGATTTTCAAATACAAGACTCAAGAGAAGCATCAAAAGGCAAACATAAAAGAATAACCATAAGGGACTCAATAAAGATAAATGCAAAGATGTTTACATTTCTATAAAGTAAGATGATAAATGTAATTTCTAGGAACTTTATCATCATTAGGGCAGTTAGAAAGAATCTGCATAGACAGAAGGTATGTGTGTGAATCATGCTAGAATGCTCTCCAAAAGAAAAAAAAAAAAGTATGTCTAAGAAAAGGGGGTGTACTGGGAGAAGGAGGAAGGGAGAGGTAGATTGGGGGAAATTGTCTCATATAAAAGAGGCATACAATGAACAATTTTTATAGTAGAGAGTGCTTTAACTTCACTCTCATCAGAATTGGTTCAAAGCCAAAAGAAAATACACATATACACACACACACACACACACACACACACACACACACACACACACATACATGGAGAGATAGATTAAAGGAAGCAATGTTAGAAGCAAAACAGACTTTTGAGGAGTGATAAGGAAGAGAGAGAAGGGTAAACAAGAAAATAAGATGAAGAGAAATCTTAATTGTGCATGTAACATAAAACAAAAACAGAAAGAAAAAAAGGAAAAATGAAAAAAAAGGAAGGAAGGAAGGAAGGAAGGAAGGAAGGAAGGAAGGAAGGAAGGAAGGAAGGAAGGAAGGAAGGAAGGAAGGAAGGAAGGAAGGAAGGAAGGAAGGAAGGAAGGAAGGAAGGAAGGAAAAGAAAGCTCTTTCTCATGAGTCAGAATGATCTGGGTTAGGATCCCTCCTGAAATATTTGTTATCTATGTCACCTTAGGTAGGTCACTTCATCTCTCTCTGCTTCAGTTTATTTAAGGGAAAAAATGAGGGGAGGAGGGAATAGTTTTTACACAAACAAAACCAATGCTACCAAGATTAGAAGGGAAACATTTACAATCAGTTTCTGGTAAAGGCCTTATTTCTAATATATAGAGAGTATAAACAAGCAAATATATAAATAAATGAATGAATTAATAAATAAAATGGGAGTGCTATCTTAGTTATGTCCTAGGTCTCTTGATCCTATGATTTTCTAATGAGTTCTTTAAGGTTTTCAAGAATTTTGTCTGGAATCCCATCAAAGGCATACCTATTCTGCGTACAATGTTAACAATTGTTAAGGTTCCTTCCATTCCCAAAACCCCATGATCCAGATTAGTAAAAAGTTAGGAAATTGCTGATATGAAGAATAATATTCGAGGAAGAATTATAATGGAGAGGGCAATATCCAGACCAATGAGTTCATTGCTGCGAGGAATTCCTGTTATGAAAATTCCTTTTACTGATGCTGATCATGTCTTTAATCCATATTCTTAGATGTGATGTCAGGGCATTGATAAGTTAAGTGACTTGCCCAGAATCAATCATTCAGCAGACAAAAAGCATTTATTAAACTTCTATTATTTGCCAGGCAAGGTCACATAACCAGCATGCTTCAAAAATAGGGCTTGAACATAGATTTTTCTAACTCCAAGATCAGGTTTCCATTCATTATGCCACACTGCATCATAGAGAATATGGTGATAGACAAGATAAAAATAAGTGGAAAATATGATGGTTAGCATTGTGAAAATACCACTTTGGGGAAAAAATGGGTTATAGGAGAATATTATGAAGGAGTTTATAATCTGTACTCATGATCATACAGTCAAAAGCTGAGATTTCTCCGTGAGCACTAGCCTGACCTCATTCCCAAGGTGAGCAAGGGAACTTACAAGGAAATGTGAAGGAATATTAAGTGGGAATTTGTAATTGTGATCTTTAGTTGCTTCCTTAAAGACTAGATAATTGGATAGTATTTCAGATAGCTGGGAAAAATAGACAAGCTCAGAAATATCCTTAGCAAAATAATTCGGCAAGACAATGACATCTCTCTTACACATTCCTCAAATCTATACTCATCAGACTTCCTTCTGTTAAATGCATTTCTTCATCAATTATTAAATGTCTTCATTCTCAATGAAAAAATTTATTTGCCTCTTTAGGATTAAGGAAATCATCATTATAATAGATAATACTGCAAGGACTTGAGTTTCACTGGTATGGGAATATCCTGCCCTCTTAAAGAATTACCTGAAGCTTGAAAACTTAAGGGAATTGTTCAGGATCAAAGAGGCTGCCTACTGTAGCAGAAATAGGACTGGGTTTAGTGGAGAAGATCTAGGTTCAAGTTCTATTACAAACACTTGCTGGTTGTGTAACCCTAGGCTAGTTTTTCAATCTTTATGAGATTTAACTTTCTTATCTGTAAAATGAGAGATTTTGACTCTATGATCTTTAAGATCCCTTCAGTTCTTAGTCTACAATCTCACAAATATCAGAGATATAATTTGAATCCAGCTCTTTCTTATTCTCTTAATAGCCTTTATTTAATGGCCTTAAACTATAATAGATAAGACATAAAATATTAAGATATAATAGATAATATTAAGATATAATATTAAAATAAACCATTATTTATTATAAACATAAATATACATATATAATATATAATATAATTATATATTAATAGATAAAAATAAATATAAATATTAACATATAACCACATATTAATTATTAATATATAATTATATCAACAATGAAATATTATCTAACTAATTATTAATATATAATATTAAGGTATAATATTAAGATATAATAGATAAGACCTTAAAATAGATGAAACTTTAAGTGATCTAGCTTGTCCTTGGATTCTTCATTTGTGAATGGGACTGGTTGGATGAAGTATTTCTCAGTATTGTCACATGATCCCTGTTCCCAGAACTTTGGACCTCGGAAGGTCATTTGCTCTCTGGAGGAACAAACTTTGAACCTGAGATGCAGGCAGGTGCAAGAAATGACAAGACCTGTGGGAGGCAGCCAGCATTGGTGATTATTGATCAAGGATGGTTGCGTCCTTTTAGCCTATCCAATGAGAAGGCTCAAGTCCTTTGCCTTTTAAATCCTAGACAAGCTGGAAGCTGGTCAGGTTCCAGGAGCACATGGCGAGAGCATGAGATGGCTCCCAGGTGTGTCTGGGCTTCTCCCTGAAAAGATTAATAAATGTTTTCTCTTTGTTTGATGATGTCTCTGATTAGTTAATTGGATTGGGAAGGGGGTATTGCACCGGACCTGTCCCACACATCTGTAAAGATGATATTGAATTCAATTCTAGAAATACTATGTGCTTTGTACTGTACTAGGTACTGGAAACATAAAGACAAAATGAAACATCCCTTGCCCTCATTCTAGTAGGAAGCAACAACATATAACATAAATAAATGAAAAATTTCTTTTCTTGAGGCTTCTCTTATGGCATCTTCTTCAGATGAAATATCCTTTGTGTGCCCTTCAGTATTACAGTCAGATATAGGTACTATCCATATTGCATATTTTGGAGTATTTATTTTGATTTGCCAAGATATATCCACTCCAACTATTGAAACAACTATACATTGCTTGCTAACACAACTGAACATATTTTTAAAAACCTTTTTATAAGCAATCTTAATGAATCTCTGATAAATGGGCCAGATCTCTCTTTATCAAGCTTCCTCAAAGGCAATGATCTTGTAGTGGTTCACAAGTCATGCCCCTTTCATTTCTATTCAGATGAAAGCATATAATCAGCACATTGTTTACAAAACTTATTAAACAAACAGATGTAGATGTGACCTAGACACTGAATTATGTTTCATGATCATAAACTGCAGCATTCTCCCTGACAAACTGTCTCACTGACATATGCTTTTGGTTATAAGTGGGTAGAGGCAATTATCCTTCTTTTGAAGCAAGATGAGCACATGTTGTAGTAAAGATGGACCAAGAGTTGTCATCTTCCTATAGGAAAGATGGCATGTGCTCATTTTTTTTCCTGTTTCTTTTTTTGTTTTTTGTTTTGTTTTTAGGATGTCATTGAAGAAAAGACATAGTAGACTTCTGGCAAATATGGCAGTATGAAAAGTATCAACCAAACCAAAATCACTCTAGAATCGTCTCAAAAACAATGCATAAAAGAGAAATAATCATGAGAAATAACTCTTCCTTAGGAACCCCTGATCCTCCAAGCCATCTAAGCCCAATACAGAGGCAAGGCCTGGTCTCAACTTTGCATCTTAAACCAGGGCTTTAGCAAATAGTAGAATCTGATTAAAATTCTGGGTGCCAGGCCAGAACTATAGGGGAAAGTAGGGCCTGGTAGCTATGTATCAGAAATTCAGTCTCTACTTCAGTCTTCATCTATAACTGTGAGAGGGAACACAGAGTAAGGTTGGGAAACTTTATTTAAGATTGTTGATGAGAGCAGTACTTGGGCTTGGTTCAGTGGGTTCAAACTAGAGCAAAAGAAGAAAAAACACTACAATCCCAGATAAACTATTCCAGGTAATACTGTAGGAAGAAACAAGGCACAGTTTTTAGGATCCTAGGCTCAATCACACTATTAAAGACCACAATTTCTATCTTCAAGCCTAGGAAATGAAAACTGATTATGATTACTTGTAGCCATTCAGTCCTACTCTAGAGCCTATGTTAAAAGACAGAATTAGCTATATCACTAGCAAATCCAAGAGAAAAGTTTTCTAAACAGCAAGAAAGGGTATGTCTATAAATCTTCTCTAGTAGAAAGGTAGAAAATAAAATAGAAGAAAATAGTTAAGATACTAAAGAAATATTATAGTTTAAGAGAAATGAAAAGCAAAATTCTGGAAGAAGAAAATAATTCTACAATGATTATAAGTAGAATTCCATGAAAAAGAATGGGTTGACCACAATAACTCCAAGAACACATGCTTTAAAAATGAACTAAAGGTATTAAGGGATTTTAAAAGGAAAATTGAAGCTTTTAAGGAAGAATTTGAGGAGAAATAAATTGCTCAGAGCAGAAGATGAAAAACCTTGTCCTACTCTCATCACCAATGAGGTGATTCAGACCAGTTCCAAAGGTCTTGTGATGAAGAAAGCCCCCTGCACACAGAAAGAGGACAATAGATACTGAATGTGGATGACAACATAGCATTATCATTTTGTTGTTGTTGTTGTTTGCTTGCATTTTTTTTCTTTCTCATTTCTTTTCCTTTTTTTTTTTTTTTTTTTTTTTTTTTTTTTTTTTTTTGATCTGGTTTGATGCAGCATGATATTTGTGGAAATATGTATAGAGGAATTGTACATATTTAACATATATTGGCTCATTTGCTGACTTAGGGAGAGGATAGGGGGAGGAAGGGAAAAAACAGAACACAGTTTTGTAGGGGTGAAAATGGAAACTTATCAATGTATATATTTTGAAAGTAAAAAGTTTTAATTACAAATTTTAATTTAATTTTTTTAATATATTTTTTAAAGTTTTTTAAATTTTTTTATTTATTTATTTTTTAAATTTTCATTATAGCATTTTATTGACAGAACAAAATCATGGGTAATTTTTACACCATTGTTCCTTGCACTCACTTCTGTTACAACTTTTCCCATCCCTCCCTCTACCCCCTCCCCTAGATGGCAGGTAGTCATATACATGTTAAACATGTTAAAGTATTTCCTAGATACAATATATGTGTGCAGATCCATACAGTTCTCTTGTTGCACAAGAAAAATTGGAAAAATATGGAATTTAATTTAATTTTTAAAAAAAGAAAAATTGGAAAAAATTGGAATTTAATTTAATTTAAAAAAAAGAAAATGAACCTGCCATCTACTATTCCACATTAAAAAAAAGCCTTGCCCAAATAGTCAATACCATCAGAAAAAGGTTAAAGAAACAAAAAGCATAAAATGAATATTAGAACAAAGTCAAAAGTCTAAAAAATAGAACATTTGAGGTATCCATTATAAAAAATTAAGTTTAAAAGCAATGTGCTTTGGAGAGTTTAAAAATCACTGGACTTCCTGAAAGTCTGGATACCATATTACCATAAATCATAAAGGAATGATTCCCAGAACTATTCAGATCAGAGGGCAAAATGGAAAGTGAAAATATCCATACATCACCATCTGAAAAAAAAAACCCAAAAAAACCTCTTCATTTAAAATAGCAATAAATATGTTTTACAGGGCTTCCAAATCCATATCAAAGGGGGGAAAATACTGCAGGAAACAAGAACACAGAAAACAGATATTGAATCACAATATCATACTAGATCATACCACCATATAAGAAAAGAAAGAAAAACAGAATACAATATATCAAAATATAAAAAGAAAAAAAGCCAAAATTGTAACGTTCTGTTGTCTCCAGAAACTGCTGAATGCTCTCTGTGTCAACTCAAATCTCTCAGACAGATTCTTCTTCCTGTAGAAAACCATTGTCTCCAGACAGTTGCTGCCAACTCTGGTCCAGAGTAATGACTTCTTCTTCCTCCAGAGAGCCGCCTCAAATCTGGCCCAGACAAGACTCTTTCTCCTCCAGAGAGCCGCTCCAACTCTGACCTAGAACAGAGACTCTTCCCTATCTCTCAAGTGCTGCCCTCTTTTATCCTCCCAAAGAATGGGTGTGGGATAATGCAAGGGCTTCTGGGAAAAATTACTTCAACCAATGAACTTGCTCCTCCTAAGCATGCAAGCTCCTCCCCAGGAGTTCAAAGGGGTTAAACTCCTAGTAAAGACCAGAACTAGAGAATTGTTAAATACCGACTTAGCACTTAGTAAAAACCTAATATCTCATTATCTCATTAGCACTTAGTAAGAACCTAACACAAAATAATCATTTATCCTTCAAGGCTGAGCTTAATATTACAGGGTAAAATGTTGACCTTTAATAGAATCAAAGACTTCTAAACATATTTCTTAAGAAAACAAGAGCTGAGTAGAAACTTTGAAATACAAATTCTGTGGACAAAAAAGAAATGTAAATGTTTGAGTTTCTGGAAAGTTATGATAATAAATTTAGAGCCGGAATGAACCTTAGAAGTCATATAATTCAATCATCTCAAATTGTAAATGAAGATACTGGGTCCCAGAGAAGTGAAGTAATGACTAAAAGTGCTACGAGTGATAAATATTCAAACAAATATCCTCTAATTTCAAACTCAGTATTTTTTCTTACTGCCCCACTCTGCTTCAAGTGTTTCCTTCCTAGAAACAATAGAAGAGATTATTGTATCTTCAAAATTCCAGAAAGCACTAGTGAAAAGATGAGGAGAATGAAGGAAAAAATCTTCACATAATTTTAGTATTAAAGGAAAAAGATTACATAAGCATGGGAGTGAGTGTAGAAGAAGCAAACATCTCATGGCCCATAATTTTATCTGAGGTAGGCAAGGAAAGGTAGGGGAAAGAAAAGTATGGTGTACAAATGAAAAATAATAAACAGAGAGCTAGTCAGGGATAGGGAGAATGAAGAATATCCCTTAGAGATAGTATAGTGTGTGTGTGTGTGTGTGTGTGTGTGTGTGTGTGTGTGTGTGTGTGTGTGGAAACAGCTACAAACAAAACAAATTTTGATTATAGAAGGCTACATAAGAAATAGGAATTAAAAGGAGATAGAGAAAAATACAAAATGTAGTGATCTGGCTCTCAACTGAATGGTGTAAGGAAGTGAAGATTAGGATTAAATGATTCCAACTATAATTATTAGTGTCAAATTCATTCCCCTTTCCTTTATTTTTTCTTGTACACATTAAAGACAATAAGGGAAAATTAAAAACAAATAAGAACTCTTAGTGTGAATGGGTTAAACTCACCTATGAAAGAAAAGAGAATGGCAGAATGAATTCAGAAAGCAAATTCTAACACTGGGACTTTAAAGAGATAAATCTAAAACATAAAAATCCATAAAGCATTAAATGAGGGTTGGGTTAGAATTTATTTTGCTTCATGTGAATTAGTAAAAGCAGTAATATAATTATGATTTCAGTCAAGAGAGCTGTAAAAATAGACATGATTAAAAGAGATAATCAAGGAAATTATATATTTTGCTTAATATAATGGAAAGAATCATATTTTTTAAATCATAAAACCAATTCCTACCCTTACTATTTAATCTCCATGTGATTTTGGGAAAGTTACTCAATTTCTCTGCACCTCAACTTTCCCATCTGTAAAAATAAGAAGGTTGGATTATGTGATCTCTAAGGTTTCTTATAGCTCTCAATCTTTGTTTCTGTTTAATTCTGATTCTGGTCCATGAACTTAAAGGAAAAGCTGATCAAATTAAAGAAAGAAATAATGAAATAATAATTGTTCAGGACTTTGGTATATCTCATTTCAGAACTAGAAGAAAGCTATGAACAAATCTGTAAAATACAAATAACAAAGAAGTTAAGAAACTGGGCAGAATTTTTTGAAAATTAAATATCATATACATTGTTGGTAGAATTGTAAATACATCCAGCCATTTTGGAGAGCAATTTGGAACTATGCTTAAAGAATTATCAAACTGTGCATACCCTTTGATCCAGCAGTGTTACTACTAGGCTTATATCCCAAAGAGATTTTAAAGAAGGGAAAAGGACCTGCATGTGAAAGAATGTTTGTGGCAGCCCTCTTTGTAGTAGCCAAAAACTGGAAATTGAGTGGATGCCCATCAATTAGAGAATGGCTGAATAAATTGTGGTATATGAATATTATGGAATATTATTGTTCTGTAAGAAATGACCAACAGGATGATTTCAAAAAGGCCTGGAGAGACTTACATGAACTGATGCTGAGTGAAATGAGCAGGACCAGGAGATCATTATATACTTCAACAACAATACTGTATGATGATCAATTCTGATGGACGAGGCCCTCTCCAACAATGAGATGAACCAAATCAGTTCCAATAGAGCAGTAATGAATTGAACCAGTTACACCCAGCAAAAGAACTCTGGGAGTTGACTATGAACCTCTACATAGAATTCCCAATCCCTATATTTTTGTCTGCCTACATTTTTTATTTCCTTCACAGGCTAATTGTACACTGTTTCAAAGTCAGATCCTTTTTGTACAGAAAATAACTACTTGGACATATATACATATATTGTATTTAACTTCTACTTTAACATATTTAACATATATTTGTCAACCTGCCATCTGGAGGAAGGGGTGGGGGAAAGGAGGGAAAAAGTTAAAACAAAAGGTTTTGCAATTGTCAATGCTGGAAAATTACCTATGTATAATTTTTTTGTAAAAATTAATTAAATTAATAAATTAATTAAGAAAATTAAATATCATGGAACTATCATAAATACTAAAGGGTAAGAAATATATATATATGTATATATTTTTTTCTCAGCTTTCCATGACACTGCTGAAAAAATATATGTGCTAGAATATAAAGTCTTCAAGAACTAGTATGAAAAGTAGAAATATTAAGCACCTTCTTTATAGTTCAATGCAAAATAAAATTATAAGTGAGGGGAATCTGGAAAAAAACACAGACTCATATGGAGACATAATTATGTAATCTTAATATTAATATATAATTTAACAACAACATATTGATATGTAATTCTAAAGTAATGGAATTCTAAAGAATGAGTGGATCAAATAACAAATCAGAGAAACAAAAATAATGTTTTTGAAAACTTTAAAAATGAAGCACAATATACCAAAACTTTCAGGATGCAACCAAAGCACTCCTAAGGCATTATTAGCCACAGGGGGGAAAGTGTTATTGTGAGTTAGTAGCAAAACCTGGCAAGAAGAAATAGAAAAAAAAATCCCATTCTAACTAACTACAAAAATCATAAAATATCCAAAATTTTACCTATCAATATATACTCAGTACCACTCAGAAAACAACTATGGAATGACTTATAGAAATTACAAATCTCTAATTTTCCCTAAGATTATCCTAGGAAAAAAAAGGCTTGCTTTTCCATATTAAAATTTTACTGATGCTATTATATAATATATGTACTGATGATGATGGTACTTTCCTGCAATGGCAATCGCATTGTCATGAGTCTGTCATTAACTCCTTTGGGGAGGCATACATATTAACTAGATTAGATTTGATAAAACCTATGCCAGTTTTACAGTGTTCCTCATCACTAAAGCTACTCTAGAACATATATCCAGTAGGCTAAGATTATTTGCCAGTCTTGTTTCACTCAGGGATGTTGTTTGAATGCGATATCTGATGAGTTTTCTCACAGGTGAGCAGTGCAGTACTTTTTTATTCTTTCAAAATAAAACTTTGTTTTAAATTTTTTCAATGATATTTTATTTTTCCAATTACATGTAAAGATAGTTTCCAACATTCTTCTTTGTAAGATTTTGAGTTTCAAATGTTTTTTCTTCCTGACTCGCTCACCTCCCCCCTTCCCAAGACAGCAAAAAATTTGATAAAGACGATACATGTACAATCATTTTAAACATATTTCCATGTTAGTCATGTTGTAAAAGGGAAATCAGAACAAAGGAGAAAAATGAAAACAAAAAGAAAACAATAACAAAAAAGGTGGAAACGGCATGCTTCTGATCCACATTCAGTCTCTATGATTCTCTCTTTGGATGCATATGGCATTTTGTATCCCAAGTCTATTGGAATTGTCTTGGATCACCGTATTGCTGAGAAAAGCTAAATCTATCACAGCTGATAATCACATTATTTTACTGTTACTATATGCAATGTTCTTCTGGTTCAAGTAGTTCAAGTCCTTAAGAAATCTGCTCAGACCCTAGGGGACTGCTGAATCATAGTGCTGCTTCAGTTCAGCAAGAAGATGATCCTATGGCTTGGGCGACCTATGTGTGGAGTTATGAGGTATAAGAATAAAACAGTATCATAGTGAAATAGTTGAAATAGGAAAATAATGAAATAATGAAATAGAAGAATGGCATGGGTGATGTCTTTTGACACCCATGTAATTGCATTTAAGTGGGGAAGACCTGCACAAAGTTATTAGCTTCACTCTGTCTTCTAGAGTTATCAAAGTTCAATAGCAATATAAAAGTCAGTATGATTGGGGCAGCTAGGTGGCTCAATGGATAGAGCAAGAATCTTGAAGTTCGGAGGAGCTGAGTTCAAATCTGACCTCAGGCACTTAACACTTCCTAGCTGTGTGTCCCTGGGCAAGTCACTTACCCCAGTTGGCTCAGCCAAAAAAAAAAAAAAAAAAAGTCAGTTATGATTGGCATGATCCAGGCCTCTTCAATGTCTAAGCAAGTTCTAAGCATGCCAAGGTACCTGTTTCCTCTGTCTTCATGACCACTGGAACAAATTCTTCTCCTTCAAGTCACATACTTGGTAGATTTGAGGTTTATTGTGTAGACCTGGTCTACCTGTCTGATGAAATGGTTTACCAGGTGGCTGCTGCATGCACTACAGTTTCTTGGAGTCACAGGTAAGAAAAAGGTGAAAGCAGACACCAAAGGTGCATGTGCAGCCCTGAAATGGGTTTAACAAGTCCTTACACTAGAGGTGCTGGTCTTCCCTGAAAATCTCATGTACCCCTAAAGTTATCTGGGATTCGGCAAAAAATGGAAAAGTAAAACATTAGATAGGGAAGAGTCAAACCAGCAAATATGATACTCTAGCAACATTCACCATCTATCTGGAATTTCCCTGGCTTCAAGACTGAAGCAAAAATCACCATCTGCAGGAAGCTTTTTCTTGTCTCTTTTCCACCACTCCTGTCCTCCTTTCCTCTCCCCCCACATAATGCTAATGCCTTTCCTTTGCAATTACCTTCTTTTTCCACTGATCAAAGTTTAGGAATAGGCAATATTCAAACAAAGAAATACAAGCTATAAACAACCATATGAAACAAGGCTAGTAACAACAGAAATAAACATTAAAACAGCTCTAAAATTATCTTTTTATAACTTTTATATTTGCAAATATGAGAAAGGACAAAAATAACATATTTTGGAGGTATTACAGTAAGATGTGCAATGCTAGCATACCTCTGAATTGGTCCAATCATTCTAGAACACAATTTGAAATTATAATTTTAAAATCAAGTAATATATATGTCCTTTAGTGCAGAAATATAACCATTATGCATATAACACAAAGAGTTGAATACATAGGGAAGAACTTCAAATATGCAGAAATATATAAAATAAACCTTTTATAAAAATAAAAAACTGATAGGAAAAGGGGTGCCCATAGATTGAGGAAATGACTGAAGAAATTGGCGTTGCATAATAAGAGAAGACAAAGTTAAAAATTCAGAGAAACTTGAAGTAACATATAAATGGATAGATGAATAGCAAAGTAAACAAAACTAGGGGAACTACTGACAAGCTTGCCACATTAATCTAAAGGAAAACAACATCAAAAACTTCAGAACTCTTATCAACATACTGACCTTCATGATTTCAAAAGATTTTTTTGAAACTGAAAAAATTCTGTACAAGCAACAGTCACAGATTTAAGATAAGAATTCGGAAGTGTTCAAATGAGGAAACAAAATTTTTGTATCAAATGTATCTAATAAGGATTTCATGTTTCAAATATAAAAACAATTAAGAAATGTATGAAAGACTAATAGTCATTCCCTAATAGACATATTATCAAATAAAATTAACAAGTATTCTTCAAAAGAATTTCAGAGTACTCAAATGAAAGAACATTCTGAATTATTAATAAGAAAAATGCAAATCAAAACAACCCTAATATTTACCTTATTCCCTAAAAATTGGCAAAGCCGACAAGAAATTGAAAAGTTGGAGAGATTGTGGAACAATACATTAATGTATAATTGCTGGAGCTATACAATTACACAACTATTTGGGAAAGCAATTTACAATTATACAAATATAATGATCAAATGTCCACACTTTTTGAACCAGAGACTCCATTACTAGGTTTATAACTGGAAGTGATTGCTAAGAAGAAAGTTTTCATATACTTCCAAATATTTATTACATAACTTTCTGTGTTGTGTTTGCTTTTATTATTGTTTTTGATAGTTGTTTTTTTTTTTTTGGGGGGGGGGGTTTGCAAGACAATTGGGATTGAGTGACTTGCCCAGGGCTAAGTATCTGAGGCTGGATTTGAACTCAGGAGCTCTTGACTCAAGGGTTAGTGCTGTATCCATTGCACCATCTAGCTATCCCCTGTGCTATCAAAGAATTAGAGAAAAAGAAAGTAAATGTGTATCAATTAATACATGAACGTAATGAAATGTAATAAGGAGCAATGTGAAAAGATTTACATAAACTGATGTATAATGAAGTAAGCAGAGACAAAAAGAATTATATATACACACATATACATATACCAGTATGTGTATACATATATATATATATATATGTATACACACACACATATATAAGAACTACAATAATATAAATGGAAAAATAAAAACAACCACACATACAAAGCCAAAATAAATGTAATAAAATTATAAACATACGCAAAACTCATATGAAGAGATATGAGAAAACATTCATCAATTCACTTTGCAGAGATAGGAAGTTCACAGATTTTAATGTTCTACCTGTTTTTTCAAATCTACCAGATTTGAATTCACAACATATTGATCATTTGTACTGATTTTTTTTCTTTTGAAAAGATATTATTTATATTATGAGATGACTCCCTTGGAGGGATACATCCTGGTGATAAATTTGATATTGTAAAAACTAAATAATATTAATAAAAACTTATCTCTAAAATATATATTAGTAAGTCAATAATTATGCCTAGAAAAATTACTAATAATAAGAAAAATGAAAATAAAAGAACCCTGAAGCTTCATTTTATACCCAGCAAATTTGCACAAATTACAAAATATGTTACTAATTAATAATGACTTAAGTTCATAAAGTGGAAAGATAGGCACACTAATGAATTGTTAGTGTATCTGTAAATTCATAAAACAATTTGGAATTATTTGGAATTAAAATCCAAAGTAGAAATTAGAAATTTCTTTTTTCTTCTTCTTCTTTTTTTTTGGGGGGGGGGGGGCTGGGGAATGGCTAAATAAATTGTGATGTTTGTTGTTGTGGCTGTTCAGTCATTTCTGAGTCTTCATGACCCCATTTAGAGTTTTCTTGGCAAAGATACTGGAATAGTTTGCCATTTGCTTTGCTACCTCATTTTACAGCTGAGGACACTGAGGCTACAATAGAATTAAGTTACTTTCCCAGGTTCCTATGGCTAGTATGTGTCTGAGGCCAGATTTGAATTCACAAAGATGAGTTTTTCTGACTATAAGCATAGCACTTTTTCCATTGTACCATCTTTCTATCCTTAAGTACATCAATGTAAAGGAAAATTACTGCATGATAAGAAAAGGGAAACATAATGAATACAGAGACTCATGGAAATACATATAAACAGATGCAAAGGGAAATAAGCAAAGTCAAGAAAATAATATACATAATAATTACAATAATTTATTGGAAAGAACAACCAATAACCACAAAACAATTAAAAGATGCATGTTGCAAGATTTTAAAAAATAAACACATCCCCAGAGAAGAGATCTGTGAAAGCATTTCTCTTTACTCCTTTACAAAAGTGAGAGTTCCACAGGTATGGAACATTGAACAATTTGTCAGACTTTTTAAAATGAATTTATTTATTTATTTTTAATTATGTTCTTTTTATTTTAAACATTATTTATGTGGAATGGATAACTAGGAGATGGGAGAAGGAGAAATACAAAGCAAAATTTAGATAATTAAGAAAAGATAAAATTTTGGTTGAAAAATAATTTGAGAAATTAAAATTAAAACAACTATAAGACAACCTTATACTCAAAAAACTGGCAAAGAAATCAATAGGTAGTCATAGTCAGTGCTGGAGGAGATTTGGAAAGAAACATATAATAAAAACACTTTGTCAAGCTATAACTTGTCAATAATTCTGGAGAACAAGTTGGAATTGTGCCTAAGAACATGAGTAATATTTCCTTTGAATCAAAAATTTCAAGATTAAACATGTACTTCAAGAAATCAAAGTTAAAAACCAAGGCTCATATTTGCCAATATACTTATAGTTGTACATTTTGTAAAATTAAAGAATGGAGATGAAGTGAATACCCAAAAATTTAAAAATGGCCAAAAATGATTTGGTACATGATATGATAAAATATTTCTGTCTTGTAAGAAACAACTATGAAAAATATAGAGAAGCATAAGAAAATTTACCTGAACTGATGGAAAGTGAAGTAAAAAAATCAGGAAAATAATCTAAACAATAACTTCATTGATATAAAAGGAAAGAAAAACAACAAATTAAAATTAAATGATGGATACTGTAATAACAAAGTTGACACTAAAGAAAATAGAGGAAGGTGCTATGGCATGGAATAATGGATATAATGTTGAACTAGAATAATGTACTAGTTAATTTTGATGACTTTTTATTTGTCTTTTTCTTTTTATCCTTTGTTATAAGTAATCATTCTGTGGAGTGGGAGAAGGTAGAATATAATGATAAATGTCTATAACATAAAAACAAAATATCTCAATAAACTCTTAAAAATAGCTAGCTTTTTATATAGCTCTTGAATGTTGGCAAAGCCCTTCACATGTTATCTCATTTGAAAGAATAGTAATCTAGAAAATATAAAAATTAGTGTGGTCATTATGTTTCTCACACAAAACAATTCTGTGCCTCTTAAGAGCAGATTCTCTTCATAAGGAGAAATAATCTTGTTATTTGTTTGTTAGTATTGACAGGTCTAAAGAAATAAGCTTCTTTTTAGCCTTTAACTTCCACTTTTCTATTAGCTCAAAAGTTAATTGGCCAATAAAAATATAGTAGGTATTGGACTTCAATCCATATAAATTAATTTATTCCACATTCAACATTTTACTTTTCAAGGAAGGAAAAAGATTGTCTATGAGATCTCATTGAATTAAAAACCAATTATTATATTTCTTCTATAGACAAGAGAAAATTTGGGGCGAAATGAATACATCCATTTAGAAGGAAGCTTCAATAACTTAGGTCAAACCTTTGCAAATACTAATATTTGTTTAAGCATTAATGGATTTATAAGTCAAGCACTAAGTTGTTAAAATAGTATAATTTCTCTGACTTGAATCATCAGAGCAAATAACATCATTAAGCAGACCAGCATGACTTTCATAGTATGCCCTCTGATACGCCTAGCATATTTCCTAAATGCTATGTCAGAAGGGAAAAGAACCAATGGATCAGACAGTATCTGATGCAATGTTTCTTACTTATCTTTATACAAAACCAAAAGTGTTGTAATTATCAATACTTAGAAAATACTTCCAGATGCATTCCCCTAAGTATTCTCACCTTCACATCCCCATTTTAAATTGATCTTTATTTTCTCATAGCACTTTGCTTGGACTTCTGCTGTGCTCATATCAGTCTGTCTCTTACATATTTTTTGGTTTGGGATTTGTGCTGGTTGATTTTAAATATGTGTATTTTCCCCTGTATTAGTTTGCCAGGAACTTGAAAACAGAACATGAATCAAGTGTTTGTGCCTTTGACTACTTAGTACAATGTCTACCACTTAATGTTCATTAAACTGAATAGAATTAAATGATCTGAGAATTAGCTTCCTAAATCATTTGCTGGTTGTTAAATATGTCATGATACAAGTAACTAGAAACATAAATGATAAATACAAACATAAATGATCATTAGAATGATTTTACATGTATACATGTTTGAGTCTAATGGTAGCAATGATGAAGCATCAGGTTCTGAGAAAGTAGTTTGGCTTCTCATAGCCACTAGGAGTCCTTTATTTTGTAAAGGAGACATGGGCAGATCAAGATGATGTAGCTAGGGTTGAGTTAAGAGAATACTATTTAAAGGTTGGACATGGGGTGCTCAGGGGGAAGAGAGGATGGTGTTTAGTGAGTTAGGAAGGAGTTAAGGTCCATCCTAATCAAGAAGAAACTCACATCCACATTGTATCTAAGCAGCAATTGTGTTAATATAGGATAATGAGGATGCTTTAGTTACAGAGGTTACTTGTCCAAGCAAAAGTATCCTCTAGTACAATGGCTCAATGAATTAGGACTTAGTCCTTAGTCACTGAATGGACTTTTCCTCACACAAACTGAGACCTGGGACAGATCTGCTTTAGAAAGGTCAAAGTTATCAGCTGCATACTAGGTAACCAGTCATTTTGACTTTTATCTTGTCACTGGACTTCTACGAGTCTAGAAGAAAGAGTCTAAAGGCAGAACTCTGCCTCATTTAAATACAATTCACAACCAAATAGAAATGTCAGCCTCATGATATCATTGATTCTCTTTAAGAACAAACAACAAACAAAAATATCACTCTTATCATTATCTTTTTTTTTTCACATATATTACTAACAATTTAGATTAGGCCATTACTACCTCTTAACTTGATTTTCTAATCTCTCCCCTCTCTAGTTCACCCTTATACTATGTTATGAAAATTCTTGATTTAGTCCCAAAATTAAAAATAAACTGTAAGTCAATTATGTACAACTATATTATTCACTCAGTGGCTAAATTATTATAGGATGAGAGGACCACAACATTTAGAGCTGGAAGGATCTATAAAAATCACACACATACTCCAAACCTGTCTACATTTCTACATTCCTTTTTTCTCCTTTCTTTATGCCTTACTAAAAATCTTTCTTGAGAATTCAATTGCTGTAAAAAAAAAAAAAAAACAACAACAACAACAACAACAACAACAACAACAAAAAAAAAAAAAAAAAAAAAAAAAAACAACTATCTGTCCTAAGCAAATAAGTAGAAAGGACAGTCAAAAAGTATTGATTAAGCCCTTAACTATATATCATGAATTGTAATAAGCTTTGGGGATACAAGGGCTGCAAAGGTACTTCTAACTGAGGAATTTCCTCCAAATTCCATCAATAAAGATTTGGAACCCAGAAGAAGAAAAAAAGAAACTCATTCAATCCTATTCAACTTCACAAATCTATATTGTACATCTATTTGCAGGGCAAAGTACTCCTTGATGTCAAAATTGTAAAGAGTCTTCACTGCTGAAACTCTATCTTCCCAGAAATCAGCCAGAGTCAGGATAATCTCGCCCTCCCTGACATCTCAGGAAGGGAGATGAAAAGCACCAAAGGGAAGTGGGGATTTGCTAGCGGGTTTCTGGGCTGAAGGGTCTTATTAGAGACAAGTATGTACAAACCCATCAGCATGAGAGTTATTACACAAGCACATAGTGATAACGCAGAGGCCATTAGTGATGACTCTCCCCACAGTCAGTGCAGGCTCGATGTGATGTAACAAATATGAAATGTACATACAAGTGGTGATATAACAAACAATATAAATCAAGACAGTTTTGTAAAAGATTTCCAGAAGTCCTAGAAGGAGGGTATGTAAACATCAGTCACACATACGCCTTCTTTAGCAACCAAGAGACAGTCCAAAACCAATCTATTGTCCATTGCTTCATGTGTTAGGGAATCCAATGATCCCTACAGGTTTCTAAAGTCCTGCAACAGTCTTATGATGCCTCAGAGAATCCAATGATTCCTGAGGATTTTCAAGTCCTAAAATAGTCTTATGATGTCTCAAAGAATCCAATGATTCCTGAGGGCTTTCAAGTCCTAAAATAGTCTTATGATGCCTCAGAGAATCCAATGATTCCTGAGGATTTTCAAGTCCAACAATTTTTGATGTCCATGAGTCAAACGCCATAACTGCCAGGTTCTTTCAGTGGTGGGCACAGTCAGCAATGGAACCACCTAATGTTTCTTGGGCCTTCTCCTTCGTTTCAAGGGTCTGCTCCATCTCTCTGTGATGGACAAGGTGAATATGACTTGTTGGCACCCATCTGATTCCTTCTCCATCTGTGGAGATACAAGCAAACCCTCTCCCCCATGCAGTTAACCTATCTGGTTCCTTTCCTTCACCACTTTCTGGGTCTCTCCACATCACCTGGCGATTATGTAAAGACAGTGGAGCTGCTTGCACTAGACACTGTCCTTCTGGTGAGTTATAAAACCTGTCTGCTGGAGCCAGTGCATCTGTTAAAAAAATTAAAAATTAATGGTATAGAGAACTAAATTTAGAAGTTCTCTAGGATTACCCGTGGCTTCCCCTTTCTTTTGTTTTTGGAGGAGTGTCTTAATATCTCTGTTTCTTCTTTCTACTATTGCCTGCCCTTGAGGATTAAAGGGTATGCCCGTGGTGTGTAAAATCTTATACTGTGCACAAAAGTGTGCAAAATGTTTAGATGTATATGCAGGTCCATTGTCTGTTTTTATTGCTTGTGGCACACCCATAATTGCAAATGCTTGTATAAGGAATTCAGTGACCACTCGGGCTGTCTCTTTTGCTGCTGGCATTGCAAATGTGAATCCTGAAAAGGTATCTATCATGACATGGATAAAAGATAGACGACCAAAAGATTTATAATGGGTCACACCCATTTGCCAAATTTCATTAGGTCTCAAACCATGAGGGTTCTTCCCTGGAGGGAGTGTAGGAGCATGGAAAGGAAGGCAAGCTGTACAGGCTTTTACTATCTTCCTAGCTTCTTCTCTTGTTATTCCAAATTGTAAATGTAAAGCTTGGGCAGCCTGATGATATTTAGAATGAGATTCTTGTGCTTCTTGAAATAAAGGAGTACTGGCCAGCATGGTTAGAAGGCTATCTGCCTTTGAATTACCATCAAAAATAGGACCTAGAAGTCCACTATGGGAGTGGACATGCAAAATATAAATCTTACCTGGATGCTTTCTCACTCCCTCTTGAAGTTCTTTAAAGAGCTTATATATATTGGAGGCTACAAATTTTATTTGGGCTATGGTAATTCTTTGTACCACACCTACTGAATAGGCTAAATCAGATATTATATTTATGTCTCCCGGATAATAAGCAAGAGCTAGAATGATTGCATACAATTCATTCTGCTGAGTGGACTGAAAAGGAGTTCTGATTACTCTCTTTATAGTTAAGTCATAAGAGTATACAGCGCAAATATTATGTTTGGATGCATCTGTAAAGATAATTGGTCCTTTAAGAGGAACTTTAGAAAACTTTTCTTCAAGAATCCATTGCCAATTATGTAACAGTCTGGTTATCTTTAATGGAGACCCGTGTGTAAAATTTGCAGCCATGGCTAATAAAATTTGCCACTCTGGGATGGTTTCACAGAACACATTAACTTGTGCATTACTATAAAAGGTGTATATATTGTCAGGCCTTATCCCAGATAATTGTATTGCTCAGTTAATGGCCTTTCACAAAATTCTAGCCACAAGCACTAGCTAAGGAGTAAGGCTTTGTTCTGGTTGTGCTGGGAGGTTCACCCACTCTATCACACTATCTCCTTGATGAAGGACTGCTGTGGGTTGCCTCTTGTGTAGCAAAGCTGATATTTCCAAGGGGTTTTCAGTGACTCAACCACATTGGAGAAAGACAGTTCAACTTCTCTTAAAGCCTCTTGAGCTTCTTTTATAAGCTGGCGTGGTGAATTTAAAGCACTGTCTCCCCTTAAAATGTCAAGCCTAACACTGGACACATCCATTGGAAATCTCCTATCAATTTCTGGAAGTCATTTAAGGTGTTTAGCTTCTCTGTTCTTAAGGAAAGTTTTTGTACTGTAAGCACCTTAGGGTATACTTCATATCCTAAATATTGAAAAGGAGCATGTCTTTGAATTTTTTCTGGAGCTATGTGCAATTTGTAGTTCCTCAGTGTTTCCATGGTCTTTTGTAGACATGCTTCTAACATTTGTTCCTCAGGTGCACATCCCAATATATCATCCATGTAATGTAATAACATTACTTTTGGAAATGCTTTTCTTACTGGAGTAAGAGCAGCAGCAACATACATTTGGCACATATTAGGGCTGTTTTTCATTCATGAAAAACTGTCCATTCATATCTTTTATAAGGTTCAGCTAAGTTGACCCTGAGCACTGAGAAGGCAAATCTTTTCATATCCTCCTTATCTAGAGGAATAGAATAGAAACAATCCTTAATGTCTATAACCCAAAAAGGCCATTCTCTAGGCAACTGAGTAGGAGATGGAAGTCCAGGCTGAAGAGTTCCCATAGTTTCCGTCTGTTCATTTACCTTTCTTAAATCAGTCAACATCCTCCATTTTCCAGATTTCTTTCTTATAACAAATACTGGGGAATTCCAAGAACTTAGAGAAGGTTGTAAGTGTCCTTGGTCGAATTGCTCCTGTACTATATCTAATAAGGCCTGAATTTTATCACTACCCAAGGACCACTGTTCTATCCACACTGGTGTATCAGTTTTCTATTGGATAGGAACAAGTGAAAGTGTTGGCAGGCCTTCAATAACAGCCCTGCCTAAAAACCCAAAGTATTCATTTGTAATCCTAATGGTTGTAAAATGTCTCTTCCCCACAGATTGATGGGGATTTTTTCAACTACAAAAGTAGTGAAAACTGTTTCACCTTCAAATATCCATCTCAAAAGGGTAGCACTAACTTCAGCTGCTATTGATCCTCCTACACCAGACATGTACGTTTCTGCCTTAATTTTTGGCCAGTGACTGGGCCAGTTGGCACCTCTAATATTGTATGATCTGCCCTAGTGTCTGCCAGTCCTTCTAGTGGTATGCCATTTATATAGATAATGAGCATAGGTCAATCAGCTGTCACAGCTGCTGTCTAGAATATTCCTGAATTTTGTTGCTTGGAGTCAGAACGTTGGTGACTGTCACCAGGTTGCTTATTAGGAGTCTGTACTAGTAAACCCGATGCTACTACTTCCCCTGGTCGATAAGTCACACATTGTCTACCTGTGTTAGTGACTTGGATATTATCTACACAATCCCCAGTTTCCCACATCAGTGTATGAATGAACACTGTCTTGTAAGTACTCTCAGGAGGTGAAATGGTCAAGCCTACTGTCCCTGGAGGCAAGGGATCCATAGGCTGGAGAGGAACAGATTTCACCTCTCCAGGGGGTATCTCAGTTGTCCCAGCTACATACAACTCTATCCTCCCTAATTGTAGTCCTTTTCTCCCATCATGTTACTTTCTGGCTGATTGATTGTGTAATTCCTTTCTCCCATCAGATGGCTTCCTGCCTGATTGGTCATGTCTGGGTATTGAACTTGGAGGCACTCTCTGGGTGTGGCATCGGCTGCCATCATGCCCCAGGTGTTTTTTGCCCCTCATCCTGTTTCCCTGAATCAGTGGACACTGATGCCCAATGGAAGCCTCTCTTGCATTTTGGACATGGGGTCTTGTTCTCCCACCCTGTTTTCTCACTCTGTCTCTATGCCAACATTGAGCTTTCAGATGGCCTACTTTACCACATTGAAAGAATTGACAAGTCTCTCTGGAAGTCCCTTGCCAAAAGGGACCCTGTCTTCCCATGTTGGGATCTTGGGAAGTCTGCACCATAGCCTGGCTATAAAAGGTATTTGTGCCCACTGTAGCACAGCGTCTTATGATCTCCTCTAAAGGAGCATCCCTATGTAGTCCTAGTATAATCCTTCTACAAACCTCATTGGCAATTTTTTTTAGCAAGTTGCCTTACCAAAGTGTCTGTTACTATATTTTCACCATTAGTCCATATGACAGCTGTCTGCAAACGTGCCACAAAATCAGCAAAGGGTTCATTTGGTCCTTGTACAATTTTTGTGAAGGTCTCACCCTTGCCCTTTTTACTGGGGAGAGAAGCCCATGCTTTGATAGCAGCAGCAGCAATTTGCTCAAATGCTGTTACTGAGTAATTAATCTGTATTGAAGCTTCTGCATAAGAACCTACACCTGTTAGTAGGTCATAGGTGATCGAAGTATTAACTGCACTTTGACTATTTTGTTGGGCTTGAATCCTACAGAGCTCACTATATTCAGAAAGCCACAGCAAGTTTTGTCCAGGTTCTAAGCACACCCTTGCAATGTTTTTCCAGTCACAAAGGGTTAAGACATCATAAGCCAAATTCTGTAGTAACATCTTAACCTAAGCTGATGTAGCCCCATAGAGAGTGCAAGCTTTTTTCAGGTTTTTAAGGATGTCCATATTAAAAGGAGTGTATCTTCTACTTTCTTGGCCTGCAGAATTATACTGTTGAATCACGGGAAAAATTTGAAGTTTGAAATCATTATCTATTTCTTTTCCATTTTTAGTAGCTTCAACAATCCCTTTTTGTAATCTAGTTATAGGAGTTATAGGAGTTGGTGATTGCTGGGGGGGAGGTGCTGATGATATCACCATCCCTCCTACTATTCCTCCTCCCTCTGTCTCTGAAGGTGGAGTTGATGTGGGCCAGTCAATAATCTGCTCTCTAGGGAGGTTGAAGCTTCTTCAAGGGAATCAGAGTCATCACACCCTAATTCCTCATTTGAATCCTCTTGCCCTCGGGCAATATCTTGAGATTGCTTATCTTCTATCTTTTTTTCCTCATATTTTCTCTTCTGTTCATTTTTAAAACTTTTCCTTCTCCTACAACTTGCTTGATAGTTTAAGTCTAATTGAACTATGTTGTAAATATAAAATACCTGTGTGGAAATTGAACAAGGCCCATTTTTTGTGTAAAATTCTTTCAGCTGAAGCCCCACTAGCTTCCAGTTATCTATATTTAGTTTTCCTTCTTCTAAGAACCAAGGGGATGTGCGTTTTAATGCGCCCAAGAGTTTATCAATGTGTACCCAGGTTACAAGTAAACTCTTCTCCTCAATTATCTTAATTATACTCTCTATAGCTCCACTACTGAGTGAGGCTGGAGCAGGGGCTGGGGCTGGGTCGGCTGAGATTAAGGGAATATTTATAGCTAACATCTGCCCCATTTCAGCTATAAAAGGTTGTTGGTTTGGCCCTTAACAAAGTAAGTTTCTTATTTGTCTATTAGAATACTCATCTAATCTCCTGGTCACTGGAGGACTTCAGTGAAGGTAGGGTGTTTGGCCCAACGTTGGATGCCAAATGCTGGAACTCTGTCTTCCCAGAAATCAGCCAGAGTCAGGATAATCAAAAATCTTTATTGGTCTCTTGAGCTCACCCTCAGGGGATTAGATCTAGTAATCTCCACACCACCCTCTTCTCTCCACAGTCACAAGAGAGAGTGCCTCAATTTCCTCCTCCTACTCTTCCCACACATGTCACTTCCCCCTCTTTTTCCCACCAATCAAGTCAGCACAGAACAGCTGGGGAGAGTCAACCTTCAAACAAGTTAATAGAGAACCGTCCAATTGGCAATTAGTCTCACGTGCTCCATTATCCAAGTGCATTTGCTCAGTTCTAGCCCCTTACACTTCACTTTAAGGATGAAATTCAGGATCTAGGTGGACTGATTGCTAGATCTATGAGAAAGGAATAGAGAAAGAAAAGATTGAACATTATTGCCCTTCAAAAAAAAAACAAAAACAAAAACAAAAACAAAAAACAGAACATAACCCAAATCTATGACAACTAGGGAAAATAAAAGGGAAGATCTGTGGAGATAATATAATTTATATTGTTGATAAGTCATTTCAGTAATGACTTCTGACTCTTCACAATCCCATTTGAGGTTTTCTTGGCAAAGATACTATAGAGATTTGCTATTCCCTTCTCCAGTCCATTTTGCAGATGAGGAAACTTAAGTGACTTGCTCAGGGTCACACAGCTGATAAATGTCTGAGGTCAGGTTTCAACTCAGGGAGATGATTCATTGTGACAGCTAGTTGTCCTAATAATATCTTAGAATCACACTTTTAGGGCTTAAAGCAACCTTCAAGATTATTTTACCAATGAGAAAACTGAGGCATTAAGAACATAAGTGACATGCTTTGGTTCAAACAACTAGTAAATGAATGGGATAGGATAGTGCCCTATCTACTTTTTCATGCTGCCTCTATTTTTGCTATATATATATATATATATATATATATATATATATATATATATATATATATATATGTGTGTGTGTGTGTGTGTGTGTGTGTGTGTGTGTGTATACATATATGTATATATGTAAATTTATATTTGTATATAATTTGTTATTTTTATGATACAATAATATTCTGTGAGAAGTAGTATGAGGAAAGAGAGCTAACTCTCAAGGCTGGAAAGACTTGGATTTAAATCCTGCTTCTGACACTAAGTGACTAAGTGACTAAGTGAGTTCCCTTGGTCTCATAGTACTCTAGGCCAGAGTAGTCATAAATGTCCGATAGGGGTATTGGGGCCTGCTACAATTCCAATGTGTATGATTTAATGGCCCCCGTTTCTAATTGAGTCTGATACCACTGTTGTAATAAGTTCTCCTGGCACCTTTCTGTAATATTTTGGCTAGCTCTGTGGATGTCCTCAGAATAGGCCTTGGTTTCAGCAGAATAATCACACAAGAATTGTCGGGAATAAAGTCCAAAGTCTTTATTATCTCCTTCACAGTCTGTCTCCTTTGCCTGGGGCCGGGCTACCTTTCTGAGGGACCTTCAGAGAGGCCTTGGTCTTAGTGGAGAAGTGAGGACAGGCCAGCTACCATGAAAGTGTTTGCCTCTTCAAGTCTCTTCAAGTCCTCCTCTAGGTCTGACTCTGACCTCTTAAATACTCTATTACAATTAAATCCATTCATCATACCGAGTATAAGCCAATCATTGTATCACTAGGGAACCATTATTTGTTGTAAGATTAAATCAATCATACTGAACAAGAGAGCAATTAATCACCAAGCTAAACTAGATAACTATTGTATCATCAATTCCAGTGAGTTAACACCTTGCTGTAAGACTCCTTGCCTCAAATATATTTCTCCAATGTTCTGGCCCATTATACCTTTCTATACCAATGAAATCACAGTTCTAATCCCTATTCCTCCCATGTTCTATTCACAATTTTTTTTTCCTATTTATTATTTCTTTTTTTAAATTTGTTTTTGTTTTGTTTTATTTATTGAATATTTTCCCCAATTACACTCAAAACATTTTTTTTTACATTTTTTTAAACATTTTTGAGTTCTAGGTTCTCTCTCTTATCCTCACTCACAATTAAGAAATCACATGTGAAGTTATGCAAAACATTTCCATAAAAGTCAAGTTGTCTACTCAAAAATTTTTGTTTTCTGAGACTATTGGGGGTGAGTGACTTGCCCAGGATTACACAACTAGGAAGTGTTAAGTGTCTGAGGCCAGATTTGAATTTAGATCCTTCTGACTTCAGGGCTGGTGCTCTATCCACTGCACTACCTAACTTGCCCTCTACCCACAATTTTTAAGCTGAAAGTGGTTATCCTGTTCGTTTTTTTTTTTTTTTTTTTTTTTCACTATTGGGCAAAGCCTAGCATATTTCATCCACTGTCTGTAATTAATAAATGTTGACTGACTGACTGAATGCCTGCTTTACTGCCTAAGGGAAAGGAAAATTCAGTAGGTTCCAGAACTACCCTAATAAGATATCTCTGAGAAAGTTATTGACTCTTTTGAGAGGGCCTTTTTTAAAAAGCTACTTTCTAACCATTACCATTAAGGATAGGCTTTTCTCTGAGTTGTAGATGCAGTCGGCTGCACTTTGGTTGGCCTTAGGCTATTGAATCCTTTCTCAGGCTGTGTAGTCAGGTATTCAATGGCTCCCCAGGTGTCCGAGGTGAGCCCTAGTATTATAGTTGCCCATATACCTTCAGGCGAAAGTGAGGTCTCAGGTCGTGTTTGTTTTGAAAGCAGCCTTAGTAATTTTCTAACTCTGCCTTTGGCCATTTTTCTGTATCCAGAAAAAGATGACAGCAGTTGAACTGTTGGATGCAATGGGGGGGGGCAGATTTTTTTATTAAGCACTACACTAAAGTGGGTGCGGAAAATCCAGCGTCAAAGTCCAGTAGATGTTAGAGAGGAATTGAGGAAATGTGTCCCCAGCTTGATGCTTGCTCCTGCGAAATGTATCCACTTAGAAACAAATACAAAAATTACCTGCAAAGAAAAAAAAATTTCAGTGGAATTCTCTATCCCACACTGGAATGGCATGGAGCAGCATCTGAGCACTTCTTCCTCACCAACAAGACAGTATTAATTAGATTCTCAGAGTAGATGACAGAGCAGTGGGTAGTGTGCATCCCCATTAACAATCACTAGAGCTGCATGTTTAATTCCATAGGAGAAGCATCTCCTGAGTCTTACAATATATTGGAACCAAAAGAAGACTGCTAAATCCTCTGTGGAAGGGAGGTCAATAGATCATTTTATGAAAGCCTAAGAACAACCTCCTGGCTCAGAAAATAACAATTGCGGAAGCACACTTTGGATTTTTTTTCTCTTTGATCGATAGAATTGCAGGCAGTGAAACCTGACATGCTTCTGTAAGATGCAGTCAAGGATAAAGAAAAATCTAATCTTTAGTCAACTATCAAGATCTTTCCACCAAGATGGCAGCCTCCTAAATAGTTACTACCAACTCTAATTTTTGCTTCTAGGCTCATTACAAAAGCAAACAGAGATTTAGGCTTGGCTGTAGTCTCTCAAATTAAATTGGAATTGCCTAGAGAGCCAACTGTTTTTCTCTTTCTTAGTAATCTCAGAGTTTAGCTCTGTTTAGCTCTAAACAGAGTTTAATTTAGTGATACAAAGTAGGCGCCTATCAGCAACAAGATTATGCAATGATCAATTCTGATGACTGGCTCTTTTCAGCAATGAGGTGATTCAGGCCAATTTCAATAAACTTGTGATGAGAGCCATCTGCACCCAGGGAGAGGATTGTGAGGACTGAATGTGTATCACAACATAATATTTTCACCTTTTTTTGTTGTTATTTGCTTGTTTTCTTATTTTTTTTTCCTTTTTGATCTGATTCAACATAATTGTGGAAATATGTAAAGAATTCACACGTTTAACATATATTGCATTATTTGCTATCTAGAGAAGGGAGTGTGGCGGAAAGGAGGAAGGAAAAAATTTGAAATACAAGGTTTTGCAAAAGTGAATGTTGAAAACTATCTTTGCATATTTTGGAAATAAAAAGCTATTTTTTAAAAAGTAGGTGCTAAATAGATGTTTTTAGACTTCACTAATTTGTTGACTTGCAATAGCAAAATGTAAACCCTTTGAAACCAGGTAGCATTTGGTCTTTGTCTTTCTAGTTCCAGGATCCAAACAGTTCATAGACAATGGCATGAGTTTAATAAATGGTTATTAAATGGAATGGAAAAACCCAAGAATTCAGTAATTTAGTCTCCATCACTGTTTTCATTTACCTCTTCATATTTGTTCACGTTTGCTCAGATCCTTTCTTCTTTGAATTTATTTCCTGCCCTCAGCTAATATTAATCATATGATCATATAATCATTATAGTAATACAAAAAAGGACAGTTGTCCCCATAGAACATGTAAGATAAAGAAATACATGATAAAAATCAGGAAATATATTAAACTGTAAAATCCTTTAAACATATATGGCCCAAACAACCATTTTATAAGTTCAGAGGAAAAAAGACAAAGTTGGAAGAGACATTGAAAGCCATCAAGTCCAATCCCTTCATTATACAGATGAAGAAACCACAATACATAGAGGTTTGCTGATATATCCAAGGTCAAACAATAATAAATAATAAAATTATTATTAATTAAATAATAGCAACTGAGGCAGAATTTGAACCTAGGTCTTCTTAACTCCACAACAGCTGCTCTATTTGGCTATACTACAATGTTATTTCCCCATCCTTGGTGATAGAAATTTGTGACTTCTGCATAGTCTTGGCTCTGTGCCTAGCACAGCCTAGCACCCAGTCTAAGGTATTCATAAACAATGAATTAACAAATTGTCCATTACATGATAATGAAGGGCCTTTGCTCTCTGGTTGGCTGTCATCTCTGCCACTGGACGAATGGGTAGTCTAGATTCTGTTGTACTTTTTTTGAGAAAAGGATGAATCAATCCAAAAAAGCATTTTCAAACACTTCCTATAAGTTAAGCAATGTGCCACTTGCTAAGGAAACAAAGAAGCCCATGTTCTAATTGGGGGAGCAATTGGATATATTGAAAATATATTCAGAGTAGATGGGAGATAATATTAAAGAGGAAGACTGTAGCTTTTGGAGGGAATAAGAAAGGGTTTTCACAAAAGTTAGCCTTTGAGTTAGATGCTTAAAGAAACTGGATAAGTTAAGAAGTAGAGGGGAGGAGGAAGAGCATTCCATGCATGAGGGGCAGTAATACAAGAGGAAAGAGATGAAAGGTGAAATTTTTTTGTGTAAGAAAAACAGCAATAAGTAAGTATAACTAGATTGTAAAGTGTGTGGAGGGAAGTAAACTGTTAAGAACACTAGAAAGGTAAAAAATAAATAAATAATTTTAAAAGGAGGGGGAGAAGTTAGGTTGTAAAGAACATTCCATATCAAAGTATTTTATATTTGATTTTGGTGGTAAAGTAGGGAGCTACTGGAATTAATTGAATAGGAGGAGAATATAGTCAAGTCTATGCTTTCTGAAACTCAATGGCAGCTGAGTGAAAGATGGCTTGAAATGGAAAGAGACTAGACACAGGAAGACCAATTATAAGGCAATTGAAAAAGTACAGGTGTGAGGTGATGAGAACCTGAAATGGGGTAGCAGCTATGAATAAAAAGCAAGAATAATGCATATTGGATATGTTGTGAAAGTAGAAAAGACAAGATTGGGCAGCAGATTGGATATGGAGAATGAGTATAAATAAGGAATCAAGAATGATTTAGATGCTACGAATCTGAGTGACTGAGAATAATGGTACCTTCAATAGTAAAAGAATAAATATAGAGATCTGGGAATTATCATGATAGAGATAATTTCTAAACCAATACGAGATGATAAAACCATCAAGTGAAATAGATTAGAGGAAAAAGGGGGGAGAGTGTGCAAAACAGAGCCTTTGGAAAACCCCCACATGACCTTGATGAAGAAACCAAGAAATAAAGAAGTGATCAAACAAGAAAGAAGAGAATATGAAAATCTGGAGAGTATGGAATATCTAGAAGAAGCTTATATCTGACATTGTTAAAGCCTATAGTTCAAGGATGAGGTTGAGTAAAAGTTAATATATTTTGTTGTTGTTCAGTCATTTCAGCTGTATCTAATACTTCCAGACTCCATCTGGAGTTTCCTTGGCTAAAGAGACTAGAGTGGTTAGCCCTTTCCTTCTCCAGTTAATTTTACAGATGAGAAAACTGAGGCAAACAGGGTTAAATGATTTGTCCAGGGTCATACAACTAGTAAGTGTCTGTGGCTAGATTTGAACTCAAGAAGGTGAGTCTTTCTGACTTCAGAGATTGACAATTTAGAGAAGATTGATAACTTTGGAGAGGACAATTTCAACCAATTAATAAAGAATAATCTGCTGGAAAAGATACCAAGATTGGATTACTTGTACATGTTAGATGTCTAGTCTTGGAAATGAGGACAATACTCTGTCTCAGACAAGAGTGAAGGAAGAGATAGTGTGTGAAGATATCTGAGGGATATGAGATGAAGAAGAAAATGCTGTCATTAAATGTCATTAGTTTTTGAGGCAAAATATGATGCAAGTTTCTTAGAAGGTGGGAAGGAAATGCTGTGGAAGGCCCAGTGAGAGAAGTTTTAGAGTAGTCTGTGGAGAATGGATTAGTGAATTGATTGAGGGGAGTAGAAAGTTTGATTTCCTGCTGTGAAGATCAGGTAACATAAATCTGTAATGAATCCAATTAGCACAGTTGATTTCCTTCAGCTCCATTCAGCAATTTATAAATAGGAGTTAAGCAGGTAGATGGTAGGAATGATTCCAGATAGGGCTAGGATTGATTCCAGGTAGGGCTAGGATTGATAAAAAGCAATGAATAAAGGGAAAATGGATCAAGGAATTCAAGAGTAAATATTGTGTAGAGTTGAATTGTTTGCTTGATATAAGCAAGAGAGAAGAATGTGGTCTGTGCTGGAATGATGGTCTAGTAAAGAACTGAGGGGTGGAAGAATTGGAGGTCACAGTAAAATTGAAGGAAAGGGTTATAAGACACATAGAAGACAAAATGATAAAATTGATCAGATAAGGGAACTTCAACAATCACTAAGTCATTTAAGTAACTGCAAGATTTAGGATATGACCATCTTGATATGTAGCTGAGGTAAAGTGGAAAAGTGGGTCATGAGAATTGACTAGATTAAGGAACTCCTAAATTAAGTTATTTGGGACAGTGGTTAAAGCACTGGTTTAAATGTCAGGAAGAGCAGAGTTCAAAACCAGCCTTAGACTCTTATTTGCTGTATGACTCTGAACAAGTCAATTAACCTCAATTACCCGCCCCCCAAAAAATTAACTAAAGGTGTTTTTTAAAAATTTATGTATGGTGATATTCCCTAAATATTAGGACAAAAATTGGGGTTTTTCTCTAAAGACTGGATGAAAGGGCATTGAAGTCACCTGAGGAAAAAAATGTTTGATAAATGAAAGTCACTAGGATATGGATTAGTCAATAACTTTGGCTAATATGAGTCTCAAAAGAGGAAAGTTTCTTAAGTGAAAATAATAAGAGACTGAAGTGGCAGTGGGAAAAAAGGAATATGAACTAATAAAAACGATAATCAGTCATGGAAATGGTGTCCAGAGAAGCAGTGCGCAAACAAGGGAGCCAGGTCTCAATGAGTTCCAGAAGACAAAAAATGAAAAAAAAAAAAAAAATGAAAAAGAAGAAGTTTAAGATGAAAGTATAAAATGACTATCCCCAGTCCCATTGATTGAAGGTCAAATATATTACATTTTTCCCTCCTCCAAGATTATCCATTGCCATTCAGGAGTTTGGGAGTATCTAGCTTTGCCATTGGCTCTAACCCCATCCAATGAGTATTTTTCCAAGTGTAGAGGGGATCCCCTAAATGGAATCTATTTAGCCAGTAATGGTCAGATTTTCTCTTAGAAATGAAAATTTTCTTCAAAGGTATAATAAAAAACATACAAACTTACTTTCTTAACACAAGAAGCATAACTTCCTAATCATTACCTTTATACCTTTCATTACCTTATATACTGAGGATAAGAAGAGAATTATGTTAAACCACACCTAAGTGTGAAGGGGTAGGTCTGTTCTCCCAAAGCCCTCACAGCTGTGAATCATAACAGCCCTGAAGGAATTACAAATCATAGATTTTGCTTGTAGATTGAGAATAAAGTAAATTGGAGGCAAGAGGGAAGAGGAAAGAGGTCAGAGAATGCAACTGCCTCTCAGTCTCCCTGTATCATTATTATCCTCTTACATGAAGGGATCCATTCTGCTAGTCTGAGTTGGATTCCCAGCAGCTGCTGGCAGGTGGCTCCCATAACATCCAGCAGCCACTAGCAGGTTGCTCGTGTAACAGAATTAAGTTCGCACTTTAGCTCACTTCCCAGAGAGTCCAGTCTCGATTCCAAGTTTCAATCCTTGGGCTCCAGTCCCAGATACTCTGGTTTCTCAAAGACTCTCTGACAGGCTGGTTGGCTTCAATGACTCCTGGAATTCTGACTCCAAGATTAAAGTGGCTCAAATCCCCAGGTTCACTGGATATTATCACCTGTACCTTAAACTGAAGACAAACAAAGCAGAACAGAAGGGAAACAGAAGCACCCCAAACCACAGGACCTAAAAGGACAGAGGGATTGGGAGGTATTGCCTATTCCCTCTTACTAGTGCAATTGATGAACTATGACTTTCACCTTTTGTGCACAATAGGAAAGAGCAGACCGTGATACTATCCCAATCCTGCTATACAACTAATTGAGGGAAGTTACTCCCACCCTTGTGGTAAAGGAAGCCAGGATGTCTTCTCCCAGAAATAAGTCTCTCATTTTCCAAAAGTTTCCTCCTTTTCTTTTGATGATCAAACACCCATTATTAAAGGAAGCTTACTAATTAAGAAGCAAGCATTAAGAGGGGATAATGGAAAAGTAGATGAGCAGATTTGGAGTGGGCCATAATGGGAGCAGAGCTTGAGGGTAGTTAAGCCTGGAGGAACATTGAATTGAGGATGAGAAAGGGGATTTGTTCAATTACAATGTTTGCAATGGAGAGTATACAAATGTGTGGGAGTATGTTCATCAATAAGGAGTGAGTCCAGGTTGAATACCACTGGTTGGACAGAAATCACTAAGAGAGGGATGAGCTTTTTCAAGCCCTCCTTTGAAGTCCAACTTCTTATCAATTGTCAATGTTATGTGCTCTGGAATCCTTAATGACCTTCAGAAAGCAAGGCTTTTGATCCTTGTCCATTAGAGAATGATTCCTTTATAGTTTTCAAAAAAAGAAATACAAACTATGAATAAGCACAAGAAAAAGATGTTCAGAATTATGAATAAGCATAGAAATGCAAATTAAAGTAAGCTAGATACTAAACGAAGGAAAACATTGTTGAAAAGTGCATGGAAAGGCAAACATGTCACTGTTTTGCGTGATTTTAATATGTATGGGAAACATCTTTCTTCAAAAGAACATTTAAGAGTATAATTTTTCCTACCAACTCAATTTATATAAAAAAAAATCAACAAATGGTAAATTTAGAGGAATCTTATATTCTCTAGATCCTTCAGTCAATTATTTGATTATGAAGACATCATCTTATGTAGATCATCTGTACAAGCCTGTTTTCTCCTTTTTCTTTTTCATTAAGCATATTTTTCATGCAGGCATAGCTCATTCTTTTAAATATTTTATACAGTTGAGAAGTCTGGTTGGTAGTTGCTCCTATTTTCTTGATCATATTATTTTAATAAAAATAGTTTTTGAATTTTCTCCTTTTTGTTTCCAAGTCATGTAAAAAAAAAAGTATTTAATAGTGTCCTAATGTGTTTGCCGTGAGATAATATATATCTTTCTTTCTTTCTTTCTTTTTGCTGAGGCAATTGGGGTTAAGTGACTTGCCCAGGGTCACACAGCTAGAAAGTGTTAAGTGACTGAGGCCAATCTTGAATTCAGGTCCTCCTGACTTTAAAGCTGGTGTTCTATCCACTGTGCCACCTAGCTGCCCCTGAGATATTTTTAAAGTGCTTAGTTCAGTGTCCAGCACATAGTAGGTGCTACATAAATGCTACCTGATGATGATGATGATTTGCCATTTATTATGCTAAGCCCTAAGGATATAAAGAAAGGCCAAATAGTTCCTCAAGGACTCAAGGAGTTCACATTCTAAAGGTGGAGACAGGTCCAACATCTTCCTCCTTTTGCAATATTTCAAAAATCAGTTCCTGATGATGCCTTTAATATTGTTTTGCTTTTACCTTGTGCATGTTTATTCCAGTTCATCTTCTATATGTCATTATCTTTAACTCACACAGTTTATCAATTAGGCACTGAAAAGATAAAGGGAAAAAACTTAAGGTACTATCTACATAGTTATTTCTGATAATCACAGACTTCCATAGAAATGATGAAAAAATATGCTTCATTTCATGCTTATATGTTCTTTGTTTTGAGGAGTTTGTTTGTTTTGTCCTTTTGCCCAATTTCATCTATGAATGCTGACAAGAAGCCCAGATTTAGCCATATCTTATATCAAAGTCTTTCTACAGGTTTGTTTTCTCTACAACTATTCTCTAAAGTTCTGAAAGTTGTCACTCAAGCAAGTTTGTGTTAGAGACAGGACTTAACCTAGATCTTCTTAGCACTGAGGCCATTCTATCTATACTATCTTTTTTTTTAAAATAGTTTTTATTTACCAGATATATGCATGGGTAATTTTACAACATTGATAATTGCCAAACCTTTTGTTCCAATTTTTCTCCTCCTTCCCCCCACCCCAGATGGTAGGTCAACCAATACATGTTAAATATGTTAGAGTATAAATTAAATACAATATATGTATACATGACCAAATAGTTATTTTGCTGTACAAAAAGAATCGGACTTTGAAATAGTGTACAATTAGTCTGTGAAGGAAATCCAAAATGCAGGCGGACAAAAATAGAGGGATTGAAAGTGGTAATGGGATCAATACTTTTTTTTTTAAATTTCAATTTGGAAGAGTCAGTAGTTTTCTTTAAAAAAAAACAAACAACTTTGAATTGAAATTGAATGCTGAGGAATTATAATGATTAATCTTAGTATCCTTCATCCTTTCAACCCCCCAAAGAGTTGCAAGAATATGTCTTCTTTTCATTATTTTCATAGATGAGGACCTATTGGGAAAAGAAGGGAGCAAACATTTGTTAAGGATCTAGTATTTGCCAGGTACTGTGCCAATTATTTTATAAATATTATATAAATAATAACATAATAATAATGAAATAAATAAAAACCGTGAATGTAAAATTGTTCATAGTGTGTCATTATTGATTGATGAGTTGGTTAAACTTGATGAACCTTTTTATTCTTTGTTATAATGGATTGCTCTCTGTGACATGAAAATAACAAGAGAGTACAAAGTACATGCAAATAAATGATATGAAATTTTTTTTTACAAAAAAGTCATATTGGAATGACAAATGTTGGAGGGGATGTGGGGAAACTGGGACACTAATACATTGCTGGTGGAGTTGTGAAAGAATCCAGCCATTCTGGAGAGCAATCTGGAATTATGCCCAAAAAGTTATCAAACTGTGCATACCCTTTGACCCAGCAGCGCTACTACTGGGATTATATCCCAAAGAAATACTAAAGAGCGGAAAGAGACATATATGTGCCAAAATGTTTGTGGCAACTCTTTTTGTTGTAGCTAGAAACTGGAGGATGAATGGATGTCCATCAGTTGGAGAATGGTTGGGTAAATTGTGGTATATGAAGGTTATGGAATATTATTGCTCGGTAAGAAATGACCAGCAGGAGGAATATAGAGAGGCCTGGAGAGACTTAAATCAACTGATGCTGAGTGAAATGAGCAGAACCAGAAGATCACTGTACACTTCAACAACAATACTGTATGAGGATGTATTCTGATGGAAGTGGAAATCTTCAACATAAAGAAGATCCAACTCACTTCCAGTTGATCAATGATGGACAGAGGTAGCTACACCCAGAGAAGAAACACTGGGAGGGGAATGAAAATTGTTAGCACTAATATCTGTCTGCCCAGGTTGCATGTACCTTCGGATTCTAATGTTTATTGTGCAACAAGAAAATGATATTCGCACACATGTATTGTACCTAGACTATATTGTAACACATGTAAAATGTATGGTATTGCCTGTCGTCGGGGGGAGGGAATAGAGGGAGGGGTAGTAAATTGGAAAAATGAATACAAGGGATAATATTATAAAATATATATATATATATAATAAAAAAAAAAAAGAAAAACAGTAGTTGGGAAAGAGAGAACTTAGAATTTTTTTTTTATTATTATTTTATTGCAATAGAGAGAAAAATAGCAAGTCAGAAACTAAGATTTCCCAGTTATTCAGAACTTACCTGTCCTCAGAAGAAAAATAGTCACTAAAGAGAGAAATCTAGTACTCATTTCAGTTTCAGTAGAAATAAAGGAGCTTTTCCTGTCACAAGACTTTGATTTTTAGAATAAAGAAAAAGAAAAGAAGACCTGGAAAAGGAGGTTGTACCCACCTATATGGGTGGAGACAGTCTGTGATGTCACTGGCCTTACTATCTCTAAAAGAAGGAGTGTATCGGATGAGCTGAAAAGGGATTTTAAGGATATCAGTCTAGCAGCTGAGTGGAGGATGGATAAGAGAAAAAGCCATCAAAGCCAATGAAATAGGGGATGGCTTCATGAAAATCCTGATGAGAGATGAAGCACTTAGCTTCATAATCCTCCTAAAAAAGCACATTCACCTATGACTAAATTCTTCAGAAAAGCATGGTCTTTGTAGTTATATATCAGTTTATTTTCTCCTTTCAATAGTTTTCAAATGAAGCCAATATTAGTACTATCTCTCCTCTCTTCTTGTTAAGAATTTGATTAACAATGATGGACAGAAACAGCTACACCCAGAGAAGGAACACTGGGAAGTGAATGTAAATTGTTAGCACTACTGTCTATCTACCCAGGTTACTTATACCTTCGGAAGCTAATAATTAACGTGCAACAAGAAAATTGGATTTACACATATATATTGTATCTAGGTTATACTGTAACACATGTAAAATGTATGGGATTGCCTGTCATCTAGGGGAGGGAGTAGAGGGAGGGAGGGGATAATTTGGAAAAATGAATACAAGGGATAATGTTATTTTAAAAAATTACTCATGCATATATACTGTCAAAAAAACTTATAAATAAAATTTAAAAATTAAAATAAATAAAAATTACAATAAAAAAAAGTCATATTGGAACTGAGATAATCATTCATGGTATCATTTTATCTTTATTTCTTCTTTTAAAAAAATTCTCTTTTTAAAAAATGTTGTTGATTTTTACCTATTACTCTAACTAGTCAATGATCAAATTGCACACAGACAGTTGACTCTGAAATTACTGCTATATCTTTAATCTATCATTTCTTGTCTGTTAAGTCTGCTAAGACAATTTCACTTTTTGGAAGATGTTATTCATGACTCATTACATCCAGTTATTTACTAATTAAAAAACAAATATATATATATATATATATATATATATATATATCCATCCATCTATTTATTTGTCAAATTACTTTGGGGAACCTTTAAAGTCTTTCATATAGTTTCACTACCTTTTTTTCCCTATGTAATATATTTGCACACAAACTGCATCATCTTAATCATACTTTGTTTTCTTATTCACATAGAAAGGACTTGGTTTTAAATTCTGCTGCTGACATTTCCTAACTCTACAAATATGGTCACCTTACTTAACTTATCAGAAATTAAGAGGATCTTAGGAGACGGTGATAGGGCAAATGATAATGGCTAGTGGGCCTCTTTCTCATGAGAAAGAATAGGATTAATGACTTATTGAAACTAAGCAAGCTGGAGGCTAAGTCGAAGTGGTAAAGAGAAACTTGGCTGAGCTCTTTCCCAAACCTTTAAAAAATGACTCCAAATAAATTCTAGAGCAGCAGAACCCACAAAAAGACAGTGTGAAACATTTTTTTCCAGCCCAAGACAATTCAGAAGGTCAAACAGGAAAGGTCTGTTGCATCAGAGTGTTCCAGTGCAAATTTTCAGATCTCTCAGCCCACAGATGGTAAGAAAATTGGACAATGAATCAGAAGGAGATTACAGGGGTCCTTTTGCTGGCACCAAGGGCAGGTGTTGTCTACACTTGGATCTGGGTGGTTGTCCCAGTGTGAGGGACACTAGCACAGCAGAACTTGTGACCACAGGGAAGCAGAAACTTTGGTTATAGTTCCAGAGATAAAAAGAGTGTTTGTGATCACTCACAAATCAGTGCACAGTGCAGGAAAACAGTAAATATATCTCTCCCTAAATCATATTATCTTGGAAGAACTAAAAACTCACAAGTCCCCAGAATTACCTCTGAAAACAGCTGCACAAAAAGCTTGAAGCTTGAAACAATATTGCCTCTAGTTGGAAAGCAGAGCCATACTTTAACATAGAGTTAAAAGTTAAGATACAGACTGGAAAATGATCAGACCACAGGGGAAAAAAATCCTGACCATAGAACGTTATTATGATGCTAAGAAAGATAAAAACACATATTTAGAAGATGACAACAAAGTCAAAAGTTCTACATCCACAGCCTCAAAAAAAAATATGAATTGGTCTCAGGATAGATAAGAACTCAGAAAAGACTTTAAAAATCAAGAGAGGTAAAAAAAATTGGAGAAGGATACAGAAACGAGAGTAAGACAAGAAAATACTGGAAAAAAAAGTCAATATCTTGGTAAAGGAGGCATAAAAAAGTAAAGAAAATAATTTCTTAAAAAAATAGAACAGGCCAAATAGAAAAAAAAAAAAAAAGGCACAACAATCCAACAAAGGGAAGCATGCCATTAGCTGAGAGAACTTCTTAAAAAGAAAAAAAAATTATCAAATGGAAAAGAAGATTCAAAAGCTCAGTGAAGAAAATAATTCCTTAGAAGTTTGAACTGGGGAAATGGAAGCTAACAACTTTGAAACATCAAAAAACAATAGAAGAAAATATGAAATATTCCATTAGAAAAACTTTGGAAAATAGAACCAGCAGATAAGAATTATTGGACTACCTGAAAATCATAAGTGTCTAGACATCATTTTAAAGAAAACATTGAGGAAAACTGTCCTGATATTCTAGAATCAAAGGATAAAATAGAAATTTAAAGAATTCACCAATCACCTCCTGAGAGATCCCAAATGAAAACTCCCAGGAATGTTATAGCCAAATTCCAAACCTCCAAGATTAAGGAAAAAAAATGTTGCAGGTAGCCAAAAAACAAAAACAAAAACAAAAAAAAATCTATTCAAATATCATAAAGTCATAGTCAGAATAACATAAGATTTAACAGTTTCTACATTAAAGGATTGGAAGTCCTCAAATATGACATTTAGGAGAAAAGAGGTAAGATTACAACCAAGAATTACCTACCCAGCAAAACTGAATATAATCCTTCAGGGGAAAATAAACTATCTTTAGTATTCAATGAAAGAGGACTTTCAAGAACTCCTAATGAAAAGACCAGAGCTGAAAATTTGACTTTCAAATACAAGATGTAAAAGAAGCATAAAAGTTAAACAGCAAAGAGAAATTACAAGGGATTCAGTAAGGTTAAATTGTTTATATTCCTACATGGAAAAATTATATTTATAACTTCTAAAACCTTTTTCATTATTAGTGCAGTTAAAAGGAGTACACACAGACAGAAAGCAGAGATGTGAGTTGAATGTGATGATATGATTATCTTAAAAAAAAAAGAGAGAGAGAAAGGGAAAGAAAAATTCACTGAGAGAAGGGGAAAGGGAAAAGTAGAATGGGATAAGTTATCTGACATAAAGGAGGAAAGATTTTATAGTGGTAGGGAAATAAGGGAAACAGGGAGGGGAGTACAAGGAAGAATATACAAACTCATCGAGGTGTAGAAATCTATCTTACCATACAGGATAGTAGAAGAGAAGGAAAAGAGAAGGGGTAGGAAGAGGAGCTGATAGAAGAGAGGGCAGTTTGAGGGAGATAAAAGTCAGAAGTAAAATTTTTTGAGAATGGATAAGATTAAAGGAGAAAGAGAATAGATTAGACAGGGGGAAATAGGATAGAGGGAAATACTTAGCTGGCAATCATTACTGTGAAAAGAATCTTTTATAGTGAATTTCTCTTATAAAGACTTCATATGTCAGACAGATAACTGAGTCAAATTTACAAAAAATAAGAGGCATTCCTCAATTAATAAATGGTCAAAGGATGTGAATAAACGCTTTTCAGACAAACTAATCAAAACCACATGAAAAAAGTAATCAGAATCACATGAAAAAATGTTCTAATCATTATTGATAAGATAAATGTAAATTAAAACAACTCTGAGTTATTACTTCACACCTGGCTAATTGTCACAATGGCTAATATGACAAAAAAGGAAAATAACAAATATTGGAGGGGTTGTAGAAAAATAAAAACGCAAATGTGTTGTTAGTGAAGTTGTGTACTAATTCAACCATTCTGGAGGACAATTTCTAAAAGTCTAGAAAACCATGCATATTCTTTGACTAAACAATAATACCACTACTAATTCTGTATTCCCAAAAAATAAAAAAAGGAAAAGGATCTATGTGTTAAAAAATATTTATAGCTCTTTTAGTGGTAGCAAAGAATTGGAAATTGAGGGGAATTACATTAGTTGGGGAATGGCTGACCTAATTGTTGTATATGCTTGTGATGAAATACTGCTGTGCGTTAAGAATAATGAGCAAACTTGTATTCAGAAAACATGGAAAGACTTATACGAACTGATGAAATGAGCAGAAGTGGCAGAACATTGTACACAGTAACAGTATTATTGTATAATGATCTACTATGAATAGCTTAGCTATTCTCAGCAATACAATGATTCAAGTTCTGTAGGATTATGACATAAGGTGCTGTACCTTTATAGAAAAAGAACTGGTAGAGCCTCAATGAAGATTAAAGATGTTTTCTTTACAATTCTTCTTAGATTTTTTAAAATCTGCTTTTTTCTTTCACAGAATAACTTAATGTGTTTTATATGGAAATGTGTTTTGTATGACTATGTACATACATATGACCTATTTGAAGTTTCTTGCCTACACAATGAGGGAGGAGAAAGAATGTGGGAGGGGATCCGGAACTCAAAATTCGGGGAAAAAATTAAAATTGTTTTCACATGGAAGTGAAAAAATATTAAATAATGAAAGAAAAAAAAAACTAAGTGAGCTATCAGGCAGCCTAGCTTTTGGGACAGGCAAGGCCTAGAAAGAAGAAATCAAAGGGGAAGACAAGGAAGGAAAGGAAAATGTTTCTTGGGGAAACATTTACTGAGCATCTAGTATAAGACTGTGATATATCAGTGTAATTTAAACAAAGATGAATAAGACTACACCATTGCTATGAGGATGATTAGTATATAGAAGTTGATTAGTATGTAAATATCATAATTTTTATGTTGAGATGAGGATAGCTAGGTGACACAATGAATAGAGTACCAGACCTAGTGTCAGGATGACTCATCTTTTTGAGTTCAAATATGGCCTGAGAAACTAACTGTGTGAGCCTGGACAAGTCACTTAATGCTGTTTGCCACAGTTTTCTAATCTGTAAAATGAGTTGGAGAAGGAAATGGCAAGCTACTCCAGGATCTTTGCCAATTAAACCCCAAATGGGATCACAAAGAGTCAGACAGGACTGAATAGCAACAATTGTTGAAATAGACAGGTGTGATAAAAGAGGTGTAAAATACTATATGAGTTCAGAAGAAGGAGAAATTATTTCTGACTGGACAGGAGAGAGATGGATTCATGGAAGAGTTCATATTTGCATTGGTCTTTAAAGTATGAGTAGCATTTTTAAAATTTATTTTTATTAAAGCTTTTTATTTTCAAAACACATGCATAGATACTTTTCAACATTGACCCTTACAAAATCTTGTGCCCCCAATTTTTTCCTTCTTTTCCCCCCAAACCCTGTCCTAGATGGCAAGTAATCCAATATATGTTAAACATGGGAAATTCTTCTAGATATATTTCCACAATTATATGCTGCACAAGAAAAATCAGATAAAAATGAATAAGAAAACAAAATGTAATCAAATAACAACAAAAAGAGTGAAAGTACTATGCTATGATCCACACTCAGTGCCCACAGTACTCTCTCTGGTGCAGATGACTCTCTTCATCACAAAACTTTTAGAACTGGCTTGAATCATTTCATCTTTGAAAAAGAGCCTATGTCCATCAAAATTGGTCATGCTATAATCTTCCTGTTGCCTTGTACAATGATCTCCTGGTTTTACTCAGTTCACTTAGCATCAGTTCATGTAAGCGATGACTCACATTTTGACAGAGGTGAAGAAGAATAGCAAAGGCGATAGTGGGATCAAAGGCATGGAATCAGAAAAGACTCAGTTAAGAAGCAAGCATGGATGCTTGCTGGAGGTCAAAAATGGTTGGAATAATGCTAGCTAGGACCTTGCAGTAGAAACTGCAATTCTATGACCATCTATGTCCATCTCTGCTCTTCATCTGGAGTTTTCTTAGAGGATTGCCTTCAATTACATGCTGGATTCCACTGTTGGAATGGTTTGGTACACTGAGCATGTCTCAATATGAATGGAACACTGTCCCATTTCAAACTATACAGTGACCAAAATGAGCTCGTGAGATAACCAGGTCCAGCATCCCAAGACAACATATGACTTCCAGGGTGAGTTGAACACACTTTGTTCAAATGATGAGTCAAATTCACATAAGTAGCACAGGAAGGTAATTCCAATGTAATGATTTTGTCTATTTTAACATTGTGGCTGTTTGTACTTTGATGTCAGTTGTTTCTTAACCTTCGTGACCATTTTGATATTAAGCCAGGAAAGCTTCTGTTAATGGAACTCAAAGCAAATTTTAATTGGCTTTCTTCTTTAAAATTTTTTTAATCTGGACTCATTAGTAGGGCCTTATTGCTCTTACAGCACATACATCTTCCTGAATATATTTATAGTATTAACCAAAATTTTTAAAAAATAATACCAAGATGAGGGAAAGTCTATTTTAATTGAGCATTGCTTAGAAGAAACTTTTTTTAAGCTAGAAACCAGGAGGGCAATCAAGACTTTGCTCAATAAAAAATTTCTATTTGACTTCTAGGCTATGTAAAAAATAAGGTGCTTCTCCTCTCAATAGTAACACAGGCAAGCTTTTGTTAATGTTAAACTAAAGGACCACTTAACCTTTAAATATTTAACCTTATTATATGGATTTCTCATTGCCAGAAAGCTTTGGTGATGGTTTTTCTGTGATAAAAGGCTTTGAGAAGTAATTAAGCATAAGTATTATAGAATGTCTGCCTCCAATGGCAGTTTTATTTAGAAGATGGTAAATCAGTGGTTTCCCTGATGGCTACTGTTAACAGCATAATTCCGTAAAATTTAATTTCAAGATAGTAGCTGGTGCAGCAAAATACATTTGCAGATCATTGTCATACAAGATGAATAGTTCTCAAAGATGCAGTAACAAGAAGCTCAAACTTAGTAAGTTGCCTTTTGTGTTTTGTAGTGTGTTTAAGTAGGTTTTAAAAAAAGATTTACATACCTGGATTTTATATACTATTAGACACGATTGATGTATTCAATGGTTTTGCTGAGCTTTTTCCCCCCACCTCTTCCCTTTAAAAATATTTAATATAAGAAATGGCTTACTGGGCAGAGGATGGAAGAAGGAGATATTTGGATTTTAAGGTGATGTAAAACAAAAGATTTCAATAGAAAAGATTTTTTAAAAGAAAAGCTTTTTTAAAAGATTTTTTATTCCAGAGATTAAAAGATGACAAATTTTTCTGAGATGAAAACTCCTTATCAAAATAAAAAAATCTACTCATAGGAAAGGAATGGAGGGAAAGAGAGAGGGAGTATGGAGCAAGGAAGGAAAGAAGTATTAGTGTGCAACTAACTAGAGTTTCAATTATTGTAAGGGAAAATAATCTAAAGATAAGTTGAAGTGCATAACTGGAAGCCAAATCAGGGTCTTAAAGATCACATGAAAGTGTTTAAATGCTATTTTGTAGGTAATGTGGAGCTATCAAAGTTTTGTTTTTCTTTTTTTAACCAAGGAAGTAAAAGATTTTTCAGCATGAAAGTATTGTGATTGGAACTATATCATCACAGCCATCTTCCAACACAGTACCAGCTCTTTTGGCAATAGACTTGTCCCAGATGAAATATCAAAAATCATCTTCTCCAAATGCAGATTAAGACAACTCTGAAATACTACTTCACAATTCTCAGATTGGCTTAGATGACAGGAAAAGATAATGAGGAATGTTGGAGGAGATGTGGAAAAACTAGGACACTAATGCATTGTTGGTAGAGTTGTGAAATGATCTAACCATTGTAGAGACAATTTGAAACTATGCTCAAGTGCAATAAAACTGCATACCCTGTGATTGATCCAGCAGTGTCACTACTGAGTCTATATCCCAAAGAGAACACAAAAGAGGGAAAAGGACCTATATTCACAAAAATATTTGTAGCATTTTTATAGTTTTATAGTGCAAGGAACTAGAAATTGAGTAGATGCCTATTGATTGGGGAAAGGGCTGAATAAGTTACAGTATGTGACTAAGAAAGGAATATTATTGTTCTATAAGAAATGCTGAGCAACCTAATTTCAGTAAAGACTTGCATGAAATGATGCTGAGTGAACGTTGTACACACATTCAACATTCTATAATGATCAACTAGGATGATATTGGCTTTTCTCAACAATGCAGTGATTCAAGGCAATTTCAATAGACTTGGGATGGGAAATGCTATTCACATCCAGAGAGAGAACTATGGAGACTGAATGTGGATCAAAGCATAATATTTTCATCTTTTTGTTTGTTCTGTTGTTTTTTTTTTCTTTCTCATGATTTTTCCCTTTGATCTCATTTTTTCTTGCACAATATGACAAATATAGAAATGTTTTTAAAAACTGGATATATTTAACCTATATCAGATTGCTTGCTGTTTTGGGGAAGGAGGAGAGAGAGAGAGACGAGAGAGAGAGAGACAGAGACAAAGAAATTTGGACACCGTCTTACAAAAATGAACGTTGAAATCTATATACATATTTGGAAAAATAATATATTATTAAAAATAATTTTTTAAAAATACTAATTTGCCCATAAGAGAATTAATAATATGATAATAATATTATTACAGGTGTCCTCTGATACCCAGTATGGTGGTTTCTTGAGGATTTGAGTCTTTCGCATCAGTTTATTCATGATTATCCTCGAATAAAAGGAGAATTCTTCAGGAGAATTAGGTAAAATTCCACTTAGTAGTTTGGAAGTTTCCAGGGCATCAAAAATTATGTGTATTTTTTTAAAATGCAAGCTAAGAACTTTCCAAGATGAACATTAGTTCAGCTTATGTGTACTCCTCTAATAATTCAAAATTCACTTTGCAATGCTTAAAATTTGTTCCAGAACTAGTTGTGAATTTGGGCTAGTTTGTGGTTGCTACAGTCAAATGTGAGATACAATGAAATGCAGAACAAGGTATAACATGTTGAGGAAGGTACCTTTGGAAATAACCACATTGCCAAATACAAATTAGGAATTTCTCTCTATTATTGGGCATTGCAGCAGAATTCTTAAATTTTGCAATGTTGATTGTTTTGAAAATGTTGCAAAGTATAAATTGTTCTCTTAGTTCTACTTGTTTCACTCTATATTAATTTATATAAATCTTCCGAGGTTTTTCTGAACCTATTAATTTTATTATTTCTCTTGGCATACTAGTATTTTATTACCTTTTTAAATTTTGTTTTTAGTTTATGAGATAAACAAGCATTTCTATAACATAACATCATAAAATAGATAATTACTCATGAAACTGCTAATCTATTATGTATAACTTGCTATTCCTTTTAAATATATAGTAAAGTTATCACAAAATTTTTTCTTCCTTTCACCCTAATGCTAACCATCTCTCTCTCTCTCTCTCTCTCTCTCTCTCTCTCTCTCTCTCTCTCTCTCTCTCTCTCTCTCTCTCTCACACACACACACACACACACACACACACACACACGTAAAATTATTCTATACATACTTCCATTAATCACTTCTTTTTCTGGATACAGATGGCATCTTTCTTCATATGTCCTTTGTAGTATTACATTTTATATGATAATTTATTTAGCTATTCCCACATATTTGTTACAAGGTTCTGCTTTTTTTAAATAAAGTGATAAAAAATGAGATGAAGAAAAATAAATGTTTATTAATTGAAAAATGTTTTAATTGTTCTTAGGCTATGAATATGATACCATTCACCCCCACCCAAAATATGAGGATTGAATTGAGAAAAAGTTGGTTTTATCATTTAGACTGCCACAACTTGAATCATTTTGGACCATATCAAACCCTTAATTAATACTTATTTTTGTTAAGAAATCATATCAATCCTTTGGGGACATTTTAAAAAAACTTTCCAATAATTCATTAACTACAAGAAAAGCTATCTTTGCCCAAAAGATCCTCCCTGCTGGGTTTATTTGAATTTGTGATCATTAGATAAGCACACACAGAACAATTCAAAACTCTGTGATCCATCTCTGGGGCTTTATGCCCTGGAGAATGTGACTATTTTAATTAACAAAGGAATTAGGCAACCCTGCTGGGCTTCTTCTGTTGCCATCTTACTGACTGAAGTGGTCAGAATTCATTTGTCACTCCTCTCACTTTCATTAACAATAAAAATATTAAATAAATATTTCATTTAAAATTAGCTTAGAAAGATTCCAATAAACACAATACTTTTCTTCCTCTTTTTCTCACTGTTTTTAACTAACTTCATATGGGGACAGTGCCATATACACAACCTCAAGTTTTACAATTTTTTCTACTTCACATTATATGGAAGGTATATAGCTTGAGGGAGTGCCAAATTTGCTTTTACTATGCATTTATCTGATGTATAAGTTCACTTGTGTTGACTGCACAGTTTAATACTTTGGTATTTAATTTAATTTAAAATAAATATTTCAAACTTCATTGCAAAATATGTAACAGAGAAATTTTTTAGGGAGGACAGGGGAGATAAAGCTATAGCTCCTTAGAGTATTATTTGTTTAATAGATGAAAAGTGAATTTAAAAAATTCTCTTAAAGTGTGAAGGTGATGGAGACCACTTGAACATGAAAAGGATTTCCAGCTTTCGTAAATTCCTTCTTTCATTTCTTCTTAGGAACTGGGAATGTTTAGTAGGGAGAAGAGAAGATTTGGGGGAGATGGGGAAGAGTGTATGGTAGAAATGTTTCCAAGTTTTTGAAGGAGAAAAAATGTTACGTGGAGATGAATTTTACTTCCTTTCTTTGGTTCCAGACAGCTGAATCAAGACCAAAAAGTGAAATTTGCAAAGAAATAAATATAGGTGGAAGGAATTCCTACAAAGGTAGATAGGTGGCTTCTTCTTCTTGATGCTCTACAAGCAGAGAGGGTGGACATCTACTTGAAGGGATTGACATGCTAGACATTCTTTTAGTGGAACAAATAGGTACTGATATGTCTTTCACCTCTCAAATAATATGACTCCATTATATGGTTAATGAGTTGCCATGGCAAAAAGAAAAAGTAAAATTGTTAGGTCAGTTCTCCAAGAGCCTCCACAGCTGTGGATCTGAAGGAGCTGCAGGGCAGCCTTTGCTGACACAGATATTGTGGACTGGGAATGAGATTAATTGGAGGCAAAAGAAAGAGGAGAGAGGTCAGACAATGCAACGGCTTCTCAGTCAGAAAGGTCAGAGAACAGCAAGTTTCTCTCAGTCTTCTTGTATCATCCTCTCACAAGAGGAGATCTGTTCTGCAGGTCTGGGTTGGATCTCCAACAATCACTATCAGGTGGCTCCCCTGTCACAACACAAAATGTTATCAGCTGGTGTCCAACCTTATATTGTTGAGCCTTCCTGAACTGAATCAGGCTGATGCTTGGCTTAAAAAAGCTTTTGCCAAAGCGTGTTCTCTGAAATGGTCTTTCAGACCCTGAGTCAATGCCCATATTATAATGACACATTAGGGTGAGACTTTAAACTGTCATGATAATCAATTATAAATTTGTGTTAAATAACTTCAAGTGGGCCTTCACTGTTATTAGACAATACTCCCATTCTTTCGTAATTAACTCAGTCTACAGCTTACTACAGTGACTCCTCCTCAAACCTCCCATGGCTTCACATCTCCCCATTCCTTCAACTAAGAATCTTACAAGGGAGTTCTAGTCTTCCTTGTAAAGCAGATTCTAACAGCATTAGAATTTGGGCCAAGCTGTTCCTGGACACATTAGAAGGAGAGGATACAGTCTGGAGAGCAATCTGGAATTATGCCCAAAAAGTTACCAAACTGTGCATACCCTTTGATCTAGCAGTGTTACTACTGGGCTTATATCCCAAAGAGATCTTAAAGAAGGGAAAGAGACCTGTATGTGCAAAAATGTTTGTGGCAGCCTTCTTTGTAGTGGATAGAAACTGGAAACTGAGTGGAGAATCAATTGGAGAATGGATGAATAAATTGTGATATATGAATATTATGGAATATTATTGTTCTGTAAGAAATGACTAGCAGGATGAATACAGAGAGGCTTGGAGAGACATGAACTGATGCTGAGTAAAATGAGCAGAACTAGGAGATCATTGTACACTTCAGCAATGATACTATATGAGGATGTATTCTGATGGAAATGGATATCTTCGATAAAGAGAAGATCTAATTCAATTCCAATTAATCAATGATGGACAGAATCAGCTACACCCAGAAAAGGAACACTAAGTGTAAACTGTTTGCATTTTTGTTTTTCTTCCCAGGTTATTTTTTCCTTCTGAATCCAATTCTCCCTGTGCACAAGAGAACTGTTTGGTTCTGCACACATATATTGTATCTAGGATATACTATAACATATTTAACATGTATAAGACTGCTTGCCATCTAGAGGAGGGAGTGGAGGGAGGGAAGGAAAAAGTCAGAACAGATTTGAGTGCAAGGTATAATGTTGTAAAAAATTACCCAGGCATATGTTCTGTCAATAAAAAGTTATAAAAAAAAAAGAAAAGAAAAGGAGAGAATACAAGGACATGAAAGGTTTGAAGAACAATTAACTGCACAACTATATGGTAGTGACTTGTGATAATAGCAAATTCTCAAAAGTAGCACTGGCCCCCTTATTTCTTCTTGAGAAGTTTTTTGTTTGTTTATTTTGTTTTATTCCTTTTTTAGGTTGTCTTGCAGGTAAAATAGATGATCCCTGGGGTCATTTATCTTCCAACCAAAGTGCTACTCTGACTTTTGATGACCTTGAAGAACTCAGTAAACTCTAGTGGATGCCAATCACTCCCAGGGTCAAATACAAAATCATCTGTTTATTATTCAAAGTCATTAGTAACTTAGTCCTATCCCACCTTTCTAGTTTTCTTGTAATTTATATCCTCCCATATACTCTTTATTCCAGTAATACCAAGTTACTTTGCCCTTCCAATAATAAGAAACTCTTTGTCTCCACTCTAGTCATTTTCTCTAACTGTCCACTATTCTTGAAATACTGTTCTTCCTCATCTCCATTCTTGCTTCCTTCAAGTTCTACCTAAAATCTTACCTTCTACAGGAAGACTTTCCCTATATCTTTTGAAATGCTTCTCCTCTGTTAATCACAGTCAATCCTCAACTCTCAAATTTAAATTTGGCAACACCAAGCATTTGCATGATTTTATTAGTAACCTCATTTTTACTTTCCCATTGGCAACTGCATACACTTCTGGCTATCTTCAATAGAGGAAAAAAAAAAATAGAGTCCTGATAAGCTCAAGTTTATATGAGCAAAAAAGAGGAAAGTATTCTTAAAAATGTTTGTAAATCTGCTCCAAAAAGTGCTAAAGTAACCTTTCAGGTTTGGTGAGGAAATTAAAAACATGGAAAAGTGATTAAATTTATGGGTAAAGGAGATGGTGGTCACTCTTACCTTATTGCTAGCCTTGGAGTGGTCAAGTGAAACTGGTCTGGCCCTTCCCTACTGCGCCTGGCTTGGCAAGCTGGGCCAGACCAGGCTGAACTGGCTCAAGTGGACCTCTGACTGAGCTCAGAAAGATGGTTCAGAACTGACTTAAAGGCATGTGCTTTTCATGGAGAATAGTTCAAGCACAGAGCTGAAAGGAATATTAGAGATGGAGCATTTTTCCTTTCCCTTTTTATCTGGGTATTCTTTTGAGATCACTACCTCTGCCCCCTCCCCCATTCTATTTGGCATTTCTCTCCCCTGCTATGTTTTTTTTTTTTTTTTTTATAGTTACTATGTTAGGACAAGTGCATGTCATCAGAATTAATGTTTTATTTTAAAGAATGGTATGCAGAAAACTGTATTTTCAGTAATCCCTAATGAAATGGTAGTGACAAGGAGTCTAATCCCTCATTTCCCATAAACTCAATATATCAACATTCACATTTTTTACTCTTGCAACATTTTCTAGGGATGTAACCTCAGTGAAAATTGAAAATTGATTATACTTCCTATCCGTACTGTAGCTAGCTTATATACACCTATTTATTTACTCATTTTTTGCTATATTATATCAAAGTTTCTTAAACTGTGAGTCATGATCCCATTTTGTAACTGAACATAGGGGTCGTGATAAATTTGGCAGCAGTAAAAGGTATCAAATATTCCCACCAAGATTTAATTCTTTATGTCAAAATAAACAAGCACACTCATCACATTAGTATGCAGATTTGCTTTCATCTTTTGTGAATTTTAGCGTTATATGTATACCAAAGATTTGTTTTAAAATAAATTTCTTAATGATTTATTATGAATAAATGTTTGATTTGTATGCCTATTTTATATGCCTATATACCCAGATCTATGTAAAAATTTCTAGGGGAAAAGGAACTATTGGTGGAAAAAGTTTAAGAAATTCTGTATTATATCATATGTTCCCTGAAGATATGAACTGCCTTTTGAGTTTGAATCCTCAATACTTAGCACACAGTGCTTGCTGCATAATAGGCACTTAATAAATCCTTACTGATTGACCATGTTCTACTACCTCAAAACCTTTTTGAACAACCATGGGAAATTACATAAAAAATCAATTATTTTAATAAAGTCTACATAAAGCTCAGATGATTTCTCAAGCCAGGCAGCTTCTAGACAAATTAGTTTGTTTGCTGTTTCCCTAAAAAAAATTCCATTTCCCTTTTCTGTGATTTTGTCCCCCATATCAGTAGTGGACTCTGTCCTTATCTTTTCAGGCTTAGCACAACTATCACCTTCAAAAATCTTGCTAGGACTTGTCCCCCTTTAGTCACTAGCCCCTCTCCAATTTGTGACACACAAGCTTCTTGAAGGCAGGGATTATTATTTTTCTATTCACATCTTTAGTGTCTAAAATAGTGCCTGGGAAATAGTAGGTCCTTAATAAATGTTTGTGGATGAATGGATAGATAAATTAAGCACAATTAACCTCCCTTTTTTTAGGCTTTCATTTTTCATTAGGTATTTATGAGTCCTAAAGTCTATTATGCTATATTTCTTTTCTCTAAACAAACATTATCCATTAGATTATAATAAATGTTTATTGTTTTACAGTGCTAATGTCACTTCTGCATCAATGATCTTTTTTTTCATCAATGAAGGACCACCCCCTAATAATGAAGTAAGTAGAACTTATATATGCCTTTTCATTCAAGTAACTCTTGTCTATATCCTTCCATTAATTATCCACTAAAATTAAATACTTAAATTGTACAAAATCTATTTATCCATCCACATAGTATATAGTTCCAATGAGGCATGAGACTGCCAACCATATCTAAAAGTATACTGAGAGATTTTCAGCAAATTGTCTGTGATGTTAAAAAGTCCAAATCTTCACATTTATTGACTTGCTTTTGCTTTTTCAAGATTTTAAAGGTCAAAAATGATTTATATGTATAAAAATATTTATAGAAGCTCTTCTCAGTGCAAAACAACTGGGAATTGAGAGGATGATCATCAATTGGGGAATGGCTCAATAAAGTGTAATATGTATTTATTTTTAATTAATTTTAAATATATATTTCTTTTTTTATTATATATTTTATAATATTATCCCTTGTATTCATTTTTCCAAATTATCCTCCCCTCCCTTTACTCCCTCCCCCCAATGACAGGCAATCCCATACATTTTACATGTGTTACAATATAACCTAGATACAATATATGTGTGTAAATACCATTTTATTGTTGCACAATAAGCATTAGATTCCGAAGGTACATGTAACCTGGGCAGACAGATTATTAGTGCTAACAATTTACATTCACTTCCCAGTGTTTCTTCTCTGGGTGTAGCTACCTCTGTCCATCATTGATCAACTGGAAGTGAGTTGGCTCTTCTTTATGTTGAAGATTTCCACTTCCATCAGCATACATCCTCATACAGTATTGTTGTTGAAGTGTATAGTGATCTTCTGGTTCTGCTCATTTCACTCAGCATCAGTTGATGTAAGTCTCTCCAGGCCTCTCTGTATTCCTCCTGCTGGTCATTTCTTACAGAGCAATAATATTCCATAACCTTCATATACCATAATTTACCCAACCATTCTCCAACTGATGGACATCCATTTATTTTCCAGTTTCTAGCTACAACAAAAAGAGCTGCCACAAACATTTTGGCACATATAGGTCTCTTTCCGCTCTTTAATATTTCTTTGGGATATAAGCCCAGTAGTAGCACTGCTGGGTCAAAGGGTATGCACAGTTTGATAACTTTTTGGGCATAATTCCAGATTGCTCTCCAGAATGGCTGGATTCTTTCGCAACTCCACCAGCAATGTATCAGTGTCCCAGTTTTCCCACAGCCCCTCCAACATTCATCATTATTTGTTCCTGTCATCTTAGCCAATCTGACAGGTGTGTAGTGGTATCTCAGAGTTGTCTTAATTTGCATTTCTCTGATCAGTAGTGATTTGGAACACTCATGTGAGTGGATATAGTTTCAATTTCTTCATCTGAGAATTGTCTGTTCATATCCTTTGACCATTTATCAATTGGAGAATGGTTCGGTTTCTTATAAATTAGGGTCAGTTCTCTATATATTTTGGAAATGAGACCTTTGTCAGAACCTTTGCTTTTAAAAATATTTTCCCAATTTGTTACTTCCCTTCTAATCTTGTTTGCATTAGTATTGTTTGTACAGAAACTTTTTAGTTTGATGTAATCAAAATCTTCTATTTTGTGATCAATAATGATCTCTAGTTCTCCTCTGGTCATAAATTCCTTCCTCCTCCACAAGTCTGAGAGGTAGACTATCCTCTGTTCCTCTAATCTATTTATGATCTCACTCTTTATGCCTAAATCATGGACCCATTTTGATCTTATCTTGGTATATGGTGTTAAGTGTGGATCCATATCTAATTTCTGCCATACTAATTTCCAGTTTTCCCAACAGTTTTTTCCAAATAATGAATTTTTATCCCTAATGTTGGTATCTTTGGGTTTGTCAAAGATTAGATTGCTATAGATGTACCCTTTTTTGTCCTTTGTATCTAATCTGTTCCACTGATCTACCAGTCTATTTCTTAGCCAATACCAAATGGTTTTGGTGACTGCTGCTATATAATATAGCTTTAGATCAGGTACACTTAGACCACCTTCCTCTGAGTTTTTTTTTCATTAGTTCCCTTGCAATTCTCGACCTTTTATTCTTCCATATGAATTTTGTTGTTATTTTTTCTAGGTCATTGAAATAGTTTCTTGGGAGTCTGATTGGTATAGCACTATATAAATAGATTAGTTTGGGGAGTATTGTCATCTTTATTATATTTGCTCGGCCTATCAAAGAGCACTGAATGTCTTTCCAATTATTTAAATCTGACTTTATTTTTGTGGCAACTGTTTTATAATTTTTCTCATATAATTCCTGACTTTTCTTTGGTAGATGGATTCCCAAATACTTTATACTCTCAACATTTGTTTGGAATGGAATTTCTCTTTGTATCTCTTGCTGTTGCGTTTTGTTAGTGATATATAAAAATGCCGAGGATTTATGTGGATTTATTTTGTATCCTGCCACTTTGCTGAAATTTTGAATTATTTCTAATATCTTTTTAGCAGAGTCTTTGGGGTTCTCTAAGTATACCATCATGTCATCTGCAAAAAGTGATAGTTTGATTTCCTCATTTCCTACTCCAATTCCTTGAATCTCTTTCTCGGCTCTTATTGCCGAGGCTAGCGTTTCTAGTACTATATTGAATAGTAATGGTGATAGTGGGCAACCTTGTTTCACTCCTGCTCTTACTGGGAAAGGTTGCAGTTTATTTCTATTGCATATTATGCTTACTGACGGTCTTAAATATATGCTCCTGATTATTCTAAGGAATAGTCCATTTATTCCTATACTCTCAAGAGTTTTTAGTAGGAATGGATGTTGGATTTTGTCAAATGCTTTTTCTGCATCTATTGAGATGATCATATGGTTCTTATTAATTTGATTATTAATATGGTCAATTATATTAATAGTTTTCCTAATATTAAACCAGCCCTGCATTCCTGGAATAAATCCTACTTGATCATAGTGTATTATCCTGGAGGTGATTTACTGAAGTCTTTTTGCTAATATCTTATTTAAGATTTTAGCATCAATATTCATTAAGGAAATTGGTCTATAATTTTCTTTCTCAGTTTTCGATCTACCTGGTTTAGGTATCAGTACCATGTCTGTGTCATAAAAGGAGTTTGGTAGGACTCCTTCATCCCCTATTTTTTCAAATAATTTATATAACATTGGGGCTAATTGTTCTTTAAATGTTTGGTAGAATTCACATGTGAATCCCTCTGGTCCTGGGGATTTTTTCCTGGGGAGTTGATTAATAGCTTGTTCTATTTCTTTTTCTGAAATGGGTCTATTTAAGTAATTTATCTCCTCCTCTGTTAATCTAGGGAGCCTATATTTTTGGAGGAAGTCATCCAGTTCACTTAAGTTATCATTAGTCTTCTTTCACAGTTTTTAGTTCTTTTTGTAAATGCCCAATTTCGTTTTTAAATGAATTATTTTGCTCTATTGAATTTTTTTCCATTTCCCTAATTTTTTTTGAGAATTATTTTCTTTTTCCAATTCAGAAATTCTATTTTCTTGAGACTTTATTATCTTTTCCAATTCAGAAATCCTACTTTCCTGTGATTTTTTTAACCTTTTCTAATTCACAAATTTTGTTTCCCTGCATCTCCTGTGAATTCTTTATTTTTTCCAACTCCAATTTCAGGACGTTGTTATTCTCTATCATAGCTTCCCTTTCCTTTCCCCATTTTTCTTCAAACTCTCTTAACTTTTTAATAGTCTCTTCTAGGAGAGAGTTATGTGATGGGGGGCAGGAATCATTCCCCTTTAGGTTGTTATCTGCTGACTCTCTGCTGTTAACTTCCTCGGGGTTGGATACCCGCTCTTTCTCTGTGTAGAAGGAATCTATAGTTTTTCTTGCTTTTTTGTTTATACTTAAAAAATCTTTTGGGGTCTGTCCCTGGGTTAGGAAATTATTTATTTACTTCTTTACCAGCTTCCTCCCAGACCAGATGGATGCAGCAGCTCCTGCGCCTGAGCTAAGAGAGAGCTCTGGGAGAGAGTTCCCCACCCCCTCCCTGGAAGTGCCTCAGAGGTGACTAGCACTGCTGTGCCTTGAGGGCGTTGTGTTCTAGCGGCTTCCCTGAGGTTTGAGATTGAACAGTAAAGATGGCACAAAGCCCAGCCTATGCGTCCAGGTGGGGTGTGGATGTCTGCAGCAGGTGATGTGAAAAGCCCCTGCGCTCAAACTGGAAGTGTCTGCCAGAAACCTCGGTCCCTAGTTCAAAGGTTCTGCTTCTCTGGGACTTCCGGAGCTGAGTTCCACACCCTCCAGCTGAGGTAGGCAGTGTGTGTTGCCTTGGGCTGTATCCGCCCACTTCTCAATCTCTTAACTAGTCTCAGGTGGGAGCTAGGGGCCACCCCCCCCGCCCCCCATGCCGAGATCTGCTGAGTCACCCCCAGGATCCGGGAAAATCTAATCTATCTTTGAATTTTTAAAGTAGTTTAGATTTCTCTTCTGAACTGCTATATTATAAGCAGAGAAGAGCTAACAGCCTGTGCCAGATTCCTTTATCTCAGTGGCTTCTCTAATCCCAGAGCCCTTTCCAGCGCGATCAGCGCAGTATGCTAGCACCCAGCCGTCTGTGCTGGCCTCTCTTCTTCCTCCCCTGGGAACTGACGTTTTCTGTTGAAACTCCAGATTCTCTTCAGCTGGTAAGTCGTTCTTCCAGTCCTTGTGGTATCTATCAGTCCAGCGCTATTTCTGAGGCTGATTTATCTAATTGGTTGTGAGGGAGTAAGGACGTTCACAGAGTCGTGTGTTTCTTCTCCGCCATCTTGGCTCCGCCCCTATATATTTCTTTATGAATCATATTGGGAGAGAAAAAATCAGAACAAAAGGGAAAAATCATGGGAGAGAATAAATAATCAGAAAAAAGAAGTGAACATATGTGTTGATTTACTTTCAATCTCCACAGTTCTTTTTCTGGATGCAGATGGCCTTTTATATTGGATCACTGAACCTCTGAGAAGAACCAGTTTTTCATAGTTAATCATTGCATATTCTTGCTATTATTGGGTACAATCTATTCCTCATTCTGCTTGTTTTACCTAGCATAAGTTCATGTAAGTCTTTACAGGCCTTTCTAAAATCAGCTGTTTTATCATTTTTTACAATATTATTTCATCATGAATATTGTTCTATGGGAAATGATGAGTAGGATGCTCTTAGAAACAAACACCTGGAAAGTCCTCCATGAACTCAAGAAAAATAAAATGTACTATATACGAAGTAATAACAAAGTTCTGGAATGACCAGCTATAAATGACTTTGCTATTCTCAGTAATGCAATGATCCATGATTTCTGTGAAGACTTATGATAAAAAAAAAAAAGCCTATCCATACCTAGAGAAGAAGCTGATTGTGTCTGAAAACAAGCATCTCTATTTTTCTTCTTTTTTAAAAACTTTATAGCTTGGCGGTTTTTATTTTCACTAGGGCAGAAGATCTCTTTTCTTTCACAACATGACTGTTAAGGAAATGTTTTTCATAACTTCACCTGTGGTTTCTTAATTGTGGGTGGGGATAAGAGAGAGAACCTAGAATTCAAAAATTTTACAAAAGGATGTTTAAAAAAGACTTTGAAGTGTCTATACTGATTTTAATTTTTCTCTTGGAGAAAAAAAAAAGTAGCTGTCAAATAATATATGAAGAAGGAAGCCACTAATATCATTGGGGTACTTGAAGATGCTTCCATTTTCAAGAATCTCCTAGAAAAAAATTCATAATTTTACTCTAGGAGAGGGTCTGCCTTAGGACAAATCAACTCAGATATTATTAATGGGGATTGCTTTCCATTGGGATTGGACAGATTGGGGCACTAGAAATAGATTCTTTTTTCTGTTTTTTTTTTTATTAAAGTGTTTTTATTTTCAAAATATATGCATGGATAATGTTTCAACATTAACCTTTGCAAAACCTTATGTTCCAATTTTCCCCTTCCCCCTATTCTTTCTTCTAGATGGCAAGTAATTCAATATATGTTAAACATGGTAAAATATATGTTTAATTCAATATATGCATGCATATTTTTACAATTATTTTGCTGCACAAGAAAGATCAAATCAAAAAGAAAAAAATGAGAAAGAAAATAAAATGAAAGCAAACAATTGTAGAGAGCTGGGACTCTGGAGAAGTATACTTGAAACAAGGATACTTTATTTACAACAAGGTGTTAACTCAGAGGAATTGATCAGATGATGGTTCTCTAGTTCACATATATACTCAATAGTATGGTAATGATGTAATGGTTCTCTAGCTTACACATATTCAGTATGCTGTAATGATTTGATTGTAATAGGGTATTTAAGGGCTGAGAGGACTGGAAATGAGACATTCCATCTTTGATCAGCCTCATGGTTACTGTACTGCCTTCATTATTTTCCCACTAAGATCAAGGACTCGGGCTGATCCTGAAGACCTCCAGAAAGCTAGCCTAAACATTACAAACAGCAACAAAAAAGAGTGAAAGTACTATTTTGTGATCCACACTCAGTTCCCACAGGCCTCTCTCTAGGTATAGATGGCTCTCTTCATCATAAGATCATTAGAATTGGTCTGAATCATCTCATTGTTGAAAAGATCCATGTCCATCAGAATTGGTCATCATTTAATCTTTTTGTTGCCATGTACAATGATCTCCTGGTTCTGCTCATTTCACTCAGGATCAGTTCATTCAAGTCTCTCCTGGCCTCTCTGAAATCATCTTGCTGATCATTTCTTATAGAACACTAATATTCCATAACATTCATATACCATAACTTATTCAGCCATTCTCCAACTGATGGACATCCACTCAGTTTCCAGTTTTGTGCTGAATATAGATTCTTTACCCATTTATCTGGATTTCAAAGGATGTGGAAAGCCAGGTTTAAAGCAACTCTACTGTCATTTTGTATGAAAAGAGTGGGATGAATGTTGCCTTCCTTAAAATGCCTTTCTACTAGTGAGTTAATTCCAAATTACCAGATAACCTGTTTAGTAATTTACTCAAGTATCATCTCTGACAAATACTGACTATATGTCCCTAAGCAAGTTTCTTAACTTTTCAATGCCCTAGATAAATCCAAGCAATAGAAATATTGCTAACATGCATGGGCAGACAGAATTTCCTTATCACTGGTTCCATGTGTAATGAAATTTCAAGTTTATATTTACTCCCTTCCAATAAAAGAAAAACAAAAACAAAAAATCTAAAAATGAGTCCCATATTTAATATTTTCATTTTCTTCCCATTTGCTCTAAAGCAAGGAGATTTGGCCATGCTGAATAGAAAACTACAGTATTTTTTCTCATACTCATAACATATTTCTGCCTACAGTGGAGTGAATACTGAGCAATAGTGGTGAGTAGTAGACCTCTTTACTAATACATCCCTCTACTTTTACTTCAGGCTTGCACAATCCTAAAATAGTAAAGGTCAAAGGCTTTAAGAAGCATATAGATCTTTTCTAAAACTGTAAAAAAAAATTATTATAGCTCTGTCAGTGCTCTGACTTCTGTATTTTTAATCCCTATATTTGTGCTTCTCACAAGGCCCCATGTTCACATTTGTTTGTATACTGAATTCCTTAGATTGAAAAACCATAGTATGAGTTATCTGCTTGATTTCTTTGCTTCATAAGCAAATTGTTGATGAACTGAGAACTATAAACAGCTATGTACTGCATATATACTCACACACACACAAATATAATTTTCATAGTATTCCCTGAAATGGGATAGCTCTTAGATATATTTTAATCTTTTATTGTTGTTTTAGTCATGTCTGACTCATCATGACCGGGGTTTTCTTGGCAAAGATTACTAGAGTGTTTGCTATTTCCTTCACCTTACTTAACAGTTACATAGTGATTTGCCCAGGGTCACACAGCTAGTAAATATCTGAGGCCAGATTTGAACTCACAAAGATAAGTTTTCCTGACATCAAGCCCACTGCTCTATCCACTGAGCCATCTAGCTTCTTTCTTCTAATCTACCTCATGCCTAAATTGGGAATCCTATCTACAATATCTCCAATAAATGGAACATCCAGTCTCACAGAGAGAGACTGAGAAACAAGCAGAAACAGAGAAAAGCAAAACCAGACAGACCATACCCCCCACACACACATACACATAGAAATCAAGAAATTCTATGAGCTTCAGTTTATATAAGATTTAATGTTGGAAAAGACCGTAAGAGATTATCTAGTAAAACATTATGCTTTGTCTGATTTTTCTCATAAACAAGCTGATATTATAATACTTATTTTGGTATTTTTGGTTCTTTAAAACTAAGTAGCAATGTTTCAATGAATGAATGAATGAATAAAAAAGTGCTCATTAAGCACTTTCTATGTACAAAGTACTAGGCTAAATGTTGGAAATAAAGAGTACAAAGTAAACTAATGCTTGCTCTCAAGAAGTTCACACTCAAAGGGGGATGTAAACACAAATAAGAAGTTTTGGTTTCACATTAAATGGAAAAACCTAGCTTGTCTTTAGGATATAGTGGCAAGAAGACAATGTGTCTTTTTTAGTTTCATTTCCATAGATAAGACAATAATGTTTTTGAAACTGAAACATTTGACTTTCCTCAACTTAAAATAAGAAAGTTGGACAGATGTTTTATCTCAGTTGATCCTCATAATTCTTTTTTTGAATCCACTATAGCAGCAAAAACAATGTCTTATACATAGTAGATATTCAAAAAATTCTTTTTCATTGAAAGAAAATCTTTGTATGGAGTTCCTTGGTATAGGCTGATGCATGGTTCACTTCCATTCTATTTAAATTAAAAAAAAAGATGTTCCTATTTGGAGACATATGGAGAAAATATACATTCCTAAAAAAGTTAAATAATAAAGCAAATAAGGCAACATAAAATTAAATCCCAAGCAAGGGTTACAATTTGATTTAGCAAACATTTATTAATCATCTAACATAATAATAACTAAGATACAACATTTATATGATTCTTGAAGATTGAAAGACACTTTACATATCATATGTCCTTTGAGTTCCATCACAATCCTACAAGATCAACAGTATATGTATTATTTTCCTAATTTTATAGATGAGGTGGCCAATATTCAGAGAGCACAAATGATTTGCCCAGAATCACACTGTTAGTATTCAATACAGGATTCAAATCCAGTTGTTCCTGACTCCAAATCTACAATAAGAACTGCTAACATAGCTGTTCACTCTCAGAATGTGGTCTGGGGACCCTTTTGGGGATTCTGAGAGGTTAAAACTATTTTCCTAGTAATACTAAGATGTTTAATTTCCAATATGGCAAATATCCATAGATATAGCATAACTTTGGGGTGTTCATAATAATTTAAAATTTTTTTTCACAATAATTTTTAAGTCTATAAAAGGAGTCTTGAGACCAAAATGTTCAAGACCCAGTATACTATATATAGTACTTTGCCTCTCAATGGTCCTTTGAACAAAGAACCATAATAACAGCAGTGAAAAATTTCAAAGCACTTTACATATAAATTATCTTATTTGAGCCTCAAAACAACTCTGAAAAATAAGTATTATTATTATTATCTCATTCTAAAGAGGAAGAAACTTGAGACTTAGGATTGCATAGCTAATAAACATATGAGACTAAGGCCAATTCCAATTCTGATTTTCCCAGTCCCACTCTGGCATCACCTAGTTGCTAAGCAGGTGGATGATACAAAGATGAAAAGTTGTGCAGTTCCTAACCTCAAGGGAGTTATACAAAAGAGGTTATACAAAGAGGATTACACAAAGAACTTACATATTATATTTATATACAAAGTATATATTTATATACAACTTTACATACAAAGTTACATATTATATTTTTTCCAGAGCAGACAGATCTAGGCAGAGATGATTTGAAAATAACCAATAAATATCAGCTATAGAGGCCTCAGATTTTCCAGTAACACTCTAATTAATGAAAAAGTAGAGGTAGCAGCAACATACCCCATCAAAACAATACTTTGTATAATCTTGAACAATAGAGAATACAAATAATCTGATTTCCCTTTTACATATAAAGAAATTGGAGATCTGAGAGATTGTGGTTTACTTGAGGTTACACAGCTAAAAAGGTGTAAAGCTGCAACTCAATCAGGTCTTCTGAATTTCACTCAAGAATTCTTCCCATCATATCACATCAAGCTGGTGGAATGTAGTACCAATTTATCGTTCACAGTCACAACTGTAGTAATAATCATATTCTGTCTGCCTAAAAGATATAAATCAGCTGTAGATATACATCAAGTAACTTCATAATCCATATCTAACACAACATAATCCTCATCTAATGGCATCAAAATTATGAAGGGCAGCAATAGAACACTTAAGTATATTTTGGCTACTCTGAGTCCTCTCATGGACTCAGTTTCAAATCTTAGAGGTTTTGAATAATATTTTATCTTTTGGGCTCACTTCCTCTATATTGAAATGATATGACATAACATCATAATAGAAATTAATAGTGAATTGAAAATATTCTCATCCATATTCCCAAATGAGTCTAGTTTCATTCCCATCCCCTTCAGAGGGGATCAAAACTATTAGCTTCAGGATAAAGGCATGGGCAAAGTCTTACTATACTCTTTAATAGACTTAGAGCTGAAGACCTCAGTGAAATTTCAAATTTATAAATGGTTAATCATTTGTTTCTTTGCAGTTTTAAGTATGATTTCCCCAGGCACTATCCCTAGATACCTGTCATGATTATTGTTCGACAGTTTTTCCATAGACAAGATATTAGGAGATACTGTATAGTATCCACCAAAAATTAGATAAAACCTTCAATTACAACTACTTGTTTTTGAATACCTTCACTGTCTCATGGGGTCATATATCTGCTTAACATATTTTCATTTCTTCCATGTTCCCCAAAATTCTACTCAAATCAATCCTTGCATTCTACACCTTATAAAAATGAAATCCTTGTTTCTTTCCAATGATTGACTATTCAAAGCCCAAGCATGCTGAGAAATGTAGCACTTTCCCATCTTAACTAAGCCTATTACACAAATTATTCTTATATTGTGAAATGAAAAGGGGACCTTCTAATACTATAGAGAAAAGAAACACTTGGACAAGTCAACAATTGTTTACTTAATTGAACAAGAATAATTCGAAGTATCACTTTTAAAATATGATTTGGCAAAGACACTTTTCAGATGATAAAATTAAAGCTTATTTCTAATCAAATAAAAAATGCTTTAAATCACTATTGATTAGAGAAATGCAAATTAAGACAACTCTGAGGTACCACTTTATACCTTTCAGATTGGCTAAAATGACAAAAAAAGATAAATGCTGGAGGGGATATGGGAACCCTGGAATACTAATGAATTGTTGGTGGAATTGTGAATTGATCCAACTATTCTGGAGAGCAATTTGGAAGTATGCCCAAAGGTTTATCAAACTGTGCATAGTCTTTGACATAGCAATGTCTCTGCTAGGAATATATCTCAAAGAGATCATAAAAAAGGAAAAAGGACCCTGTAGAGGGCTGAACTTTGGAGAAGTATACTTGAAACAAAATGAAGACAGAGTTAGCACCCTAGATACCTTAGAATCAGCCAGAGTCAGGATAAGCAAAAGTCTTTGGTCTTTAGGGGTATAAGTGAAGGGAATGGATGCACAGGATCTCTGAGACCTCTCCTCTTTGTCTCCTACCCCAAAAAAAGTGACTCTGGCTAGTCTTACTCCATCCCTTAGTCCCTCCTACAATTCTCTATATACACCAAATAATTGGGCCAGCACAGAATAGTGAGAAGGGCCATTTTCCAAGCATATTCTAATAGAGTATTGTCCAATCGGTAATTAGCCTTAAGTGCTCAGTTGTCCTACCTCAGTGCAACAACTCAGAGTTTCAGCCCTTTACAAAATAAGGTGTATTAATTCAGTGGAATTAATGAGATGATTGTTCTCATATATACTTAGTACTTAGCATAGTGATATAATGGTTCTCTAGTTCACACATATTCAGTATACTATAATGATGTAATTGTAATAGGGTATTTAAACTGGGGACAAAATCAGACTAGGGGTGGGGGGGAGACTGATTGAGACTGAAGATTGTCAGACTACTGGAAGAGACTGGATCAGCCTGAGACTGGATCAGACTATAACAGACACAGACTGTATAAGAGACAATAAAGACTTTGGACTCTATTTTTGTCCATTTTCATGGTGTCTATCCTGCTGAGACCAAGGCCCTTCAAAAGGACTTCCGTAAAGCTAGCCCGGACATTACAGGACCCACTTGTGCAAAAATGTTTGTATCAGCTGTTTTTGTAGTGTCAAGGAACTGAAAATTGAGGGGGGAATGGCTGAAAAATTGTGGCATATGTCTGTAATGAAATATTATTGTTCCATGAGAAATGATGAATAGGCTGATTTCAGAAAAGCCTGAAAATATTTATATGAACTAATGCTAAGTGAAATGAGTAGAACCAAGAGAACATTGTATATAGCAACAACAAGATTGTGTGATGATCAACTGTGATGGACTTAGTTCTTTTCAACAATGAGGTAATTCAAGGCAATTCTAATAGACTTCTGAGGGAAAGAGCCATCTATAATCAGAGAGAACTATAGAGATTGAGTATAGATCACAGTATGATATTTTCACCTTTTGTTGTTGTTGCTCATTTGTGTTTTTTTTACTTTTACCCTTTGATCTGATTTTTCTTGTACAGCATGACAAATCTAGAAGTATATTTAGAAGAACTGCAAATGTTTAATTTATATAGAATTACTTGCTGTGTATGGGAGAGGGTAGAGGGAAGGAAGAGAGAAAATTTTGGAACACAAGACTTTGCAAAGGAGAATGTTGAATATTCTTTGCATGTATTTGGAAAAATATAAAGCTATTAAAAATTAAAATATGACCTAGCTATATCCTGTAAGGAAAGAATACCAGTTGACGAACTTATTTGGTAGATGTAATCAAAAATGAGTTTGGCTTTTTAAAAAGATATTGGATGTTTACATTAAAGAAGTATTCCATATGCATCAAAGTCTGTATATTTACATTAAAGAAGTATTCCATATGCATCAAAGTCTGTAAACAGCTCCCAACCCATAAACAGTCTGGAAAAGCCCTTGACCAATAATGGGTAATATGGTCTTTTCAGTCAAACTCATTCCCATGATACAATATGTTCTGACACTGCTTTTCAAAAAAGTACTCATTTTCTGAACTGCTATGGCACAAAGTATGGGGTAACATATAAAGCATGAATCAGTAGTACACAATCCCAAAGTTCTGAGGTTTGGATAAGCCTAAACTCAATTACTTATTAAATCCTTATGTTCTGATTTTGGGAGCAGAAATTTTCCTTAAAATCTTGTTCCTATTATGTCTATATCATTTCTCCAATATAACAAAACTGAATATAGAATTACCTCTGATAATCTTATTTATAAAAAATGAAGAGGCAAAAATAATGTTTTGAAGTAAACCAAAGAATAATTTTTATTTTTCAAAACTCATAAAGTTGTTTGACTTGTATTTTATAAAAATTTTACGCATGGTCAAGGACTTCATTTTCTCTCTCTATCTCTCTCTGTCTCTCTGTCTCGGTATCTCTCTCTGTGTGTATCTCTCTCTCTCTCTCTCTCTCTCTCACACACACACACACACACACACACACACACACACACACACACACAGACACTCTCTCTCTCTCTCTCTCTCTCTCTCTCTCTCTCTCTCTCTCTCTCAAGTCAATCTTCTCTATTTGTTTTCCAGGAAATAATTGATGTTTCCTTCCCTTCCCATCTCCCCACCAATCTTACAGACAGGCATATAATGAAAAGCTCTAAATAAAACCCCATATTTTACAGAAACTTTACCTAACTCCTCTAAATTCCTTATTTTATTTTATTTATTTTTGTTGTTGTTGTTGTTGTTGTTATTGTTGTTGAGTTGTTTCAATTGTGTCCAACTCTTCATAACCCCATTTGGGAAAGATAGTGGAGTGATTTATTGTTTCCCTCTCTAGTTTTACAGATGAGGAAACTAAGAAAAACAGGGTTGAGTGACTTGCTGAAGATCACACAGCTAGTAAGTACTTGAGACCAGATTTGATTCAGGATGAATCTTCTTGACTACACACCCAGCACTCTGCACTATGGCGCCACCTATCTTTCCTTCCCCTCTATTAGTTATTTCCTATTCGTTTTGTATATCGTTTACTTTGTATATATTTGTTTGCAAACAGGGAAAGTCTATTGCCTCTTTTTGTATCCCTAGCACTTATCACAGTGCCTAGTAGATAATAGAGAACATATCACAATAACTACCATATAGTTGACATAATGTTTATCAATTGACAGACTGAAAAATATCTTGGTACAGAGGGTGGAGGATTGACCTTAGAGTCAGGAACACCTAGGTACAAATCCTTCCTCTGGTACATATTGATTGTGTTACTATGAACAAATAAAAGCAGCCTTTCAATGCTCTAAATAACTGATCTGAATAACTGGAGGGACTTTCACATTAAGAGGTCCCTACAATAACAATAACAAAATTATTCCATAGTCCATACTGTAGATACAGTATTGAATCAGGCCTTTACTAATTAAGTTAGTAACAAGAGAGGATTATATCTTGTGATATTAAACTGGTACATTGATTTTGATATTTTTAATGGAAGTTTGATAGTCTTATTATCCAAGTCATCTTCCTTAAGAGTATTTACTTCCAATGGTATTCTAACTTGTAAACTGTAGTGTAAGATAAGTTTATAAAATGTTTTACCTACTTATACGATACCTAAAAGTCACAGTATGTGATTCATGCCAAAGATCAATAGGTGTAACTGGTAAGCTATATAGCTTTGTAATAGGAAATCCTCAGAGACTCCTAGACTTTCAGAGTTGCAACAGACTTAAGTGGTCACTTAGTCTGATAAATTCCTTCTGCAACATCCTAGCAAGTTTTCTACTCTCTCTTAACTCCGGTGACAGGGCACTCACTACTTCAGGAATTACCTTAATCGCTGAATATTATTGCATATTGTGCCTTAATTAAATAAAGTCATTGTAGCTAAGACAAAAAAAATACCTCTCTTTAAATGAATAGAGGTAGTAATAGCATCTTAAACCCTATAGAATCAAGATGCTCTCTTTCTTCAAGAGGAGAAAGTATGCTTTTTTTTTTTTTAAAGACATGCTTACATTTATAGTTTTTCTCTTTGGTCTTCCTAGATGGTCTTCAAAATTCTATTTCCTGGAGGATGATGGAGAGGTCACACGCTTCATTCTGAGCTCCCCTACTATTCGCACTACTGATTACAAAATTCAGCCTCTGAAATAGTGCTTGCCTGGTAGAATCCACAAATAATGGGAGTACAAATTACCAACAGAAGATAACTTGGAAGATTGCCAGAAAAGGTCTGTCTTGATCGTGCATGGGAGGAGGCCGGCGCAGGCAAGAAGGCATTACGCAGAAGCTAGCACACACTAAGCAGACAGTAGGTAGGTTTTGGTTTCCACAGACAGAAAATTTGTGAGGAGGACTTTACCATAGGTTGGCTGCTCTACTTTGGTTGCAAGTAGTAGATCAGCAGGGAAATTACATAAACACAAAAGACAGAGTGTACTCCAAAATGTCAGAGTTTTACAGGATGTGGCCACACCCACCCAGCACCCAGAATGTTTCAGCAGGATCACAGCACAGTCGTTCTCTGCAGGGCAGCTGCTCTTCCCAGGGTAGTTGTTCTTCTGCAGCACAGTTGCTCTTTGCAGCCTGTTCAAAAGACAGCTACTATCCATCAGTCCTTGTTCTGTAGAGGAATCTTGGAACCTCCTTGCCCTAAAGAAAGACCTCAAGGGTTTTTTTTTTTTAATGAGTAAAAAAGCAAAGTGAGGTCTAACTATTAATAGTTTCTATACTGAAAGTGAACAGATTTCCAACCCTGAGAAGACAAATAGCAGACAGTTTTTGGACAAAAACCCCAAAGGGGGATAACCTGGTCCTCACCACACAAGGCTCTCCTAGAAGAAATTTTAAAAAATCTTAAAAGAGAGCTAGAAGAAAAATGAGGAAAGGGAAAATCCACAAGAGAGTATGGAAAAGGCATATAACTCACTAGAAGAAAGATTTGAAAAAGGAAACAATTCTCTGAAATGGAAAAGTTAAAGAACTCCCAGGGAAACAGAATTTATGAATTGCAAAAGATTAACAACTCCCAGGAAAGTAGGATTTGTGAATTGAAAAAAGAAAATAATATTTAAAAAATTGTGAAATAGAAAAAAATACTATAGAACAAGAAAAGTTCCATAGAACAAAACAACTCATTTAAAAACTCAATTGAACATATACAAAAAGAAGTTAAAAAAAGTAAAGGAAGAAAATAATTCATTAAAAATCAGAAATGAACAAATGGAAATGAATGATTTGATGAATCATCAAGAATTGGTCAAGCAAAACCAAAATAATGAAAAAATAGAAAAAAAATGTTAAATATCTACTTTGAAAAACAAAAGACCTGGAAAATAGATCCAGGAGAGATAATTTAAGGATTTTTGGGCTCCCTGAAAATCATGATAAAAAAGAGCCTAGACATTATTTTTCAGGAAATCAACAAAGAGAACTGCCCAGATGTTATAGAACCAGAAGGTAAAATAGCCATTGAAAGAATTCATCAAACACCTTCTGAAAGAGAACCCAAAATAAAAACTCTAAGGAATGTTTTGGCTAAATTTTAGAACTATCAGACTAAGGAAAAATATTACAAGAAGCCAGAAAAAAAAACAATTCAAATACAAAGGAGCCACAATAAGAATCACTCAGGATCTAACAACTTCCACATTAGAGGAACAAAGGGCCTGTAATCTGATATTCTGAAAGGCAAAAGAACTTGGAATATAGCTAAGAATAAACTACCCAGCTAAGCTGAACATTTTCTTCCAGGGAAGGAGATGAGCATTCAGCAAAACAGGTGAATACTATTTATTAATTTTAATGAACATTTTTTTCATATCAGTTGTCATATTTATAGAAAGTTTTTTATATGCCTATTTTTTACTAATGCAAATTTCGATTCCATCTCATTTATTCCTAGTTTTCTTTTTTTAATTATTATTATTTTTGAAAATAATTTTATAATTATAACATTTTTTGACAATACATATGCATGGGTAATTTTTTACAACATTATCCCTTACACTCCCTTCTGTTCTGAATTTTCCCTTCCTTCCCTCCACCCCTCCTCTAAATGGCAGGCATTCTCATACATGTTAAATGTGTTATAATATATCCTAGATGCAATATATGTGTGCAGAACTGATTTTTTTTGTTGCACAGGAAGAATTGGATTCAGAAGGTAAAAATAACTTGGGAAGAAAAACAAAAATTGCAAACACTCATTTCCCAGTGTTGCTTCTCTGGGTGTAGCTGATTTTGTCCATCATTGATCAATTAGATCTGAATTAGATCTTCTCTTTCTTGAAGATATCCACTTCCATCAGAATACATCCTCATATAATATTGTTGTTGAAATGTATAATGATTTCCTGGTTCTGCTCATTTCACTCAACATCAGTTCATGTAAGTCTCTCCAAGCTTCTCTTTTTCATCCTGCTGCTTATTTCTTACAGAACAATAATATTCCATAACATTCATATATCATAATTTACCCAACCATTCTCCACTTGATGGGCATCCATTCATTTTCCAGTTTCTAGCCACTACTAAAAGAGCTGCTACAAACATTTTGGCACAGACAGGTCCCTTTCCCTTCTTTAGTATTTCTTTGGGATATAATTCCAGTAGTAGCACTGCTGGATCAAAGAGTATGCATAGTTTGATAACTTTTTGGGCATAATTCTAGATTGCTCTCCAGAGTGGTTGGATTCTTTCACAACTCCACTAACAATGAATCAATGTCCCAGTTTTCCCACATCCCCTTCAACATTCATCATTATTTTTCCTGTCATCTTAGCCAATCTGACAGGTGTGTAGTAGTATCTCAGTTGTCTTAATTTGCATTTCTCTGATCAACAGTGACTTGGAACATTCTTTCACATGAGTGGAAATAGTTTCAATTTTATCATCTGAGAATTGTTCATATCCTTTGACCATGTATTAATTGGAGAATGGCTTGATTTCTTATAAATTAGAGTCAGTTCTCTATATATTTTGGAGATGAGGCCTTTATCAGAAACTTTAACTATAAAATGTTTTCCCAGTTTGTTACTTCCCTTCTAATCTTGTTTGCATTAGTTTTGTTTGTACAAAAGCTTTTTAATTTGATGTAATCAAAATTTTCTATTTTGTGATCAATAATGATCTCTGGTTCTTATTTGGTCACAAATTCCTTCCTCCTCCACAAGTCTAAGAGGTAAACTATCCTATGTTCCTCTAATTTATTTATGGTCTCATTCTTTATGCCTAAATCATGGACCCATTTTGATCTTGTCTTGGTATGTGGTGTTAAGTATGGGTCTATGCCTAATTTCTGCCATACTAATTTCCTAGCAGTTTTAGTCAAATAATGAATTCTTATCCCAAAAGGTTGGAACTTTGGGTTTATCAAACACTAGATTGCTATAGTTACTCACTATTTTGTCCTGTGAACCTAACCTATTTCACTGATCAACTAGTCTATTTCTTAGCCAATACTAAATGGTTTTGGTGACTCCTGCTTTATAATATAGTTTTAGATCAGGTACAGGTAGGCCACCTTCATTTGATTTTTTTTTTCATTCATTCCCTTGACATTTCTCAATCTTTTGTTCTTCCATATGAATTTTGTTGTTATTTTTCTAGGTCATTAAAATAGTTTCTTGGGAGTCTGATTGGTATAGCGCTAAATAAATAGATAAGTTTAGGGAGTATTGTCATGTTTATTATATTCGCAAAGCCTATCCAATAGCAATTAATATTTTTCCAATTATTTAAATCTGATTTTATTTTTGTGGCAAGTGTTTTATAATTTTGCTAATATAATTTCTGACTTTCCTTTGGTAGATAGATTCCCAAATATTTTATGCTATCGACAGTATTTTTGAATTTCTCTTTGTATATCTTGCTGTTGGATTTTGTTGGTAATGTATAAAAATGCTGAGGATTTATGTGGATTTATTTTGTATCCTGCAACTTTGCTAAAGCTATGAATTATTTCTAATAGCTTTTTAGCAGAATCTTTGGGGTTCTCTAAGTATACCATCATATCATCTGCAAAGAGTAATAGTTTGGTTTCCTAATTACTCTAATTCCTTGAATCTCTTTCTCGGCTCTTATTGCTGAGGCTAGCATTTCTAGTACAATATTGAATAGTAATGGTGATAGTGGGCAACCTTGTTTCATTCCTGATCCTACTGGGAAAGGTTCTAGTTTATCACCATTACATATGATGTTTACTGACAGTTTTAAAATATATGCTCCTTATTATTTTATGGAATAGTCCATTTATTCCTATACTCTCAAATATTTTTAGTAGGAATGGATATTGGATTTTGTCAAATGCTTTTTCTGCATCTATTGAGATGATCGTATGATTTTTGTCAATTTGGTTATTGATATAGTTGATTATGCTAATAGTTTTCCTAATATTGAACCAGCCTTGCATTCCTGGTATAAATCCCACTTGGTCATAGTGTATTATCCTGGGGATGATTTTCTGTAGTCTTTTTGCTAATATTTTATTTAAGATTTTATCATCAATATTCATTAGGGAGATTGGTTTATAATTTTCTTTCTCTGTTTTCAACCTACCTGGTTTAGGTGTCAGAACCATGTCTGTGTCATAAGAGGAATTTGGTAGGACCCCTTCAATCCCTATTTTTTCAAATAGTTTATATAGCATTGGAGTTAATTGTTCTTTAAATGTTTGGTAGAATTCACATGCAAATCCATATTCCATTGTTGGTGGAGCTGTGAAAGAATCCGGCCATTCTGGATAACAATTTGGAACTATGCCCAAAAAGTTATCAAACTGTGCATACCCTTTAATCCAGCATTGCTGCTATTGTGCTTATATCCCAAAGAAATACTAAATATGGGAAAGGGACCTGTATGTGCCAAAATGTTTGTGGCAGCCCTTTTCATAGTGGCTAAAAACTGGAAGATGAATGGATGTCCATCAATTGGAGAATGGTTGGGTAAATTATGGTATATGAAGGTTATGGAATATTATTGCTCTGAAAGAAATGACCAGCAGGATGAATTCAGAAAGGTTTGGAGAGACTTACATGAACTAATGCTGAGTGAAATGAACAGAACCAAAAAATCGCTGTACACTTCAACAACAATGCTGTATGAAGATGTATTCTGATGGAAATGTATATCTTCAACATAAAGAAGATCCAACTCACTTCTAATTGATCAATGATGGACAGAAACAAGTATACCCAGAGAAGGAACACTGGGAAATGAATGTAAATTGTTAGCACTACTGTCTATCTACCCAGGTTACTTATACCTTTGGAATCTAATACTCAACGTGTAACAAGAAAATTGGATTTACACACATATATTGTATCTAGGTTATACTGTAACACATGTAAAATGTATGGGATTGCCTGTCATCTAGGAGAGGGAGGGGGAAATTTGAAAAAATGAATACAAGGGATAATGTTATTAAAAAAAATTACTCATGCATATATACTGTCAAAAAATATAATTATAAAATTAAAAAAAATTAATAAAAAAATAAAAAAAAATAAAAAATAAAAGGCCTGTATTCTCTCCAAGTGTAATCCATTTCTGCAATATGATTGCCTTTTGGCTGAGTTATCAAGTAATCCCTTTCTTCCATGTGATTACTTTTAGGCTGATAGATCACATCAGAGTCCTGATCTTCTAAAGGCTCTTTGGGTGTAACCTCAGCTGCCATCAGGCCCCACCTATCTTTTGATTGATATCTTGGAGCTGGGCTCCACCTCTCATTTCCCTGGGTCAATCTACATTTAGAGGCCCAGTGTCAGCCCTTGTGACATTTTGGACATGGAGTTTTAGGTCTTCTCTCACCCTGTCTTCTCACTCTATCTCCATATCTACACTGGGCTCTTAGATGTCTAATTTTTCCACACTGGAAACATCAACATCTCCAGAAGTCCGTTGCCAGGAGGGACCCTGTCTTTCCATGTTCATCATCGTCCGGGTATAAAAAGCATTTGTTCCTACTGTAGCACAGCATCTTAGGATCTCCTCTAAAGAAGCATCTTTGTCTAGTCCCCATATAATTCTCTTGCAAATCTCATTGGCATTTTCCTTAGCCAGATGTCTAGTCATTATTTCTATAGCTGCATTTTCTCCAATAGTTCTTTTCACAGCAGTTTGCAGAAGTCCCACAAAATCTGCAAAAGGTTCATTGGGACCTTGCTCTATTTTAGTAAAAGACTCCCCCCGATCTTTCTGTCTGGGGAGGACACCCTAAGCTTTTATTGCAGCCTTAAAAATTTGCTCATACACTGTCATGGTATATTTAATCTGTTCTGAATTCTCTCCATACTGACCTTCACCAGCTAATTGCTCAAAAGTGAACTGTGTGTTAACTCCTGTTTCCAAATTGCATCTGACTTGGTTCTTACATAATTCATGAAACTCCATAAGCCACAACATATTTTGTCCAGGTTCTAAACATGTCCTTGCTATGGATTTCCAATCATTTGGGGTTAGGACTTCATAAGACAAACCATCTAGTAACATTTTAACATAAGCTGAGGTAGCCCCATAAAGGGTATAACCTTTTTTCAAATCTTTAATTCTATTCAAATGTAAAGGTGTATATCTTCTCTTTTTTTGAAGTAAAAAGTCAATCTCTTCAATCACAGGATATGCATGTATAAAATCACTTATATCCTGTCCTTCTCTCTTAGCTTTAACCAATATTTTTTCTAATCTTGTCACAGGCTGCTTCACAGGCGATTCTGTTTGTGTCACTTCCTCTTCCCCTCCTCCTTCTTGTTCCACCTCTGAAGGGTTAATTGAGGGAGGAGATGGGAAATGCTCCTGTTGCTCAGAATTATACTTAACTCCATTGTTATTGATTCATCCTCTTCACCTAGTTTAGTTGACACCTCCCCATTTTGCTCCTTCTTCTTTTCCTTTAGAATAACAATTTCTAAAGCCACTTGGATTAAATTGTAGGTATGAAGTGTATCTTTGGAAATTGAGTTTGGTTTGGAATTGTAGTGTTCACCTAATTGCTGTCCTACTAATTTCCACTCATCTGGATCCAATTCTTTTTTTCCAGAGAAAAACAAGGACATATGAACTGCATGGGTTTTAAAAGTTCAGTAATCTCCAAAATTATAATCAATCCTTGGCTTTTCATAACCTTGATAATGCTCTCTAAACATTTTCCTTGAACAAAAGGCATTTGCCCCATTTCACTGAAATTATATTTTAGCTCTTTAACAAAGTTTCCTTGTTACTCACGCTTCTGGGTCAGAGAGACTTTTCCACTGAGATCTGGATCAGAGGCTTTTTCACCTTTTCCACTGGAATCAGGATCTTGTTGGTCCCTGTTCGGGCGCCAAATTGTTAAGGTCTGGGCTAGCTCCTCTGAAGGGCTCAGAATAAGTCCTTGTCAGGATAAGCAAAAGTCCTTGCCCCATGTTGTGGGTGCCAAAATGTAAAGTTCTGCAGTCTCTCAGTTATAATCCTTCTCTGAGGGAAAATATCTTTTTTGTATAATCTTTTCTCTGTGAGCAGGTTTCTTGGGAGCTCTGAATCTCCTCTAGCTCTTGTCCTTCCCCAATCCAGACTACTCTTCCAGGTCCAATGTTGTCTTCTTTTATCCTCCCAGAGAATGGGCATGTGAGAACTCAAAGGCTTGTGGGAAAATTAATTCAACCAATGAACTTGCTCCTTTTAAAGGTTGTGTAAATTCCTTTTCAGAACTCCTTTTAAAGGTGTGAACTCCTTTAAATATGTAAACTCCTCCTCAGAAGTTCAAAGGTGTAAACTCCCCCTAAAGGCCAGAACTAAAGGTGTGAATTCTGAGCTATAGAATTGCCCAGACAACTTGAATTCTCACCTTGTAATCCTAACAAATTCTGATGGACATAGCTCTCTTCAACAAGGAGATGAACCAAATCAGTTCCAATTGTTCAGTAATAAAGAGAACCAGCTACACCTAGCGAAAGAACTAAAGGAAATGAGTGTGGATCACAACATAGCATTTCCATTCCTTTTGTTATTGTCCCCTTATATTTTTGTTTTACTTCTCAGGTTATTTTTACTTTATTTTTAAATCAGATTTTTCTTGTGCGACAAGATAATTGTTTAAATATGTATACATATATTGCATTTAACATATACTTTAACATATTTAACATGTATTGGTCTACCTGTCATCTAGGGGAGGGGGCAGAGGAAAAGAAAGGAAAAGTTGGAACACAAGGTTTTGTAGGGTCAATGCTGAAAAATCACCTATGCATATGTCTTGTAAATAAAAAGCTATAATACAAAAAGATTCTATTTCCTACTAGTCCTTTCAATACAAGAATACAATTTTCATTTACTTCCTCAACTTTCAGTTATTTTTCACATGGTGTTCATTTTTGGAAGTTGAAGAAAATTCACTAGAGAAAAGAGAATGAAGGCACAGCCAGAGAAGAAGCCTCTAATCAAAAAGGGCAAGTTTTTTAAACGTTCTTCAAAGTGTGGAGAGGAATCCTGTCTCAAAAAAGAACAATTCTTAGTCAAACCAATGCCTCTATATTTTATTCCTATGCAATTGCAAGAATAAAGTGAAGACATCTATGTATAGAGTTGGTCTGGTCACTAGATTCAGGCAATTCTGAATAAAATTGTCTTGTGAGTACAATTATTCCAAGTGATCATTGAATCCTTAAAAACAAATCAGCCTTGGATGCCACATGCCCTATACCACCCAAATATAAAACAAATCCAGGTGAGGACAAAAAAAAAATCTTATCAACTTTTCATGCCTTCTTGCTTCAACTTCAGAAATCAGAAGGGCATAGAAGTGACATTTAATTTAAAATCCTTCTCCCTGCCATTCAGTACTGGCACTCTTCTCACAATTTAGCTGTTCTCTGGGGCCACTGTAAGAAACAAAAAGGCTCCATTTCTAGAACAAAGCTTAAGAACTAAAAACAGGAAATACAGAGAAATAATCCCAGTTCTGCCACTAACTTGCATTATGGGGAAATAACTCTTACATAATAATAATAATAGCATGTATATGCCACTTATTATGTATGAGGCACTGTGCAGTGGCTTTTATAATTAACTATTTGACCCTTACAACAATGCCAGAGTTAGGTGCTATTATATCCATTTTATAGATGAGGAACCTGAAGCAGAGGTTTAAGTGTGTGAGTTTGGATTTGAATTTAGGTTTTCCTGATTCCAGGTGTCCATTGTGCCACTTAACTGTCATACATAAACAGATTTGAAATTTCATTAAAGTAAACTTGAATCTTTAGCTTAATGGGACACTTAGTCATAAATATACTATAGATAAAAATGTTTCATGTGCTGTATCACTTTCATGAAGAAGAATGACTCTATTAGGTCATGTGGCTTTGAGCAATGTGAATTTAACAACCAGATGCATTCTTTTCTCTGCTGCAGAATCAAGGGTAATTTTTAAATATTTTTAATATAAAGCTTTTTATTTTCAAAACACATTCTTAAATAGCTTTCAACATTTACCCTTGTAAAACCCTGTGTTCCAAATTTTTTCCCTCTCCTTGCTCCCCTTTCTTAGATAGCAAATAATCTAATATGTCAAAAATATGCAATTCTTATATATATTTCCACAATTATCATGGTGCACAAGAAAAATCAGATCAAAAAGGAAAAAAATGAGAAAAAATAAAATGCAAGTAAACAAAAAAAAGTGAAAACACTATGTTGAAAATACTCAAATCCCATAGTCCTCTGTTACAGATGGCTCTTTCCATCACAAAACCATTGGAACTGTCCTGAATCACCTTGCTATTGAAAAGAACCATGTCCATCGGAATTGTTCATCATATCATCTTGCTGTTGCTGTGTCCAATGTTCTCTTGATTCTACTTACTTCATTCAGCATCGATTTAATAAGTCTCTCCAGGCCTCTCTGAAATCATCCTGCTGCTTGTTTCTTATAGAACAATAATATTCTATAACATTCATATATCATAACTTATAGAGTAATTCTCCAATTGATGATCATCCATTCAGTTTCCAGTTCCTTGACACCACAAAAAGGGATGTTACCAACATTTTTGCATACGTGGACCTTTTCCATTTTTTAATGATCTTTTTGAGATACAGACCCATAGAGATACCGCTGGATCAAAGGGTATGCACAGTTTGATAGCCCTTTGAGTATAGTTCCATATTGCTCTCCACAATGGTTTGATCCATTCACAACTCCACCAACAATGTATTAGTGTCCCAGTTTTCCCACATCACCTCCAACATTCATCTTTGTCTTTCCCTGTCATCTTAGCCAATCTGAGAAGACTGTTGTGGTACCTCAGAATTGTCTTAATTTGCATTTCTCTGATCAATAATGATTTACATTATTTTAAATAAATAAATTTAATTCTTTATTTGAAAATTCATATCCTTTGTATTCTTGTATTCTTATATTCTTATAAATGCTTTCATTCTTGTATTCTCATAAATTTGAGTCAATTCTCTATATATTTTAGAAATGAAGCCTTTATCAGAACCTTTGGATATAAATTTCTTCCCTGCCCCCCCCCAATTTATTGCTTCTCTTCTAATCTTGTCTGCATTGGTTTTGTTTGTATAAACAAATCAAATAGAATCAAAATTATTCATTTTTTCATTCCATAATGTACTCTAGTTCTTCTTAGGCCACAAATTCGTTTTTTCTCCACAGATCTGAGAAGTAAACTATCTTTTGCTCTTCCATTCACTTTTAGTGTCACTCTTTATGTATAATTCATAAACCTATTTCAACCTTATTTTGGTATAGGGTTGTTAGCTGGGGGTCAATACCTAATTTCTGCCAAACTCATTTCCAATTTTCCCAGCAATTTCTGTCAAATAGTGAATTCTTATCCCCCAAGCTGGGGTCTTTGGATTTATCAAATGCCACATTACTATAGTCATTGAGTATTGTGTCTTACAAACCTAATCTATTCCACTGATCAACTTCTCTTATTTCTTAGCCAGTGCCAAATGTTTTTCATGATCACTACTTTATAATCAATTTTGGGTCTGGTATAGGTAGGCCACCTTCATTTGCAATTTTTTTTCATTAATTCTTACCTCAAAATTTTTGACCTTTTTTCCATCCAGATCAACTTTGTTATTATTTTTCCAGCTCTGTAAAATAATTTCTTGGGAGTTTTGTTTGGTATGTCACTGAATAAGCAGAATAATTTAGACAGAACTGTCATTTTTATTATATTAGCTTGGCTTACCCATGAGCACTTGATATTCTTTCAACTGGTTAGATCTGATTTTATTTGTGTTGAAAGTGTTTTGTAACTGTGTTCACATAGTTCCTGACTTTGTCTTGGCAAGTAGACTAATATTTTATATTATCTACAATTATTTTAAATGGAATTTCTCTTTGTATCTCATACTGCTGGACTTTGTTGGTAACATTTAGAAATGCTGATGATGTATGTGGATTTGTTTTGCAACTGCAATTTTGCTAAAATTGTGAATTGTTTCTAGTAATCTTTTAGGTGATTCTCTAAGTATACATCATATCATATGCAAAGAATGATAATTTGGTTTCCTCTTTACTTATTATAATTCCTTTAATTTTTTTCTTCTCTTATTGCTACAGCTAACATTTCTAGTATGGTATTGAATAGTAATGGTGATGGGAGCAACCTTGTTTTAGCCCTGATTTTATTGGGATTGGTTCTAACTTATTCCCATTACATATGTTTGTTGATAGTTTCAAACAGATGCTACTGATCATTATAAGGAAAACTCCATTCATTCCTTTACTCTCTGGTGTTTTCAATAAGAATGGGTGTTGGATTTTGTCAAATGCTTTCTCTGCATCTATTAAGATAATCATATGATTTGTTATTTGGTTATTAGTATAGTCAATTATGCTAATAATTTTCCTAATACTGAACCAACCCCACATTCCTGGTATAAATCCTACTTAGTGAAGGTGTATTATCTTGGTGATAACTTGCCATAATCTCTTTGCTGGTATTTTATTTAAAGAATGATGTTTTTAAAACATCAGCTCATGAAAAGTTACTATAATAAGGCAGGATTTTTGTTGTTGTTTGGTCATTCAATCATGTTCAACTCTTTGTGATTCTGTTAACCTGATTTTATTTGTTGTCCAAAGGACTCTCAAAAGTCTTTTCCAACACTACAATTCAAAAGCATTTTTTCTGTAGTACTCAAGATATTTGTATAGTCTGACTCTCCTAAGCAGACATTGCTACTAGAAAAACAATAGCTTTAATTATACAGATTTTTTTAGCAAGGTAATGTCACTAACTTTTAGCAGCTATCCAGATTTGCCATAGCTTTATTTACAAAGAGCCAATGTCTTTTAAGCTCATGTTTGCATCTATAGCGATCTTTGAGCCCAAGAATATACAATCTGACATTGCTTCCATTTATTTTTCCTCTATTTGTTAGGAAATGATAGGACCAGTTGTCAAGATCTTAGTCCTGTGTGTGTATGTGAGTGTGTTAAGCTTCAAGTCACCTCTAACACTCTCCTCTTTCACCCTTACTTATCAAGAGACTTCTTGATTCTTTTTTACTTTATTCCTTCAGGGTGGTATTATCGGCATATCTGAAATTGGTGATATTTCTCCAAGGAACCTTAATTTCAGCTTTTGATTCATCCAACCTGACATTTCACATATTGTACTCTGCCTACAAGTTACATAAATAAGATGCAATAATAAAGCTTTGTCATACTCCTTTTCCAATCTTAAGTCAACCAATTGTTCCATATTCAGTTTTAATTGTTACTTCTTAGTCCACATGTTTCTCAGGAGATGAATTGCATCATCTCTTTGAGGACTTCCCACAGTTTGCTTTAATGTAGTCAATGAAGCAAAAGTAGATTTTCCCCCCTTTAACTCCCTTGTTTTCTCCATAATTCAGTATCTGTTGACAATTTGGTCTTTAGTTCCTCTGTCTCTTTAAAAACAAGCCTGCACTTCTGATAATTCTCAGTTCATATATTGCTGCGGCATAGTTGTATAATCTTAAGCATAACCTTGCTGGTGTGTGAAATGAATTAAGTTGTTTGGTAATTTGAACATTCTTTTGCATTTCCATTTTTAGGATTGGGTTGTAAACTGATCTTTTCCAATTCAATGGTCATTGTTGAATTTCTCTAATTGTTGGCATATTGAGTGTGGCACTTTCATAGTATTATTTAGGATTTTAAATACCTCAGTTGGAATTCCATTACCTCCATTAGCTTTACTGTTAGCAAAGTTTCCTAAGACTCACTTGACTTCATTCTCCATGATGTATGGTTCTAAATCACTAACTATACCATCAAGGTTATTGGTAATGTTAATATTTTTCTTGTATAGTTCTCATGTATATTCTTGCCACATCGTTTTAGACAGACTTCTTTTTTTATTGAAGCATTTTATTTTCAAAACATATGCAAAGATAATTTTTCAATATTGACCCTTGCAAAACCTTATATTCCAACTTCCCCTTCCTTCCCCCATCCCCTCCTATAGATGGCAAGTAATCCAATATATGTTAAACTTGACAAAAATATATGTAAATCAAATATAGACATACATATGTATACAATTATCTTGCTGCACAAGAAAAATCTGATCAAAAAGAACATAAACAGGAAAGAAAATAAAATTCAAGCAAACAACAACAAAATAAGTGAAAAGTTATGTTGTAATCCACACTCAATTCCCACGGTTCATTCTCTGGTTGTAGATGGTTCTCATCAAAACAAAATTATTGGAACTGGCCTGAATCACCTTGCTATTGAAAAGAGCTACATCCATCATCATAATTTTACTGTTGCCATGTACAGTGATATCCTGGTTCTGCTCATTTCACTTAACATCAGTTGCTGTACGTCTCTTCAGGCCTCTTTGAAATCATCCTGCTGATCATTTCTTATAGAACAATAATATTCCATAACATTAATATACCAAACTTATTCAGCCACTCCCTGATTGGCATTCACTTGCTTTCCGGTTTCTTGACACTACAAAAAGGGCTGCCACAAACATTTGTGCACATGTGGGCCTCTTTCCCTTCTTTATGTTCTCTTTGGGACATAAACCCAGTAGAAACACTGCTGGATCCAAGGGTATGCACAGTTTGATAGCCCTTTAAACATAGTTCCAAATTGCTCTCCAAAATGGTTGGACCAATTCACAATTCCACCAACAATGCATTAGTGTCCCAGTTTTCCCACATCCCCTCCAACATTTGTCATTATCTTTTCCTGTCATCTTAGCCAATCTGTAGTGGTACATCATGGTTGTCTTAATTTGCATTTCTCTGGTCAATAGTTATTTAAAGCACCTTTTCATATGATTAGAGATAGTTTCAATTTCTTCATCTGAAAATTGTCATATCCTTTGATTACTTATCAACTAGAGAATGATATAAATTCTTTTTTTGTATTATAACTTTTTATTTACAAAACATATGCATGGGTAATTTTTCAACACTGATCCTTGCAAAACCTTTCATTCCAAATTTTCCTCTCCTTCCCTCTACTCCCTCCCCTAGGGCAGGTATTCCAATACATGTTAAAATATATGTTAAATCATATATATAACTATATATATATATGAAATATATTGTTAAATCTTATATATATATATGTGTACATATATATATACACAGTTATCTTGCTGCACAAGAAAAATTGGATCTAGAAAGAAAAAAAAAAAACCTGAGAAGGAAAACAAACTGCAAGCAAACAACAGAAAGAGTGAAAATGCTATATTGTAGTCCACACCCAGTTCCCACAGTCCTTTCTCTGAGTGTAGATGGCTCTCTTCATTACTGAACAAATAGAACTAGTCTGAATCAATTCATTGTTGAAGAGCGTGATGTCCATCAGAATTGATCATCGTATAGTCTTGTTCTTGCCATGTATAATGATATCTTGGTTCTGCTTGTTTCACTTAGCATCAATTCATGTAAGTCTCTTCAAGTCTCTTTGAAATCATCCTGTTGGTCATTTCTTACAGAACAATAAAATTCCATAATAGAGAATGATACAAATTCTTATAAATTTGAGGTAATTTGCTATATATTTTAGAAATGAAGCTTTTATTAGAACCCTTGAATGTAAAAATGTTTTCCAAATTTATTGCTTCCTTTCTAATATTATCTGCCTTAAGTTTTGTTTGTACAAAAACTTTTTAACTTAATATATTCAAATCGTCTATTTTGTATTCAATAATAAACTTAATTCTTCTTTGGTCACAAATTCCTGCCTTCGTAATAGACTTGAGAAATAAACTATCCTATGTTCTTCTAATTTGCTTATAATATCACACTTTATGTCTAAATCATGAACCCATTTTGACCTTATTGTGGTATAAAGTATTAGGTATGGATTAGTGCCTAATTTCTTCCAATTTTCCAATAGTTTCCAATTTTCCCAGAAGTTTTTGTCAGAGTGAGTTCTTATCCCAAACCTGGGATAGACAGACTTCATCTTAAAACACATTAGCTTCTGTACCTACCATTTTTGTCCTTTATAATGCCCATTTTGCATGAAATGCTCCATTGATATATCAGATTTTCTTGAACAGATCTCTTGTCTTTCCTAATCTATTAATCTATTTCTTTGCATTTCTCATTTAAGAAAACCTTCTTTCTTCATGCTATTCTCTGGAATTCTAAATTAATTTGGCTATATCTTTCCCTTTCTCTTTTTCCTCTTCCTTCTTTCCTCAGCTATTTAGATAACCATTTTTCTTTCCTGCTCTTCTTTGGAAGTTTTTTTTTTTTTTTTGGTTTCTGCCTCCTGAATAAGATCGTGAACTTCTGTCCATAGTTCTTTAGACACTCTATCTTCCAGATTTAATCCTATAATATATTATATTACATTATATTCCTATTTATCACCTCTTTTTCATATTTATAAGGAATGTTATTTACATCATGCCTAAATGATCTGATAGTTTTCCCTACTTCCTTCAATTTATGTCTGAATTTGCAATAAGAAGCTCATGATCTGAGCTATAGTCAGCTCCAAATCCTGTTTTTATTGTCTGTATAGAACTTCTCTATCTTAGGCTACAAAGTATATTATCAAACTTATTTTAATGTTGAGTATATGGTGACGTTCATGTTTAGTAGGAAAGATGGAGACTAACAGATAACTAACATGTCAAGATAACTCATAACAAATCCTCTTTTTCAATAACCCATGTTAACTCCAAATAGGGCTTGGTATGAGTTATCTTGGCAAAACTCTGTTAGTCTCCATCTTGCTTCATTTTGCACTCCAAGGCTAAACTTGCCTTATATTCCAATTATTTTTTGATTTTTCTACTTTAGTATTTCAATCTCCTATGATGAATGTCACATTTTTAGGTGTTATTTCTAGAAGATGTTGTAGAGTCTTTGGACTCCAGCATCAGTGATTGGAATATAGATTATTATTATTATTATGCTGAATAGTTTGCCTTAGGTTCAAACGAATATCATTCTGTCATTTTAAAATCATGCCCAGCACTGTTTTTCTCACCCTTTCATTGACAATGAAGGCTATTCTATTTCTTCTAAAGGATTCTTGCCCATAGGGGTATATGTAGTGATCACCTGAATTAAATTCATTCACCATTCTCAATGATTTAACCCATGCCAACCCCCCCAAAAAAAACCAACCAACCAACCAAACAAACAAACAAACCAAAAAAAACAAACAAACAAACAAACAAAAAAAAAAAACCCAAAACAAAACAAACAGTAGAATAGGCTTGTACCTGGCAGTGGTCCTCAAACTTTTTAAATAGGGGGCCAGTTCACTGCCTCTCAGACTGTTGGAGGACCGGACTATAGTAAAAACAAAACTTCACACTCTGTCTCTGCTCCTCAGCCCATTTGCCATAACCCCGCAGGCCGCATAAACGTCCTCAGTGGCCGCATCTGGCCTGCAAACCATAGTTTGAGAATCCCTGCTAAAACTTCAGCTTATTCTGGCTACACAGTCAATGAAAGCAAACTATTCCTACTTGTGCAGTGGAACACAGATTATTTTCTTCCCAGAAACATGGTGCCTCTATATTATGTTATATGAGCAGGAAATTCTCTATTATACTAGTAAGGATAGTCTGCAGATTTGTTTCTACCTGTTCAGATTATATTGTCATTTCAATTTCTGGATCCATAGTGAATTCCTTAATGTATCTCATTTCCTGTGTTTGTGAGATAAATAAGCCTCTTTCTAGGTTTCATGAGCATCTCAGCTTAGTAGTTCTTTTTGCAACATGGCCTCTTTATATTTTCTCATCTTTGAAAGCAAAACATACCTTGTACATCCCCCTCTTAGTTGGAGGAAAGGGTATAGATTACTTTAAATACCATGGCTTAAGACAGAGATTTATCCAACAAAACCATGAAATCCTGAAATGTAATTCACTTTTCGTAACCATTAATTTTGGCTAAAGAGTATTAGCAAGAATATATTTGATGCCTTTCACAAAAATTGATTTATTTCAGCAAATATCACAGGTTGTTGATGTCCCATAAGCCTAGATAGGATAATCACCCTGAATGGGATATAACTCTGTAGGTTATCTATGCTTGCCTATCTATATCCTTCTTTTTCTTAACATTTGTATCTTCTATTCAGAACTCAGAAGCTACTGGCTGTTACATTGTATACTTTATTCTAGCTATGTTTCTTTTTTTAACTTAAAAATTTTTTTATTAATTTTATAATTATAACATTTTTGACAGTACACATGCTATAGGTAATTTTTTACATTATCCCTTGTACTCCCTTCTGTTCCAAATTTTTCCCCTCCTTCCCTCCACCCCCTACCCTAGATGGCAGGCATTCCCATACATATTAAATATGTTATAGTATATCCTAGGTACAATATATATGGGCAGAACCGAATTTTTTTGTTGTTGTTGCAAAGGAAGAATTGGATTCGGAAGAACCTGGGGAGAAAAACAAAAAAATGCTAAGCGTTTACACTCATTTCCCAGTGTTCCTTCTGTGGGTGTAGATGATTCTGTCCATCTTCTCTGGGTGTAGATGATTCTGTCCATCATTGATCAATTGGAATTGGATTTAGCTATGTTTCTTGAACATAATTTTGTCAAAAACTGATAGCCCTCAAATTGCCTCTATGTATTGAAAAAGGCCCTGGAATTGAATATATGAAACTGGACTCCCATATCTTTCTCCTCTGTTAAAAAAAAAAGTATTTTCAAGGACCAGTAACAATCACACTTTATAAACAGGCTGATAAACCTCTCATATGCAAGAACATATAAATTATAACTCATTAGAAAGTCAGGCCTCAAACATATATGAAGGGAAAATTCAAGGTATTGATATTAGAATTCCAACTGCAAAATGAAAGGATAGTTCCTTGTGTTGGATAAGAGGCACTTCATTTAAGCTGATGATCTTTTATTGTGAGCACATATAGGCCAGTGGACAATGGAAAGAGAACAGCAGAGCATCATGCTTAAATATCCTCCCATCTCCAGTGTTTTGCACACTGTTGCTATGCGATCAATGTCTATTGAGTTGATTTTTACCTATGGCATTAAGACAGTGACAAACTAAAGAAAGTGATTTTGTTTAAAGCCACAGTAAAATTACTGACATAAACAGTGTTAGTATTGGTGCCTTCCTCAAAGCTATCAGGAGGTCATATTATAGAAGGAATTTCATGTTCACACAAGCAACAGCATTAAAATGAGCTACATTTGTATTTCAGAGTAGGAACTAGCCCATCTTTATAACTGCTTTTGCAATAAAACATCACCAGCACAATCATATACCCTGACATATACCACCATTTGCAAGCCTAGCACCTGATAAGCATGTCAGGACTCTACTGCTCAGTCTCACATCCTAAAGCTTTATTAGTCATTATGCTGTGTGAGTCTAACACAAAATCGCTGCATGAGGTTAAAAGTACTCATTTTTCATTATTTCCCCATGTAACTAGTAAATTTATTCCCACTATAAACTGGGAAACGGTAGGTATAAATACTTCCATTGTTGTAGGAAGCACCAAAGAAAATAGGGGAGCCCTCTCCACTGTTTATTACAACAACAATAACTTGCATTTATTTCTATGGCACTTTAAGGATTACAAAGAACTTTCCTCATAATAAACATGAAAAGCAGGTTCATAGGAGTATAGATTTCATGCTGGAAGAGACTTTAGAGATCATCTAGTCTAATCCCCTCATTTTATAGATAAGGAAATTGTGACAAAGAGTAATTTATATAACTCACCCAATATTCGGTGAATTTGAATCTAGACTTTTATGACTTTTAGTTCAAACCTACATTTGCTATAAGTAGTATCAACATATCTTTGGATAGCAGAGAAGTAAGAACATGGCAAAGGAGAATAATGTTTATACACAGAGGAATCTGGGAGCACAGATTTAAAGTGACAGAGCTTGAATGTAGTGGACAGATTTTTTTCTTTTAAATGGCATTTTGTTTATGGCAACATGAGTCTTTTGCTGCCTTAGCAGCACTGACATCCAGTCATCTTAGAGGGAAAGAATGAAAAAAGGGAAGAGTGACAGAGAGAGAGAGAGAGAGAGAGAGAGAGAGAGAGAGAGAGAGAGAGAGAGAGAGAAAGACAGAGACAGAGACATTGACAGAGAGACACAGATAGAGACAGAGACACAGAGAGACAGACACTCAGAGAAACAGAGAATAAAATGTACACACATGAAACAAGAAGGTAAGTGAGCTGGAGAATAGATTTCCATTGCTTGAAAGAGATATTGACAAATTGTCAATGAATACTTATTAAGTGCTTGCTGTGTACAAGCAAAGAAAGGCAAAAATAATCCCTGATCTCAAGAAATTCACATTCTAATGTTGGAGATCAATATGCAAGAAAACCCAACAAAACCTAAACTAAAATGAAAGCAAGATATTATCAGTAGAAAGGTTACTAGTATAAGGAAATTAGTAGACTTTTTGCAGAAAATTGAATCTTAGTTGAGACTTGAAGAAAGCCAAGGTAGCTAGGAGACAGAAATGAGGAAGCAGAATATTCCAGGATTGGGGTACAGTCAGCGAAGATGCATGCAGTCTGGGAAAGGCATGTTCTGTTCAAGGAATAGTAATTTATGCCACTGAATAGTACAGTACAAAAAAGTAAGTTCTAAGAAGACTGAAAACGTAGAAAAGTACCAGGATATAAAGGACTTTAATAGTCAAACAAAGATTTTATATTTGGTCCTAGAGATGATAGGGAGGCAACAGAGTTTATTGAAGGAGTTGGAGGCGGGGAGGGAAGTGTTGATATGATCAGACCTGAGCTTTAGGAAAACCACTTTAATAGCTGAGTATGGGGGGGGAGGGTGATTGGAAAAGGGAGACAAGGCAGGAAGATTAACTTGAATCCCATGTATGAGGAGATGAAGACTTGTACCAGTGTCAGCGGAAAGAAAGGGACATATAAGAGAGATACAGCTAAAGTAGAATTTATGTGACTTGGTAACATATTGGATATGTGGAAGGAAAAGGAGAAAATGAAGAGTTGAGGATGATGATTAGATTTTGAGCTAAGTGGTACTCTAGACCTAGATTTAGAAAGGTCTGCATTTAAATCTGGCTCAGACATTTTCTAGCTGTGTGACATTGAGCAAGTCACTTAAGTCTATTTGCCTCACTCTCCTCATCTGTAAAAATGAACCAGAGAAGGAATTGGCAAACCACTCCATTACTTTTGCAGAGAAAACCCCAAATGGAGTCATGAAGCTTCACACATGATTGAAAAAAATCAGTGAACAACAACTGGGAAGATAGTTATGATTTCAGTAGTAATAAGGAAAATCAAAAGTAGGGAGAGTATGGGGGAAAGAGTTGGACAAGTTGGACAAACATTTTACAAAACATACAGTTTGAGATGTCTAACAGAAAATGGAATACTATTCCATTAGCTCAGTACTTGTGGTCTCTTGAAAGAACAACAAAAGCTATTCTATCTTGATAGCATTTGTGAATAAACAAACATACAAATGTAAAAATAAAAATAAGAAGACCCAGAAAGAAATCCCTGCCCTCTTTCTTGGGGAATTCTAATTTCTAATGTCCAATTCCAAGGGGACTTGAATTATCAGGCTTTCCTCTGCCTGCCACTATGGAATTGATGTGGAAATTTAAGAAAATCTCAAATTAAGAATACATGTGAGGGATATATTGACACCATCCTGTTTAACTTATTTCTGCTATGCTTATGAAAGTCTATATCATAATTGGTGAGATTGTTTAGGGTAGCCCCTGTTCAATTTGATGAGTTTTCCTTATCATTTGCATAAGATTATAGGAAGTCTTAACATTTTTTTGGTGTCATGGATGCCTTTGAAAATCCAAAAAGCCTATGATCCCTTTCTCAGAAAAATATCTTTGACTAAATTGACTAAATCAATTCAAAGAGACTAAATTAAATTTATAGGATTACCAAGGAAACCATGTTAAAATACAGTCATCATTTTTTTCCCCTCTAAGGCAATTGGGGTTAAGTGACCTGCCCATGGTCACACAGCTAGAAAGTGTTAAGTGTCTGAGAATAGATTTGAACTCAAGTCCTCCTGACTTTAGGATTGGTGCTCTATCCACTGCACCACCTAGCTGCTCCTCAGTCATCAATTTTTTAAAAAATTTACAAACTCAAATTAAAATCTTGAGGACAACTCCCCAAGAAATGTGGCTATATACTCTAGTCTTGCTGAAAGGATACAGAACTACTGATTCGCTTTCAGAGCCTGGATCTGCCTCCCAAATTATTGTTTATCTAAAACATCTTCCAAAAAACATCTAGATGGTGTGGTGGATAGTGGTAGGCCTGGAGACAAGAAGTTCAAATTTGGCATCAGACACAAGTTGTGTGACTTTAGGAAAGCCACTTAACTTCAGTTTCCCCAGCTGTAAAATGGAAATCACAATAGCATCTGCCTCCCAGGATTGTTGTGAAGATCAAATGATATCAATTTTTAAAGCACCTAACACAGTGCTTGGCATATAGTAAGCGCTATTTAAATGTTAATGACTTACAAAAACAAGTATTTCTAAATTCCAAACCATGAAGATTGATCTTCTAGAAGGACAACATTTCTTCAACATTGGCTCTTGAAGAAGTAAAATGATTGCCTAAGTAGTCTTTGAAGTAGAACTAAAGGCATGTGATAGGGCCTGGGAGAGGCAAAAATTCTGGACTTTGCCATAAACTCTTCCTATCCCTGACTAACTTGGGCAGTGCAAACTTGATGAGAAGGGAATTGTTTCTTCAATATTCTTCAGAGTACAGTGGCCTTACTAGAGGAGACTAAATCATAAAGTAGTAGTATAAATACTGGTTCAGGGAATTTCATATGGAACTATGTAAGACTCTATGGGGAAGAAGAGTTCATGAGAAGTCTTTGCGCCTGCCCAACTTGATTTCTCTTCTGAGGAAAAATGAAGGATATTTGAGGGCTTCCTAAGTATATGGATCTGTTTATGACCTTCTTTGAATCCTTTTTATCTTTTGTATTTTTTCTGGGGAGATATAAAGGTAGTCCAGCCTATATATATGCCTGAATTGAAGCTTATCTTGTTTTTTAACCTTTTTTAGTTTTTTTTTTTTATTTTTGTGTGCATTTTCTTTCTTTTTTTTATTATTATTATAGCTTTTTATTTACAAAACATATGCATGGGTAATTTTCCAACACTGACCCTTGCAAAACCTTCTGTTCGAACTTTTCCCTCCTTCTCCCCCTAGATGGCAGGTAGTCTAATACATGTTACATGTGTTAAAATATACATTAAATACAATATATGTGTACATATTTATACAATTATCTTGCTGCATAAGGAAAATCTGATCCAGAAAGAAAGAAATAAAACGTGAGAAGGAAAACAAAATTGCAAGCAAAAAATAACAGAAAGAATGGAAATGTTACGTTGTAGTCCACACTCATTTCCCATAGTTCTCTCTCTGGGTGTAGCTGATTCTCTTCTTTACTGAACAATTGGAACTAGTTTGAATCACCTCATTGTTGAAGAGAGCCACACCCATCAGAGTTGATCATCATATGATCTTGTTGTAGCCATATATGATGATCTCCTGGTTCTGCTTATTTCACTTAGCATCAATTCATGTAAGTCTCTCCAGGCCTTACTGAACTCATCCTGCTGGTCATTTCTTACAGAACAATAATATTCCATAACATTCATATACCAAAATGTATTCAGCCATTCTCCAATTAATGGGCATCCATTCAATTTCCAGTTTCTAGTCATTACAAAAAAGGCTGCCACAAACATTTTGCACATACAGGTCCCTTTCCTTTCTTTAAGATCTTTTTGGCAAATAAGCCCAGTAGTAACACTGCTGGATCAAAAGGTATCCACAGTTTGATAACTTTATGAGCATAATTCCAAATTGCTCTCCAGAATGGTTAGATTCGTTCACAATTCCACCAACAATGTATCAGTGTCCTGGTTTTCCCACATCCCCTCCAATACTTGTCATTATCTTTTCCATTTCTTAGCCAATCTGTGTAGTGGTACCTCAGAGTTGTCTGAATGTGCATTTCTCTGATCAATAATGATTTGGAGCATCTTTTCATATGACTAGAAATAGTTTCAATTTCTTCATCAGAAAATTGTCTATTCATATCCTTTGACCATTTATCAGTTGGAGAATGGCTTCATTTCTTATCTCTATATATATTGGAAATAAGAACCTTTGACTGTAAAAAGGTTTTTCCAGTTTATTGCTTCTCTTCTAATCTTATATGCATTAGTTTTGTTTGTACAAAAACTTTTTAACTTAATATAATCAAAATTATCTATTTTATGATCAATAATGATCTCTAGTTCTTCTTTGGTCACAAATTCCTTCCTCCTTCACAGGCCTGAGAGGTAAACTATCATATGTTCTTCTAATTTATTTATAATCACGTTCTTTATGCCTAGATCATGAACCCATTTTGACCTTATTTTGGTGTACGGTGTTAAGTGTGAGTCAATGCCTAGTTTCTGCCATACTAGTTTCCAATTTTCCCAGCAGTTTTTATCAAATAGTGAATTCTTGTCCCAAAAGCTGGGGTCTTTGGGTTTGTTAAACATTAGATTATTATAGTTATTGACTATTTTGTCCTCTGAACCTAACCTATTCCACTGATTAACTCATCTATTTCTTAGCCAATACCAAATGGTTTTGGTGACCACTGCTTTGTAATATAGTTTTACATAAGGTACAACTAGTCCACCTTCATTTGATTTTTTTTTCATTAGTTCCCTTGAAATTCTTGACCTTTGGTTCCTCCAGATGAATTTTATTGTTATTTTTTCTAGGTCATTAAAATAGTTTCTTGGGAGTCTGATTTGTATAGCACTAAATAAATAGATTAGTTTAGGTAGTATTGTCATCTTTATTATATTCTCTCGGCCTATCCAAGAGTACTTAATACTTTTCTAATTGTTTAGATCTGACTTTATTTGTGTGGAAAGGATTTTGTAGTTTTGCTCATATAGTTCCTGACTTTCCCTGGGCAGATAGATTCCCAAATATTTTATATTATTGGCAGTTATTTTAAATGGAATTTCTCTTTGTATCTCTTGCTATTGGATTTTGTTAGTGAAGTATAAAAGTGCCAATGATTTATGTGGATTTATTTTGTATCCTGCAACTTTGCTAAAGTTGTAGATTATTTCTAAGAACTTTTTAGTAGATTCTCTGGGATTCTCTAAGTATACCATCATATCATCTGCAAAGAATTATAATTTGGTTTTCTCATTACCTTCTCTAATTCCTTTAATCTCTTTTTCTTCTCTTATTGCCAAGGCTAGTATTTCTAATACAATATTGAATAGTAATGGTGATAGCAACCTTGTTTCACCCCTGATCTTATTGGGAATGGTTCCAGTTTATCCCCATTACATATGATGCCTATTAATGGTTTTGAATAGATGCTACTGACTATTTTAAGGAAAAGTCCATTTATTCTTATTCTCTCTAATGTTTTTAATAGGAATGGGTGTTGAATTTTATCAAATGTTTTTTTCTGCATCTATTGAGATGATCAGATGGTTTTTGTTAATTTGGTTATTGATATAGTCAATTATGCTAATAGTTTTCCTAATAATGAATCAGCTCTGCATTCCTGGTATAAATCCTTCTTGGTCATGATGTGTCATCCTGGGGATGATTTTCTGTAAGCTCTTTGCTAATATTTTACTTAAGATTTTTGCATCAATAAAGGAGGTTTGTCTGTAATTTTCTTTCTCTGTTTTCATCTTACCTAGCTTAGGTATCAGTACCATGTCTGTATCATAAAAAGAATTTGGTAGGACTCCTTCATTCCCTATTTTTTCAAATAATTTATATAGTATTGGGGGTAATTGTTCTTTAAATGTTTGGTAGAATTCACATGTAAATCAATCTGGTCCTGGAGATTTTTTCTTAGAGAGCTTCTTTTATTTCTTTTTCTAAGATGGGACTATTTAAGCAATTTACTTTAAGCATACTATTGTTAATCTGGGCAACCTATAACTTAGGTTATTGAATTTATTGGCATAAAGTTCAGCAAAATAACTCCTAATTGTTGATCTAATTCCCTCTTCATTAGTGGAAAGTTCTCCCTTTTCTTTTTTAAGACTAACAATTTGATTTTCCTCTTTCTTTTTTTAGTCAAATTTACCAAAGGTTTACCTATTTTGTTGTTTTTTTCATAAAACCAATTCTTAGTTGTATTTATTAATTCAAGAGTTTTTTACTTTCAATTTTATTAATTTCTCCTTTTATTTTTAGAATTTCAAGTTTAGTATTTGATTGTGGTTTTTGAATTTGCTCTTTTTCTAGCTTTTTAAGTTGCAAGCCCAATTCATTGATCTTTTCTTTCTCTATTTTATTTAAGTAAAATTTCCCTTTATTACTGCTTTGGCTACATCCCACAAATTTTGGTATGTTGTCTCATTGTTGTCATTCTCTTGGGTGAAATTACTAATTGTGTCTATGATTTTCTGTTTCACCTATTCATTCTTTAGGATGAGATTATTTAGTTTCCCAATTATTTTTTGGTCTATGTTCCTCTGGCTTTTTATTGAATGTAGTTTTTATTGCATTGTGATCTGAAAAACATGCATTTACTAATTTTTACTAATTCTGCCTTTCTGCATTTGATTTTGAGGTCCTTATGTACTAATATATGATCAATTTTTGTATACATTCAATGAACTGCTGAGAAAAAAGTGTCCTCCTTTCTGTCTCTATCCAGTTTTCTCCACAGATCTATCATAGCTAACTTTTCTAGTATTCTATTTACCTATTTAACTTCTTATTTATTTTGTGGTTTGATTTATCTAGTTCTGAGAGTGCAAGGTTGAGATTTCCCATTATTATAGTTTTGCCATCTATTTCTTCTTGCAGCTCTCTTAACTTTTCCTTTAGGAATTTAGATGCTATACCATTTGGTGCATATATGTTTATTATTGATATTGCTTCATTATTTATTATGCCCTTTAGCAAGATAGAGTTTCCTTCCTTCTCTCTTTTAATTAGATCAATTTTTTCTTTTTCTTCATCTGAGATCATGATGGCTACCTCTGCTTCTTTTTAAACCTCACCTGAAGCATAATAGATTCTGCTCCAGCCTTTTACTTTTACTCTGTATATATCACTCTGCTTTAAATGTATTTCCTGTAAACAACATATTGTAGGATTTAGCTTTTAATCCAGTTTGCTATCTGCTGCCACTTTATAGAAGAATTCACCCCATTCACATTTATAGTCAAAACTACTCATTCTAACATCAAAAATACTCTACTCAACCTGCCATCTTATTATCCCCAGATTATATTTTTCTCTTTCCTTTCCCCCTTTCCCCCTTCCCAGTATTAAACTTATGGGCACCATTTGCCTTAAGCTTCCCTCCCCCTTTAGACTCCCTGCCCCTTAGAGTCCCTTCTCCTTCCTTATACCTTTCCTCTACTATTTCTGTATTCCCTTCTATTTAGCCTACCCCTTCACTTTTCACTTTTCCCCTCCCACTTTTCAATGAGGTGAGAGAAGTTTCTCTATAAACCAAATATGTCTAATATTTTTCTCTTTGAGCCAAATCTGATGAGAGTAAGATTAACACAATGTTCATCCCCCTCCCTTCTTTCCATAAAAAACAATAGGTTTCTTTTCCTGAGATGAAATTTCCCTGTTTTTACCTCTACTTTCCCTTTTTCTAGTACAATCCCCTTTCTATCTCTAGTTCCTTTTTTATATTATATTGGTAAAATCAAATTATGTATGCACTCTCTATGTATGCCCATAACAGAAATACAGTTCTCAAGAGTTCTTTTTACCTTTTTATGCTTCTCTTGAGTCTTATATTTGGAGGTCAAATTTTTTGTTTGGTTCTCATTTTTTCATCAGAAATAAATGGGATTCACATATTTCATTGAATGCCCATCTTCTTCCCTGGAAGAAAATGCTCAGTTTAGTGGGGTAATTTATTCTTGGGCATATTCCAAGTTCCTTTCCCTTTTGGAATTTCAGATTCCAGGCCCTTAGATCCTTTAATGTACAAGCTGCTAGATCCTGAGTGATCCTTATTGTGCCTCCTTGGTATTTGAATTTTTTTTTTCTGTCTGCTTGTAATATTTTTTCCTTGGTATGATAGTTCTGAAATTTAGCCACAATATTCCTTTGAGTTTTAATTTTAATGGAATTTTTGGGGTCTCTTTTAATAGGTGTTCAATGAATTCTTTCAATGGCTTCTGATTCTCTTTGATGATATCCTGAAAAATAGTGCCTGTGCTCTTTTTTTTCATCATGATTTTCAGGGAGTCCAAGAATCCTTAGATTATCTCTCCTAGAACTATTTTTCAGATCTGTTGTTTTCCCAAGCAGGTATTTAACTTTTATTTTCTATTTTTTCATTTTTTTGGGGTGTTGTTTTGATTGATTCTTGATGCGTCATTGAGACATTCTTTTCCATTTGTTCAATTCTGATTTTTAATGAATTATTGTCTTCATTTACTTTTTTTAATGTCTTTTTGTAATTATCCAATTGCATTTTTAAATGAGTTGTTTTGTTCTATGGAATTTTTTTTCCATTTCACAACTGATCATTGCATTGATCATAATTTTAATGTATGTCATTGTTGCTTATTTTTAAAAATATCATTAAGGAAAAGATATTGACAAATTTTGGAGGATATGGGGGAAAACTAGGACACTAATGCATTGTTGGTGGAATTGTGAAATGATCCAATCATTCTGGAGAACAATTTGGAACCAAGCCCAAACTGCCATCAAACTGTGCATATCCTTTGATCCAGTGATCTCTACTGGGTATTTATCCCAAAGAGAGCATAAAAAAGGGAAAAGGATCCACATGTGCAAAAATGTTTGTAGTAGCTCTTTTGTAGTGGCAAGGAACTGAAAACTGAGTGGATGCCCATCAATCAGGAAATGGCTGAATAAGTTATGATATAAGAATGTAATGAAATATTATTGTTTTATAAGAAGTGCTAAGCAGGCTGGTTTCAAAAAAACCTGGAAATACTTACATGAAGTGGGACTATAATCAAGTGAGTACAGTCAAGACAACATTGTATACAGTAACAAGATTATGTGATGATTAACTGTAATAGACTTGGGCTCTTTTCAATAATGAGGTAATTCAATGTATTAGACTTGTGATGGAAAGTACCATCTGCATCTAGAAAGAGAACTATGAAAATTTAATGTGGATAAAAGCATAGTATTTTAACCTTTTTGTTGTTATGTGTTTTTTCTCACATTTTTCATGTTTTAATCTGAGTTTTTTTTTTTTTTTGCACAGCATGATGAATATGGAAATATGTTTAGAAGAACTGTACCTACTTAACCTATATTAGATTGCTTGCTGTCTTGAGGAGGAAAAAAGAAAAAGAAAAAGGGAAAAAACCTTTGGAATACAAGGCTTTGCAATGGTGAATGTTGAAAACTATCTCTGCATATATTTAGAGAAATAAAATCCTATTATAAGGTTGTCATTGTAATATAAATTGTTCTCTTGATTCTGCTCACTTTACCCTGCATCTGTACATATGAATCTTCCCTGATTTCTCTGAAGCCATAGCTTTTGTTGCTTCTTATGAAATGTTAGTATTCTATCATTTAAGCCACTCTTCAATTGATAGGCAGTCCCTTATTTTCCAGGTCTTTTTTCCCCTTCTAATCACACAAAGATTGCAATAAAGTTGTAATTTTGTTGGAAAGGAAGATCTTCATATAGAATGTTATACACATATTAAATAGATCAGTCACATGATAACCATTTATTCAGTATCTGCTATGTTCCAGGTTCTCTGATAGGCAGTGAATATACAAAAAACAAAAATGAAGCAGTTCTTACCCTAAAAAAAATTCATATTATTTTAAGGGAAACATGTATACTTAAACATGTAAGAAATATATGCAAAATAAATATAGAACTTCCTTTCCTCTCCCGTTGGCCTGTGGTAGAGGCTGTGGCTGTTAATGAGATCAGCAAAGACATTATAACACACAAATTGAATATTGAAGGAAGGTTCTTAGAGGTGGAGTTGATGAAGGAATACAATGGTGTGGGGAGACAACTTAGGCAAAGATAAGGAGATGACAAATAGAATGTATGTGAGGAACTACTTTCATGACAGCTTGGTTAGGCCATGGAGCAAGTGAAAAGGAATAATGTATTAAAAGCCAGAAAGGATAGGCTAGAGCCATGTTATAACTGGCTTTAACTGCCAAACAGAGAAATTGGTATTTTTTATAAGAGGTAAATGAGTGCCACTGGAGCTTTTTTTAATAGAGAAATGACATGGATCAACAAAGTAATGTTAATTACATAGATTTTTACTAGCACTTACATAAAGTTACTTTTTAAAATTTTATGCATATTGTATGTCAAGTACTTTAGGGAACAGAATGATTATGTTTAAAATAATTCAAAATGACTTCAATTATACCAGTATTAACCTTCAAAAAGAAAGTATATGCACCACACACACACACACACACACACACACACACACACACACACACAAAACCATTTAATGTGTCAAACCCTGCAGAATCAAGAGCTAAAGCATAAAATGAAAACATAGAAAACTGTGAGTAAGAACGTTTATTAAATTTGCTAAAAAGACTATTTCTTCTATCTTCTAGCAACTGAATTTAATATTCAGAAAATATAAAATTTGGAAACTTGAGAAAAGACAACTGTATTCTAATGAAGGAGAGAAGTATAGCTATAATACTTCTATAAAATTCAAAAATAATATTTTCAGGTTATTCACTCTCCTTGATTTTTGAGCTATGCTTTCACAAATATAGAGAAACAAAAAGCCAATTTACAAAAAAATAGAACAAAGTATTCCATCAAATGACTAAGAAGTTTCATCAAGATATTAGCCAGATTTTTTTTAAAAAGTCACCCTGTTCTTTTTTTAATAATCAAGAAAAACATAGATACTTACATTGCCTGCACTGCCTTATAACATAGAGAATATATATCATCTATATTGAAATGATAGTCCCAGGTCTCAGAAAAGGCATTATGTTGTTCAGTCATTCAATCAGGTCTGACATTTTGTTGACCCTCTAGATGAAAGTACACTAACACAAATCATGGAGTTTTCTTAGCTAAAATACTAGAGTGATTTGAAATTTTGATTCTCTAATGGAGTAAACAAACAGGGATAAAGTTACTTGCCCAAGATCACCAATAATAAAATGATAATCCTAAACCTTAGAAGAGGCATTGTGGATAAGAAAAAGACTAGAAATTAGGGACCCTGAGTCTAGTCTATAGTTATATTTAGTTAAACTACAGTTATAGTTAGTCTATGGAATAATAATACTAGCTATAGAACTCCAGATATGAAATCTCAGGCAAGCCAGCAAAATCAGAGGCTTTGAAAAAAATAATCTATAACAAATTCTCAAAGTATGGCTATGGAACTTCTGGAGGTCCCCAAAATCCTTTCCATTTCCCCTTTAGCCAAAATTTTTCATAACACTAAAACAGTTAAAATTTTAATACTTAAATATTTATAGACATAACCTACATAAACAAAGTTTTTTGGGGAAGATCCTTAATAATTTTTAAGAATGTAAAGGAGACTTGAAACCAAAAAGCATGAGAACCACACTCATCTAAAAGATACTTTCCAGTTCCCAACTTCTAAATAATCTTGGGGAACTCAAGTTATAAGTAGGTAATTAGAAGGGAAGAAAAATAATATCAGAATGGAGAGTAGGAAAGAACTTTAGCAGCAAGTTAGTTCAATCCATACACAAAAGCAATCCCTATTATGACATACTTGACAAGTGATTATTCAACCTCTTCTTGAAGACCTCTAAGAAAAAGGAACTCACCATTTCTCAAGGTAGCCCATCTTGAAGTATTTTACAGCTTTCCCATGAATTCTGTTTATTTGCCTCCACTCCAATCATCAAGACTGTTAAAATTAAAATTCCATAATAAAGCACTAACAATTTTCAAAACAAAAGCTAGCAGATTTGACTAAGAGATTTTCACAATCCATTGCTACTAGCATTCACCTAATAAACCTAATTATTAGATGTTGAATTTAAAAAAAAAAAAAAAAAACTAACACCCACTTTGTCAAGTGCACTTGAGTAGAAAGTCCACTTAGGAATCGGAATAATTCAATTGAGATATTTGTATTGTTTGAGATAACTGAATAATTTGTGTGGATGCTGCTCCAGAGAGAGCAGCAAACCCCCCTCCCCATTATAGGTGATTATTTATTTTTCTTAGGGCCAAAGTCTAGAGTGGAATATAACTTGGTCTAATGGGATTTCTCCTTTCAGTTGAAGCTCACAGAGGAACAAAGCATCTTCCTGATGTTCCTTTAAAGTCACCAAACTCATCTCCTCTGCCAAAGGGTTCAGTGGATTAAAAGCTGGAAGGAATCTTGGAAACAGCCAGTCCAACTCTAATTTTAACATTTCAATCTTGGAACACTTCAATTGATTCATTTTGTCATGTTATTTTGACACAAAACCTACCCCTCACACAACCTTTCCTATCCTCAGATGTTCCTAGGAAAATTAAGCTTTTTATTTTGTTAATTCAGGTCACTTTCCACTTAAAGAGATTTTGGAGTCTTAACAGAAAGGAAGCTTATGTTCTTTAACTTTGTTAGTATAATATCAACACTGTCTGTTGTACTCAGCTTGAATTTTGCTACCTTTTAATATTGTCTGTATCTAATCCCTTCATTTTTAATCAATGAGCAAACCAAGTTCTGGAGGGGTTAAGTGACTTGTCCAAAGTGAATAATGAAAGAAGGATTAAAATCTAGGTTCTTTGCCCCCCAAATTAGGCCTCTTTCCATTTTTGCATTTTATTCTTGATCCAGAATCTGGCAGAATGGCAACTCTTTTAGGATTTCCTTCTTTTTTTTTTCCTTTTTTAAAAAAAATTGGTATTTGTATTCCAAATACCTAGCATAGTACCTCAAAAACAGTAGGTGCTTCATAAATACTTGTTGGATTGAATTGAAATGAATTTTTGCTTCTTTTTTGTAACTACTACTGGTCTGATTTACATGCACTCTATATGAATGAGGTTTTTCTTTTCTCTCTAGAAAATGTCTCAGAGGGTAGAGAAATACTGGCTCTGGTCCTTAAATCTGACAGAGACATATCTACCAAATGTATTTGAAAATACATCTTCGTATTTGAAAATACATCTTCCAAATATCAGTTGATTTGACCTTCTAGCAGAAAGAACAGACAATACTTTCTTTCCAAATGCCACTTTTCAAGTGTGTGGGGCTGGCCTGTCATTTGACCCAATGCAGATAGCAACCACTTGAAATATAAGGGACAATGATGACTGCTCTCAAAATTGCAGGTACTCCTCTTTCTTTCTCTGTTGCTTTCTGTCTCCCTCTCTCTCATACAAACAGCATTTCTTGACACTGTTCACCTCAAAGCATGTGGGAGTGACAGTTTCTTTTATCACTCCACAGTGCCTCTGACCCGCTGAGTTGAGATTCAGAGATTTCCAACCCTCCAGTCTCTTTGAAGCTTGGCATGGTATGCGGAGAAACTATATTCACTGTCCTGATGCATTTTGGGTAGTGACAAACAGGTAGCTCTCTTAGACTGTGTCTTGTATTCAGTAAATATCTATCAGGCTTATAATGGCCATGTGGTGAAGGGAAAAGCACTCTGGACTTAAAATCAAGAGAGACCTGGGTCCAAATCCTTGCTTCTGAGACTTATTAGCTTTGTGATCAAGTCATTTAACTTCTCTGAGTTAGTGTGCTTGTCTGTAAAATGGGGATAATAATAATAACCTATAGCATCCATTTTTACAGAACTGCTCAGCATTAAATGAGAAGATGTATGTCAAGTAAATTGCAATCCTTAAAGTAGTATATAAACTCATCTATTATTACTAATTCCTTCTGTCAATCAATAATAAAGTCAACAATAATGTTTGAAGCATTTACTGCACTCCAGGTTCTTTACTTGTACTCAGCCTATATACCCAATCCATTGCCCTCTTGTCATTTTTACCTTCACCATATTTTTTATGTACTGCCCCATCTCTCTTTGCCTAACACCTGAATTATTGTAATTGCCTAATGCTTGATCTCCCTGACCTATAGTCCATACTCTACTCAGTTACTAAAGTTCTCTTCTTTCTAAAGTGGAGATCTAATCATGTCACTTCCCATTCAAGAGACTCCTGTTCATTATCTTCAAGATCAAACATAAAATTTTTCATTTGGCATTCACAGCCCTTCACAATCTGGTCCCTACTTACTTTTCTCTGTTAAGTCATTTCAGTCGTATTTCTCTTTTCGGTATTCCGTTTGAGGTTTTCTAAGCAAAGATAATAGAGTAGTTTGTCATTTCCTTTTCCAGTTAATTTTACAGATGAAGAAACTGAGGCAGAGTAAAATTACTTTGCTCAGAGTTATACAGCTAATATTATGAGGTCACATCTGAATTCAGGAAATGATTCTTCCTGATTCTAGGCTCGGGATTCTTATCTACTACATCACCTAGCTGCTCTTTCTACTTTTCTAATCTTATATTTTGCTGCCTTCTATGAACTCTACAACCCAGTGACACTGGACTTCTTGCTGTTACTCACACATAACAATTCCTTTCCTACTTCCTCAGTCCCTTTAGGCAATATCTTACTGGCTAGAGGGCACATCTATATGGCAGAGGATCTTAGTCCTCCCAGAATTAATGAGTGAAATCATGAGCAATAAATTTTAATGTCAGAATTCAGGACTAAAATGAAAACCCAAATTTTTAGGCATTGGCACTTTGACACAAGGAAAAAAAAAACTAACTGAAATCTCTGACTATTCAATTCTTAAATGTTCCAGTCAAGGAAAGCGAATATTTCTTTGGTGTGTGATCCAACCAAACTCACAGAATCTGAATTGGAAGAGACCTCTGAGGCCATATATTCCAAAAGATTTCTAAATTTAAAAATCCCCTCTCAGCATAGGAGTATACCCAATGTCAGAAAGGCCATCACCTCCTTATATAGCTATTCCACCTTAGGGCAGCTATAATTTTTGGAAATTTTTTTCTTTTCATAAATCTAAACCTAATTCTTTGCTACTGCTTTCTATTGTGCCTGATTCTGTTCTCTGGAGTCACACAGAAAAAAAAAATCTTACCTCTTTTCCATATGATAGCCTTTCTAATCTTGAAGAGATCATTGTCTTTGCTGTTCAAGGATAATCAAGCCTATTTTTTTCAACCAATCCTTAAACAATCATGGCCTGAGAACCCTTCAACATCTATATAATTTTCTTCTGGATACCCTTCACCTTATTACATTCTCTCTAAAATATGATACCCAGATCTGAATCCAATCCTTCACTAAAGATATTACCAAAGATGTACAATAAAAGAAGTCTATCCTCTCACAATGGCTTTTTTCTTAGCAGCCACATTATATTATTGACTCATAGTAAACTTCTAATCCACTCAAGACTCCCAGATCTTTTCTAGAAAATGCTACCTTGGACTTGAAAACTTGATAATATTTTTAACCAAAAAGTAAGCATTCAGCTTTGTTCCCCTTGAATCTCATCTTGTTAGATTGGTCCTATTATGTACCTTTGACATTCTGACTGTTATGCAATGAGTTAGTTCTCTCTCCTGGCTTGGTATTATCTGCAAATTTGATGACTATGCCATCTCTGCATTTTTGACATTGATAAAAATGGTAAATTACATAGGGCCAAAACAAAATAATAATAGAAAAACTATTAAGGGACTTCTTTCTAAACGTACATAGAGAGGCAGCAGTGAATTCAAAATAGAAATAATGGTGGATAAATGGGCCTGAAATATCATGGATTAAACCTTATATCACTTTGACTGATAGGTGAATCAATGTTTTTTGTAGAACTAAAACACAAAATGGAAGGATATTTGAAAGTTGAAAGGAAGAAAGAAAATAAAGTGGATTATTCAATGTATCTTAATCAAGTTAAAAGCTAACAGAAAAAAATTCCTGTAGCCTAAAGGAGAAAGGATGAAGATGCAAAGAAAGGTACGAAAAAAAGGAAAGAAATAAAAGAAAAAAAACCTTTTGTTTTAATGTTAGGTGGTGATACCACTGTTTTTCTACATATTATAAAGGGATATGGAGATTTTGCAATGAGTAATATTTGAAAGAATTTTGTACTTAAAGAGACCTGTTAGATTGTCTTGGAATAAGGGGAATAAGAAGTGGGGGCAATTGGCAGCTAAAAGCATGGGAAGGCATGGACAAGGAAAAAGACTTTTATGCAAATAGGGGAAAATTAATAGGGAAGACAAAGACCCCAAATGAAGTGAATTAATAAGTAAAAATGGAAAAATCCTCTCATGGAGTAATATGACATTTACCATCTGAAGGAAGTGACATTTTTCGAAATTTTCTTTAAAAGTTTTGAATTACAAACTTTGTTATTTCCTTTTTACCCACTCTCCTCCATGAGAATGATAGTAATATGATATAGGTTTTATGTATGCAAACATCTAAATCATTTCCATAATAGTCATTTAATGCAAGAATAGTAAGAAAGAAAGGAAGGAAGGAAAGAAGGAAGGAAGGAAGGAAGGAAGGAAGGAAGGAAGGAAGGAAGGAAGGAAGGAAGGAAGGAAGGAAGGAAAGAAGGAAGGAAGGAAGGAAGAAAGAAAGAAAGAAAGAAAGAAAGAAAGAAAGAAAGAAAGAAAGAAAGAAAGAAAGAAAGAAAGAAAGAAAGAAAGAAAGAAAGAAAGAAAGAAAGAAAGAAAGAAAGAAAGAAAGAAAGAAAGAAAGAAAGAAAGAAAGAAAGAAAGAAAGAAAGAAAGAAAGAAAGAAAGAAAGAAAGAAAGAAAGAAAGAAAGAAAGAAAGAAAGAAAGGAAGGAAGGAAGGAAGGAAGGAAGGAAGGAAGAAAGAAGGAAAGGAAGGAAGGAAGGAAGAAAGAAGGAAAGGAAGGAAGGAAGGAAGAAAGAAAGAAGGAAAGGAAGGAAGGAAGGAAGAAAGAAAGAAGGAAAGGAAGGAAGGAAGAAAGAAAGAAAAAGAAAGAAAAAGGAAGGAAGGAAGGAAGGAAGGAAGGAAGGAAGGAAGGAAGGAAGGAAGGAAGGAAGGAAGGAAGGAAGGAAAGGGAGAGAGGGGAGAAGAAGAAAATAATATTCTTGTGTCTGTATTCAAACAACATCAGTACTTTCTCTGTAGGTGGATAGCATTTTTTTCACCATAAATCCTTTCAGATTGTCTTAGATCATGTAGTGCTAAGAATAGCTAAGTTATTCACAGTTGATCATCACTCAATATTGTCATTACTGTATAAAATGTTCTCCTGGTTCTGCTCACTTAATTTTGCATCAATTCATTTAAGCCTTTCCAGGTTTTTTTTTTCTGAAATCATCATGCTTATTATTTCTCATAGCACAATAATGTTCCATTATAGTCAAATATTACAACAGATTCAGTGATTACCCAGTTGTGGAGAATTTCTTAAATTTCCAATTCTTTATCACCAGAAAAAACTGCTATAAATATTTTTGTACAAATAGGTTCTTTTTTCTCTTTTTTATCTCTTTGAGGTACAGACCTAACAGTGATCTTGTTGGATCAAAAGGTAAGCACAGTTCTATGGCCTTTGGGACATAGTTCCGAATTGCTCTCCAGAATGATTGGGTCAGTTCACAACCTTACCAATAGAGTGTTAATATCTTTTCCCACAACCTCTCCAACATTTATTACATTCCTTTTTTTTTTGGTCATATTAGCCAATCTAAAGTGTGTGAGTTGGTACCTCAGAATGAAAAACTGGCATTTTTCTAAGAGTGAGACACAATAGAAAGAAAAGAGAGTAGGGGGCAATTAAAAGGCTGGAACAAATAATTTAAAAGAGAGAACCAGGTCATTCAAAAGCTTTTTATTCCATTAGTAACAAAGAGAATAAAGAAGGACTAAATAAATATAAAGCAGCTAGGTTGGACAGTGGATAGAATGCCCAGCGTTCGAGTTAGGAAGGCCTCAGACACTTACTAGTTGTGTGATGCTGGGCATGTCACTTAATCCTGTTTGCCTCAATCTCCTTATCTGTAAAATGAGCAAGAGAGAGAAACACTATCTTTGCCAATAGGCATTATGAAGGATCAGACGTGACAAAAACTCCTGAACAACAAATAAGTTAAAAGGCAATCAAACAAGGATTGAAAACATAGAATAAACAAAAAAAAGGAAGATAAATAATAATGTGCTGTGATCATATTCTGGTAAAGCTGTGGCTAAATGATATTTTATGTCGGTAAATACCTAACTGGTTGAATAGTCAGAATCAAAAAGTATTGATTTATGTCAAATTAAGGGAAAATTGCTTGTAATTTGCTGTAGGCTTTTGTCTCCATCCTATTCCATTCAGCATTAATAACTATAATTTAGATGGAAACATAGATGGCATGGTACCAAAATTTGCAGATATCATAAATCTAGAAAGGATAGTTAATTAATTAGAAGACAGAATTGAGATCCAAGAAGAATTGACAAGCTGAAACAGTGGGCCAAAATGACCAAGATGAAATGTATTATAAAATGAGTGAAATAGGCATGTTTTAAACACTTATCTTGTTGCCAGGCAATATAAATATAGATAAATTTAAAGTACTTTACTTTGATATAAAAAATCAACTGTGCAAGTACAAGATGGACAGAAGTTACTAGATTATGAAAATCAATAGAATCAACAAATAAGTGATTGGTTGAAATGGCAACCAAAAATCTAATTCAACCTTTGATACTTTAATGACTAACAAATGTGTTAACTCATCACTGTTCACACTCCCTCTAATGATCAAAGTAATATTCTATTCATGTTGTCCCTTCTGAGAAAGAGTTTGAAGTCTGAGTAATGAAAAAACAATTAAGGTCCTAGAAAAGAGATAATGAAATATATCTGCCTTGACAAGCAAGTTAAGAACTACCAGGTCAGCATACTATGTATATATTGTCATATAGAATTCATGAATTGGATGCTTTTATTTATTTGTTTTTCTTTGTCACAAAGGATGGTTCAGATTGGAGTGGGAATGGTAAAAAAAATGACTAAAATGTAAAGACAAAAGACATTAATAAATTGTTTATTTTTTAAAAGATGTGCCTGTGATTCACGAAGAAACTTGAAGTCACTAAGAATACCATGCAATTCCCAAAGACAATCTATTCTATTTTCATCTCATTCAAATGCTGGTCTAATTCATTGTCCTTTTGCACTATTGTCCTAAGAAATGAATAATGATAGGTGAATTCTGTAGACTGTCCATTGAACTGCATATCCTACCAGATAATAATAATTCTTTATCCATTTGTGGTTTTTTTCTGCCTATGTGCTTATATAGGCTAAACTTTTATACATGATTATGGATTTTTAAATATAGTCATCAATTATCTCATGTAATCAAAACTATCATTTAAAAAACCCCACTAATCTACCAGGAATTCTCTATAATTTGTATTCTGCTTTCATTTTGCAAATGAGAGAATAGGGACCCAAAAAAACAAAACTTCTTTTCCAAGGTCATAAAGCTAATAAATTCCAGACTTGATCATAGCAAAAGAATTTTCTCCATTTTATAGATGAAAAAAACTCAGAAAGGTTAAATTACTTGACAAAGTCACAAGCAATAAATTGTTTTGATTTATCCATTGTCCTGTTCATATCCTTTGATCAATAATCAATGGGAAATTACTTATATTCTTATAAATTTTACAAAGTTCTTCATATGTTTTGTATATTAAATCCTTTATCTGATAAACTGACTATAAAAATTTGTTTCTCAATTTTCTGCTTTCTTTCTGAGTTTGCCTACATTGTACAAAACTTTTTAATTTAATGTAATTGAAATTATCCTTTTTACATATACTTCTGCTTTCTATCTCTTGTTTATGTATAAATTATTCACTTATCCACAAGTCTTATAAGCAATATGTTCCATATTCATCTAATTTTCTTGTAATATCTCTTTTTATATATAGGTCCTAAGTTAGTGAGCCTTAAAGATGAACTCAGGTCATTTGGCCTTCAGATTCATACTTTTTCCATTGCATCATGTTGAATAAAATACTGAAAGAATGAATTGATGAATAAATTTCCCAATGTCCTTCCAGTTCTCATATATGGGACTATAAACCCAATTCAACTAATCAGTAAACATTTATTAAGTACTAAACCCAATTCAACTAATCAGTAAACATTTATTAAGTACTAAACCCAATTCAACTAATCAGTAAACATTTATTAAGTACCTACTACATGATAAGTTCGGTGCCATGAACAAATGAAAACACAATTAGAAAAATGAAATTAATTAAATTTGAAACAGCAATAAAAGGCTCATCACTAGTCAATACATACATTTTTTAATGTGACAAATTGAACACTAGTAGCAAGGAACTTGATGCTCATTTGACTTCTTGAGACTTGGAACTATGGTTCTAAAAGAGATGATACAGTCCTCTAAGTCTGGGGGCCTGCATTAGCAGGGTGTGGGCTACAATGAGAATTTTAAATTTGATAAGAACTTTAGCAGACATCTAATGTGGTGTCTTCTCTATTCAATATCTCTAATGGTCCTCCAGCCTCTATCTGATTGAACAGTTCTGAATGTAGTTTAGTACCACTGTTGTATGAACCACTTTATGTATTAGACAGTCCTTTCTTCTGTTGAGACCAATTTTCCTTTTTTTATTTCCATTGATAAGACCAAGTTCCTCCATCTGGAGAGCATCATTGAGTAAGTTCAATGTATGTCAGCCCCCCCCCCCAAATATTTCAGACTAATTATTCCATTTTCCCCTAATTCTTTTCACTATGCCTATTTCAGCTGTCTGGCACTCCTGAGACTTATATGGGCATCTCTCCCTGCATCTTGATGAAATAATTTAAGCTGAATGGATTGTGGGGAAGGATGCACATTAGGCATAGAGCAAGCGGGAGCCAGGTGCTGAACAAAGATTCATACATCAAATCCTCAGCCTAACAATATCCCCTTGCATGTCTGGGTAACATGAAGGCTCTGTTGGGCTGCTCACTAAGACCCCAAGTTTCCCAAGGGACTTTCTGCTATTGTATGGAACTATAAACATTATCTGCAGAAAAGTAAGAGTACTGCCTATGCATAGAATACAGAGCTAAGACACCAGATTCTGCCTTTTCAGACTTGTAAAGAGAGCAATGAGTATTTTGTCACAAAATACAGAGGAAAATCAGGTCTGAGACATACTTAACCATTCAAGAATATCCTGCATGATAAAGTCTACTTTACAAAGCTCTCAAGAGAGAGAATTCTTCAAGGGAGTTCTTATAAGAAAACTCCCTCAGTTTTACCAATTATTTTGCTTTTATCCTAAAATTCCTTGTTCTCATCATCTTCCATTAATCCTATATCCCAATCCTAGTCCTGGACAATTTCTACTCTCTACTTTCTTTTGTCCTGCTGTCTAACTCCTGAGCATTGTTTTTAAAAGATCAGGATATTGTGTTAATTGGGTACTTTAAATTAATGCAATTTCACCTCATAGGAGTCTTAAATATGGTCCAATAATCTTTAGTTCATGTTGGGTGAGTTTCCAAGCAAATCCCATAGAAGAGCAGCTCCCAAGTCTACATTTCATGCCCTGATTACGTTCAACAAATGACTTTGATTTCCATTTTTCCTGAAGATATGGTGTTGTGTTCCTTTAGCCTTCCTTTTCCAAGGCATGTGTCAGGAAATGTTTAAAATATGGCTCTCTGAATAGAAGGGAATGCTTTAAATTTAATCTACATTCTTAACATTCACTCTATCACTTTCTTAAGAGGCAGTTGACAAAAAAATAAATCAAATGTGGATTTATAGTTGGCTGATTTCTGAAGTATAAATATGTACCCCAAAATTTAACAATTGCTCTGGGAATCAGTACAGTTAGATCCAGTGTTCCCTTGCCTCTTCCTCACCTTAAGTTATGTCTATATTTTCATCCAAATTTTCTTCCTTTTTCAGAGGGAAAAGTGGCCTTTCTTCTTTCTAAGAATCATAATGGAACATTCTTATAGTCAGATAATCTTGTTTTATTTCCTATCTGAAATATGAATCATTTAAGCTTCACATCTATCTACAGAATGAGGGTACCATTACTATTTCTCCTTATCTCACATGGAAAATATATTGCAAACATAAAATAGTTTACTCTTTTCTTTCTATCTTTCACTTTTTACCACTTTCTTTAATTGGTTATTTCATTATCCTCTGTCTCTATCTCTGTCTCTGTCTCTCCACCTCTGTCTCTTTCTCTTTGTCTCAGTCTCTGTGTCTGTCTCTCTTTCTCTGTTTGTCTCTAATTCGTTCTCTTCTCTGCTCTATTTATTTCCCTCTACTTAAAAAAAATGTGTTTATACATCTCCTCTCTTCATAGAAGTATATAACACCCCTAAAACCAAAAAAGCCCTTGTTACCCTTTCAAAGTTATAACAATATATTATTTTCCCTCCTCCATTAAACTGAGAGAAAAAAGCCATAAGGATAGTGAGATAATGGACAATACATATCACTGTCCATTAAAATTCTATTTCAAGGCAATTCATTCCCTTTTTCAGCATAGTTTTAGCATAGACTAGTGGATTAGGGGAATATACAAGTATAGTTTACCTAGATTTCAAACAAGGTATCTTATGGATGAACCTAATCATGGATGACATAGGAAGATGTGGCCCTAGGTAAAAATATGATCAGACAGATTTGGAACAGGATGAAGGGATCAATGTCAACTTGAAGAGAGGTACCTAGTGGAATTTGAGAAATCAGTCATTGGCTGTGTGCTACACATCAATTTTTGACAGTTGCTGCAGATGTTATAAATGTTATATCAATAAGATTTACCATTTATCTAAAATTGGGAAGGATACTTAACCATAATAAAATAAAGTTTTTAAAAGATTTCAACAGTATTTAACTAAGGGCTGAAATTTTTTTAAAAGAGTGAGATTTAATAAGAATGAATGTAAAGTCCTGTGCTTGGGTTCAAATATTTAATGTCATAAGCACAAGAGAAATGGAAGAGCTGTGAGATAATTTATGTAAAATAGATTCAGAGGAAAAGATGTTAATGGATTAGAAGTTTTAATACTAATCAACAGATTAGTCATTAAGAAATTATTGTGATATCAAGTTGCATTGAAAAGCATAGTATCTAAAATAGGAAAGGTTATTACAAATGGGGTCTTAAGATCAGTTTGGAGTAAAATATTTTAGGAAGGACAGTGACAAGCTGGAATAACAGAGGCAAGTGACAAGAATGGTAAATGCAAAATAAATTGTACCATATAAGAATGAAAGACTTGAAGATGTGAGGCTGAAGAAGACTTTCAAGACAAGTGATGGAAGTGAGCTTGGTGGCCAACATCTGAGGCAAACTGACTTGACCAAGATCACAGACAATAAGTGACAAAGCCAGAATTCAAAACCCCATGTCCTTTGATTTCAGATTTAATATTCTTTCCAACATACCATAGTGGAAAGTATATAGAATGTTTAGGGAGACTAGCACCTCTGGTGAGAGGGATTGTGAAGCTCTTTTCAGGTTTGCTCATTCACTTTTGGTGTCCACCTTCATCCAACTCTCGCCTGTGGCTCCAAAAAGCTATAGCATGCATTGTAGTCACATTCCAGTAGCTAAACCAGGTGGAGGATAACCAACAGGCCACAAAACCATCAGTGAGTTAGGAGGATGTCTATGCTAAGCATGCAAAGACTTTCCCTGGTAGACTAGGAAGATGAGAACAATTTGTTCCAATGGCCATAAAAGTGGCCAAAGCGGGTGTTATGGAATTCTTAGAGTTTGGTCAGACATCAAAGAAGCCAAGATTATCTACTGCATCCTGGACCATTATTAGTTGTCCTGACTTTGTCTTGCCACTGGACTTTGACGACTCTGGAAGAGAGAGTAAGTCTGATGACTTTATGCAACTCTGCCTCACTTCAGTCCAGGTCCTATACAAACCATCACCTTGTAGATTCATTGATCCTCTTCAAAAATGAAGGATAGCCAACAGTTATTCAAAAGTGCAATGAGATTTTCCCACATCAGGAGATACTAAGCTCTCCTTCTATGGTGGTCTTTAAGCAAAGGTTGGATAACTTCTTGTTAAGGGAGTTGTTTTAGAGATTCACACAAAAAGATAAAACTATAGCTTTACAGAAGTAGAAGAGATCTCAGAGGTATTGAGCAACAGAATTGAATTTTGATGATTGTGGCATCTGAACAAAATCTTTCATCAACTTTCTGTTGGGAAATACTTTTCCATCCTCTCTAAAAGTTTGATAAAAAGAGAAAAACTATTTTTAATTTACATAATTTAAATTTGAATGCATTTTAAATTTTACTTTAAAGGAATCTTTTAGAATACAATTTGTGTTACTCAAATGCTTTCAAAACAAGTAATTCTTTCAAAATTAGTAATTCTAACTACTTATGCATGTGGCATCCAACTAATTTATTTTATTCCTTTTCATTCACCTCTATCATCACTCAACACAATGAAAGCATGATTACAACAAATTCCAAAGCTGATTTAACAGTAGTTACTATTTCTTATTGTTGTTCAGTTGTTCAGTCATGTCCAATTCTTTGTGATCCCATTGACAATAACACGTCAATATAGTCCATGGGTTTTCTTGGCAAAGATATTGGAGTGGTTTGACATTTCCTTCCTCAGTGGATTAAACCAAATAGAAGTTAGATGACTTGCTCAGAGTCACGAAGCTAATAAGTATCTGAAGTTGAATTTGAACTCAGGTCTTTCTGACTCCAAGTCTAGCACTTTTTCCACTGAGCCACCAGTGGAGCTGCCTATCACTATTTCTAGAATTTGATTTTTTTGAGATGAATAGTTTCCTGTAGGTAATTAGGTGGCTGGATTTTGGAGACCAATGAGCCTTACCTAATGGACTCCCAGTTATACCCATTACTTTTGCTCATTATACCCCTTCTGCCCTGGTTTGAGGAAGATGCTCATAGTATAGATAGAAGCTTCTTGACCTGGGAGCTCCCCTAGCATTAGGTTGGACTTGGAATATAGAATTGGAGATCAAGATTTCAGAGATCATGTAGTCTAACCCTCTCATTTTACAGTTGAAGAAAGGCGGTTAAAGAGATTTCTCTAAGATCATATATGACTTTTTTAATGTTGGAAATTATACTGATGAGGTCTTTTCAAATCTGAAATTATATAATTGTGATCCAACAGGAGCTTAGCAAATTCTTCTCTGGATTAGATATACTAGTACACCACAAAAATAATCAACAAAGAGTTAAATCAAATGTATTTTCCATTGATGATTCCTCACCCTATCTCAACTGTGTCTCTCTATTTCCTTCTAATGCTATTAGAGATGGGATCTCAAGTCATTCAGATACAGCATAAAATTAATAACCCATAAACAGGGAATCATGAACTGACTATATGAACACTTAGGACACATCTTCCTTTTCCACCAACTTCTCCATCATGCTCTGGGAAATTCTTCATCTTGCAGAATCACAAATGTCCTGGAACTCACATTCATCAGTTCTTTCTAACCTGAGGTCTCTATCTTCCCTTGATTGAAGGGTGTAGAGCTAGGAGCTTGTCACAGAACAGAGGAACTCCAAGGCCAGCTGTCTTTTCATTTCCAACCTGGCCATTCTCTTCTGGACTTCTTTATCATGTACTCCTCCTCAAGCTCCTATTTTTCAGCTTACTTTTGTGTGGTGTCTTCTTTCCATTAGACTGTAAGTTCCTTAAGAGTAGAGACTGTCTTTTTTCCATTCCTTTCTATCCCCAGTGCTCAGAACTATTTCTGGTACATTGTAGGTGCTTAATAACAAATGTTTATCGATTGATAAAACTTATTAGACATTGTACAAAATATGGTCATGAAGCACTGATCCAATAGATTGGAAACTAGAGATGTGGACAAAGAAAAACTTGTACCATGATGAACAGAGTTCACACCAAACCCAAATTAAATATCAGTCCCTGAAAAAGAACAACTTTCCCTTATAATATCTAGGGAGGACATAGAAGCTGGAACCATACTGGAAACTATTAAATTTTAAAATCAGAATCTTCAAACTCGAGCTCACATTTCATTCATCCTAGTTCCTGTTGGAAATCAAAATAACACTGTTGAAACACTCTAGAGAAAGAAAGCTAACAGCTATCCAGCCTTTCATAAGCCCTGATTCCAAACCCCAGGCCACATACCTTAGGACTTCCTATTGTGACCTGATGTTTGTGACACACACAGACTGAAAAATAGCTTTTGTGAATCTGGCAGGAGCCCTTTCGCAAGGAAGAGTTGCAGAAGTGTATTTGGCCATTTGACTCTGTTGCAATCTCCACTGTTAGCACAGCTCTGCCCACTTCTATTTTTGAAACTTCACCCACCCACAGAGACTTCACAAGCAGCTGTGGAGGGGAAAGAGAGAATCTCCTTTTTGTAACACTTAGAGGAAAGCTCAGATCTTCATTTTGAGAATCAAGCTCTGAGAGTCATGCATTTTGTTTGCTACAAAGAAATGCTAACAATCCTATCATCTAAGACAAAAAAAAATATTGCTGAATGTATTTTCCCTTGTGTTAAAAGCTGAACCCTAATTTCTAAGGGGGAAAGGTACATTAGTAGAAAGAGAATCCATATTGGTTTTCAACTTCCCTTTCATCACTACATCCAATTTGTCTTTATTTTATCCCCCAACATAATCACATAAAATCCTAGCATTTCCACTATGAAATTAAAAAGGACACTCCCTAATTAGAAAAAAAAGAAAGTAGTTGATCCTGAGGTGTAGCCCAATGAAGTTAATGTAACATCATCCATCAGTTCATGGCTCTACAACTATGAAACTTAGCTCATGGTTTTGACTAATAGATCAAGCAAAATGAAGAAAAGTTATATAGATGTGAATAACAATATAAATAAAACTCTTTTCTTCCTTCATCTTTAAATATTACAATATAGAGCCACATTGTAGGTCTAATATGTCCTTCAATTTACTTTTTCCAGAAAGGCAACAAAATGGTGATAAGACTGTTGATTCTGGAGGTCAAAAGACCTTGATTTAAATTACAATTTTGTCACTTCCTACCTATATGCTATAATGCAAATCACTGCACCATTCAGGATCCCAGTTTCCAAGGGAGAAAGGTACTTTAATAGAAAGAGAAACCATATTGGTTTTCAACTTCCCTTTCAGCACTACATCCAATTTGTCTAACCTGCAAAACAGAGGGAGATTGGAATAGGCTTTCTTCTAGATCCTGGGTCTTAGGATAATCACTCAGTTAGTCACCAAGCATTTGTTAAGCATTTATTATGTGCCAAGTACCAGACTAGATGTTAGGGGTAAAAAGAAAAAGGCTCTGCCTTCGAGAAACTATAGGGGAGACAACATATAAATAATTATGTACATACACAATAGCTAGATATAGATATGTGATAGATAGATAGATACAAAGCTACAGAGGCAGAGAGAGAGAATAGATGAAAGATAATTGTGGAAGGCAAGTATTAACAGTTAAATGGATCAGAATAAAGGCCTTCTGCATAAAATACCATTTCAATTGAGAAATGAGTAAAGCCAAGGAAGATAAAAGACAGACATGAAGGGGAAGAACATTTCACAGATTGGGGATAGTCAATGCAAAGTTAGAGTTGAGAGGGGAAGCTAGGTGGCAAAATGGATAGAGCACCAGCCCTGAAGTCAGTAGAACATGAGTTCAAATCTGGCCTCAGACACTTAACACTTCCTAGCTGAGTGACCTTGGGCAAGTTACTTAACCCCAATTGCCTCAGCAAAAAAAAAAATTGAGTTGAGATATTGAATTCAGTATGGGAGGAAACAACAAATGGACCAATGTAGCAGTAGTAGAGAAAGCATTGGGAGGTATAAAGAATAAGGAAATAGTAAAGGTACAGAGGGTCGAAGTTATGAAGAGCTTCAAATGCCAAAGCAGGTAATAGAGACCTTGGAGGTAAGAGAGAGCCATGGAATTATGGAGTCAGGAGGTAACAACATCAGGACTATGTTTTAGGAAGACAAACTAGAATGCTGAGTGGAGGATGGACTTCAATGGCCAAAGGCTTGAGGTATGGAAATGAATTAGAGTTGTTTCAATATTCCAGGACAAAGATGATGAGGGTAGTGGCTGTGAGGAGAAAGAAGGGAATGACACACACTAGAGATTTCATGAAGTTGAAAATCACAGGATCTATCAATGTATTAGATATGTGGGGTGAGTGTAATTAAGGAGTCTAGAATGACTCAGAGATTATGGATCTGTGTCAAGGGGAGATGGTAATGTTCTGGACTGGAAGTTTGGAATATGGGAGGATTTAGCAAGAAAGATAATGTGTTCTGTTTGGAACAGAAGTCTGAGATGCCTATGGGACATTTGGTTTGAGATGTTAAAAAAAGAAGGTGATGAAATGGGACTCATGATACTAGAGCTGAATGAACAGATCTGTGAATCATCTTCATAAAGATGATAATTGAAGTCAGGAAAATTGATAAAATCACCAAATAAGAGAATATAGAGGGACAAGTCTTCAGACAGAATTGGAGAACAGCCAAGGCCATTGAGCAGGACATGAGTGAAGAGCCAGAAAAAGATACTGTGGAGTGGTCAGACAACTAGAAGGGGAAACAAGAAAAGAACACTAATGAGAACTTAGAAAAGAGAGAGTATCCAGAAGGAGAAGGTGGTTAACAACATCAAATGCTTCTGAAATATTAAGAAAGAAAAGGTGTTCAATTTAGCTATTGAAGAGTCATTGGTAACATTGAAGAAAGCAGTTTCACTTGAATGATAAAATCAGAAGCCAAATTACAGAAGAAAATGAAAGGAGAGGAAATGAAGACAACTAATATATATATAATTTTGTTTCTTTGTTTGTTTTTAAAGGAATTTAGCCAAGAAGAGAGATATTGGACACTAACTAACCAGGACGGTTGGATCAAAGTTTTCCAACTACTAAATGACCAAGCTGAGTTCATATCATGCTGGCCTAAAAGCTTTCATGAGCTTCTAATTGTCTACAAAATCCATCTCAAATTTCTTATTCCCTTATTGAAGATCCTCAACAATATGGTGTTCTTACTTCATTGAGCACTATATTCTTTGGAATTTGACAAGGAAAGAGTGTCATGTTGAAAAGAGAAGTTCATCACTTAGCACAGGGTTTGAAACATATAAGGTACTTAGTAAATGCTTGTGGATTGACATACTCTAATGATGTGATACAGATTTTTGATACTTTACAATCTTGCTATTGTTCAGTTTTTCAATCTTAACTGACTGCAGATTTTAATTCACATCTTTCTGACTCAATCTACTGTGCCAACCATTTGCCCACTTTACAAGGGTACCTGCTTTCTAGTCGGCTTTTCAGCTTCTTTTTATGAATTTCCTTCCCTGACTAGAATGTAAGTTCTTTGACATCAGGTAATTATTTTCATTATTTTTCCTTGTATTTGTATTCCCAATGTTTGGCACAGCTCTTGGTATATAGTGACTGATAAATGCTTATTGACTTATTGATTCATCTCGGCCTGTTTTAAAATCCTACCTATTCTTGAGGAACAATTACACTTAGAAATCTATCTTACAGGAAAGTGGGAGAGGAAAGGAATAAGAAAAAGGGTAAAAGGAGAGAGCTGATAGAAGGAAAGGCAGATTGTGGGAGGCAGTAGTTAGAAGCAAAATACTTTTGAAGAGGGCTGAAAAGAGAAAGATAAACAGGAGGAAAAGAGGATGAATGATAATAATCATAGTAATGGTAATAAAAACTGTGAAAAAAAATTATAAATTATAAATTTTTTTAGAGAACTAAGTTAAGTGAATTCAAATAAGAGCTATTTCCTGACCAGCAGGATAAATTCAGAAAGGTTTGGAGAGACTTACATGAACTGATGCTGAGTAAAAGGAACAGAACCAGAAGATCGCTGTACATAACAACAATGCTGTATGAAGATGTATTCTGATGGAAGTGAATATCTTCAACATAAAGAAGATCCAACTCACTTCCAGGTGATCAATGATGGACAGAAATAACTACACCCAGCGAAGGAACACTGGGAAGTGAATGTAAATTGTTAGCACTACTGTCTATCTACCCAGGTTACTTATACCTTCGGAATCTAATACTTAACGTGCAACAAGAAAATTGGATTTACACACATTTATTGTATCTAGGTTATACTGTAACACATGTAAAATGTATGGGATTGCCTGTCATCTAGGGGAGGGAGTAGAGGGAGAGAGGGGAAAATTTGGAAAAATGAATACAAGGGATAATGTTATTTTAAAAATTACTCATGCATATATACTGTCAAAATTTATAATTATAAAATTAAAAAAATAAAATTAAAAAAAATTAAAATAAAAAATAAATTTTTAAAAAATCTAAAAAAATAAATAAATAAGAGCTATTTCCTAGTTGATAAATAGTCAAAAGATACAAATAGGCAGTTTTTAGATGAACTAATCAAAGTTAACCATAGTCATATGAAAAAAATGTTCTAAATTGCTATTGATCAGAAAAATGCAAATTACAGCAAATTGGAGCTACCCCCACTCATTTTTTTTAGATTGACTAATAAGGCAGAAAGAAAAAATAACAAATATTGTAGGGGATATGGAAAAATACTAATGCATTGTTGCTGTTGTGAATTGATTTAACCATTCTGGAGAGCAGTGTGGAACTATGCTCAAAGAGCTATAAAGTTTCAAAGAGATATAAAGCTATAAACTTTATATCCCAGAGAGATTTTAAAAAAGGAAATATATATATATATATATATATATATATATATATGTATACAAAAATATTCATAGCAGCTCTTTTAGGGGTAGCAGAGAATTAGACATTGAAGGGATGCCCATTAATTGAGGACTGCTAAATAAATTGTCCTATAGAATAGAATGGGATGGGATGGGATGGAATAGAATAGAATACTACTGTGTTATAAGAAATAATGAGCAGGACACTTTCAGAAAAAAACTAGAAATACTTGCATGAACGGATGGAGAATGAAACGAACAGAACCAAGAGAACATTGTACCTAAACTGAATGTCTTTGCTATTCTCAGCAACACAATGATCTAACACAATTCTGAAGAACTGATGTTGAAAAATGCTCTCCATCCCCAGATACAGAACTGATACAGTGTGAATGCAGATTGAAACATACTTTTTTAAAGCTTGCTTTATTTTTCTTGTGGATTTTTTGGTCTATGTTTTCTTTCACAACATGACTAATATGAAAATATGTTTTTCAAGACTGCACATGTATAATTTATTTCAAATTGCTTGCTTTCTCACTGAAAGAGGAGAAGAGGAAAGAAGGGAGGAAATTTGAAATTCAAAATTTTACAAAACAAATGTAGAGAAAAAATATTAAATATTTTAAAATAATTTAAATCTTAAACAAATTAAGATCAAATGCCATTCTCCCATTAAGTCATCCTTATCACTCCAATTGGAAAGGAGTTGTCATTCCTTACTTTTTGTTTAGCATTTCTGTTATAATCACTTTGCCTATTTACCATAGTATTGTTTTTATTTGCAATCAGAAAATCTGCATTCAAAGCTTAGTTCTGCCTGGGTAATCCTGAACAAGCAATTTCACTTTTAAGACCTTTCATTTCCTCATTTGTGAAAAAAGGAGTTATAAAATAGAGTTCCTTCTAAAATCTATGGTAATTTTATTATGATTATAGACAAGTGTATTTATTTCCAACTATAGATGAATTGTAAGCTCCATGAGGAAAAGAACAATGTTTTATTTCTCTCCACATTTCCCAAGCCCTAGAACAATACTGTATATGTTATCAATGCATAATAAATATTTTTTACTTGAGCCTCATAGAATCATACAATTTCATCATTGTAAGGGGAGGGAAAAACGAAGGAAATACCAATTATGTGCCAGGCACTGGCTATGCACTATGAAATGGTTATTTTTATATCTCCTCATTTTACAGTTGAAAAAACTGAGTCAATCAGAGGTAAAGGGACTTATGTAGAGTCACTAAAGCTAAGGTTTGAACCCAGAATCTTCCTTACTTCAAATCTAGCACTCTATCTCCTCTACCACCTAACTGCTTCTAAGAAGTCAACTTATCTAACTCTTTCCCAGTGCATGAATCTTTCGGTATCCCATTACATCAGATAAATCAATCTGAGTCAGAATACACACACACACACACACACACACACCACACACACACACACACACACACACACATATGTGTGTAGATATTTGCACATACAAATACAATGTACATAGATGATACATCTATATAAATAATGACATTTATATAGGTGAAGAGAGATGATAGATAGATAGATACATAGATATCATTGTGCTAAGATCTTCAAGAAGGAAATACTAATTTCCAAGTTATACTACTTTGTTTTGGTTAATGGCTTTGCTAGTATTAAAAATGTACCAAATGTACCAAATGTTTTTAAAAAACTAATTTAATAAAAGAATGCAGAATCATGTATCCTCTGGATGGCCAACTCCCACAGACATCTGTACAATGGTGGGAAGCATCCCCCAAAGCACCACTGAAACCCGCATTTTACTTTCTAAAGGGATGCTTTATAGTTTCTTTATGAGGCTGGCCCATCTTCAGTGCCCTGAATAATAAAAGACTTAAAACCAAAGATTGCCATAGTTATAACAAGGCCAGCCAGCTTTGCTATTTAATTTAACTCTTCCCACCCTCTCATCCCAATTCATATTACCATAATTCCAAGGAAAGCCGCAAGAGGCCAGCAAATCTGAGACTTCGGATACCAAACATTTTTCAGAAGACAGTTTTCTAGTTTTATCTGACAAACAAACAAAAAATTTATGAAGTCCATCTTCTTTGCCAAACAGAATAAGTGCTGAATTTACAAACAGCAACAGAAGACTGCTCCTGATCTTGAGGTGCTTTCATTCTAATTTGGGAGGATGATATACTTAGGAGAGTTCAGCAGGCAGAAAGGCCTAGAAAACCTAAGATACAGCCAAGTTTCCCTGATGTGGCCCACTACAATTTAGAAGTGGGGAGGGAGAGATTTAGACTGGTTTAAAAATGTCACGATTCATTTCTAAAACCTGATCATGATCAGAATAAAAGATCTTATCGATATTAAAGGGAAAAAGTCCTCACTTTTACTGAGTTTTAACTGGTACTGTACATCAGCTCCCATTTTGTCCTCCACAATTATGGACCCAAAAAACATGGTGATTAGTCATCGTGGGTTATCATAACACCAAACTTGCAATTACATTTAGAAATTTAGTTCTTCCTTTCCCATAATATTAAAGTGATTTTGTACTAAATGAAGAACTGTCTAGAATTAGGTCATAATAATAGTTCTCACTTGTTTAGTCCTTTATGTTTACAAAGTATTTCCTCCCAAAAAGTTGATGTGAGGAATAACAACATAATTTTTATAGTTCCTTATTTAACATATGAGACAGAGAAATAAACTGATTTGCTTATTAACCGGAACAATTATGACCCTCATCTTTATTAAAATTTTAATTTGCCTATTGTGTTATCTTTTTCTCTCCAGGCTTTGGACCCCTACTAACTTGCTCATTTATTTATAACTACATGCAGTGCCACATTTTGGTTGCAAGGAAAGGGCAGAAGAATAGAGATTTCCAACTTCACCCTACCCCTTTTCAGTTTTGCTCTTAGGCTTATCCGTATAAAGCATTCTTGGCATCATGAAATGGAAAAAAAAGAGTCTTTTAAAGTACATTTTTCCCATATTGCCATTCAGACTGAGGTCACACACTTATCTGAGTTATGGTCCAAAATTGCTTTTAACTCCAATCATATTCTCATAATGTCAGTCATGTTTCATACAAATTGCCTTACAGGAATAAATGAAATAGATTGGGTGGAACTAGCCACATTTGTACCCTCCCAGCAACAAAATCTCTATATCACAACATCTCAACTTAATCCTAAGTGAGTTTCTGTGCTTTCCCTGGGCAGATGCCTTAATCAAAAAGAATACTTTTACCATAAGAATACTTTCTAATTTTAGTTTGTACCTATTTGAATAGAATTTTAATTGTTTAATTAGAAACAACCCTAAACACCAGCACAAACAACTAATACTGCCTTCACAACTATATATCATAAGTCCTCAAACCAAAAGTATTGTTTATTTTTCCCTCTGGAATACCATACCTGTAAATTAAATTATTAATGGTGATACATAAAGTACAATTTTTTCCCATTTTTTCCCTCTAAATTCATAACATGTTCTATCCATTCATTCTATTTTTACCTATATGATTGTAGTATGTGCATTATTCTGCAAATAATTATGCTATAGCATTCCATTAATTACTATTTATTGATTCATTCCCCTATTGTGACACATTTAAAGAACTATTTTTTTTTTGAAATTACATATAAAGCTACCATGAAAACCTTTCAAAAGACAGATCTATTTTTTTGGTTTTTTTTGTTTTTGATAACACTTTCAGAGTAAAGGTTTAACAGAGAAATTGTTGAGTCTAAAGAGGATGCTATTATTTAGTCATTTTAAATCATGTCTGACTCTTTGTGATACCATTTGGAGTTTTCTTAGCAAAAAATAATGAAGTAGTTTGTCATTTCCTTCTCCAGCTCATTTTACAGATGATGAAACTTCAGCAAACAGGGTTAAGTGATTTGCCCAGAGTCACACTTAAAAGTATGTAATTATTTTACTACATATTTTCTCAGCAGAGTCTATAAGTTCGTAATTCCAACAGCAATGAGTAAGGGTCTCTGAGTATGTAGTTTATTTTTTCCTAAGCATGGATTCATTAAAAGAGGTTCTAGAGCAAAGACCAAAATGGCAAAACTCACAGAAGGAACACATTTATAAAGAAGAAAGAATCATCCCTAAGCCCAGTTGACTGGAAAGGCTGACTGTTACTTGTTTACATTTGTTTAATTTTTACCAGATTCTAAACCTGTTCACAGGTGCCCAACCAGGTTTTCTTCAACCCGCTCACTGTAGCATTTGTTGCCCACACTTGTCTATAAAATGTAAATATTTCTTAGGAACAAGAAGGCTGAGGGGAAAGAAGACATGATGTGTAAACCTAATGATCTGCTGGGTTGTGATGGAGAAATATTTGTAAATGTTAAATAGTAGCCAGGTGTCCCAGTTAGCTGGAGCTGCTTTTGAGAGATTTAAATATTTCCATTGGAAAAGTAAAGCAACCAAAAATGCCGTTTTGTTTGGTTGGGTTTTTAATAGGATTTTTTTATAGAAATGTTTTACCTTACATTCATGAAAGCATTTGAAAAACTCAAGAATGCATGAGGAGAAACCCAGGGAATGGAGGGCAAATACTCCATCAAAATACCAAGACAAGGATACAGCCAGATCTTTATAGAGAAGAATACATGGGATCCTGGTCTTTGATGATGATCTTCAGGTCTAAAAGGAGGAGAAAGGGGATCCATGATCCAGGGTGGACCACCAGTTACCAGGCTTGGTCAGTAACCTGCTCTATACAACTTAGCCACTCTCTGGTGCAGCAAGCATTTATTTCAAAGGCAGGGCTGGGGTCAGATAGGTTTAACTGGTTTCCAACTTCTGACTGCACAGAATTAAAGTTGGAAATCAAGGATGAAGTGGCTGGGGCTATCAGAGTCCAGAAGTATCCAAGTAGGAATGAGAAAGGGGATGTGGCTAGAGATAAGTAAATTTATTGTGGGCTAGTTATTATGGGGCAGGTAGATGGTACAATGGAGAGAGTGTTGGGCCTAAAATCAGGAAGACTCATTAAATCCAGCCTCTTGTGTGATGCTGGGCAAGTTCATTTGTTTGTCTCAGTTCCTTATCACTAAAATGAACTGGAGAAGGAAATGGCAAACCCCTCCACCATCTTTGCCAAGAAAACTTCAAATGGCTGGAGTTGGACATGACTAAAATGACCAAACAACCAATAGCAAGCTCCATAAAACCAGGTTACTATGCCAGTAAATCAATGTTATTGAAAATGATGACAATAATAATTTCTATCACAGTTTGGTTTTCTTGGTGTAAAATCAATATAAAAAGCAAATAGTAGGAGAGGAAAGGATAAAAGAACATATGGCAAATTCCCTTTTTTTCTTTGTATAAACTATTTCCTAATGGAAAGACCAAACCCAACCAGAATTGTGAAATAGGCAAAATTTGCTAGAGTTCCCTCACAAATGACTTGATATGTCTACACACAAGTATACTCATGCACACACACACACACACACACACACACACACACACACACGGTTGCAAAGCAAAGTCTATAAGATCAGGGACCATTTCTTATCTAAATTTTGTATCTTCCTCAGCAATGAAGGCAAAATTTTACAGACAGTAGGTGCTTGATAAATTCTTATAGAATAAATTAATTTATCACATTGAATTGAATTACATCATCAAAAACCGTGTATCCTTCCCCAATCTTTTATCTTTCTAAATGAAGGAATTCTCTCCTCAAATTTTTGATAGCTCTTTGAATGTCTCTTTCACTTTCATATCTTAATCATATAATAGATATTTGTGCATATAGTTTATCTTTCCTGATAAATTATAAACTCTCTGAGGGCAAGAAACGCTCATATTTCAACTGCCTAACTCTTTTAGTGCTAGTACAATGCTGTGACTATAGTTAACAATTACTGTTGGTTGAGCCAGATTGAGAGGGATCCTATTTCCTTAGGGTCCTTATCAATTCTGCTAGTAATCTGATAGCTTAGTTCTATTGATGTATTAATGGCCCTTGATCACTTAATCTAGGTAAGATATATATGTATATACATATACATGTATATATACATATATATATATAAAATATTTTAAGTATAATACTTGCATCTAAAGGAATGACTAATTCTGGAATTTCAAATAGAATGTCAAACTGGTAGGAAAATATATATTTGGCCAGAGATGGCTTTTTCTAGTTCCCTCAGAGTTCCCTTAGTTCCCTCAAGCAGTCACTTATTCATAAAATCAGTCTTATTGTCTTGACAATAAGAGAAACACCTTTGGAAACTGTTTTTACAAGTTTTCAAATAAAATACTGTTATAACAAATTATATTAACAAGAAAAAATATCTATGTAACTAGAAGATTTACAAGACCCAAGTGCCACGCTACTTCTGAAGGGAATGCAACCAAAGTATTTGAACAGATCCTAGTAAACTGGCTAATTTGTTTTATATTAAATTTAAAGCTTTCTATTTTTTTAAACAGAAACTTTTTAAAAGTTTATTTCATTTCTATTTAGTTAATAGTGATATCAGTTTAGATTAAATGTCAATGATTTACATGCTTTATTATTTTGAGTAGGGAATTGCAAAGAAGAAAGGAGTATGATAGGTAGGTTATGGAGAGAAAAAGAAAGAGGAAAAAAAAGGGACAGAATAGACAATCCTACTGAATTTTCTTAAATCAGGTTGGGAGCTCGAGAGTATATAAGAGAAAATCTTAATAATTTTTTATTTTATAAAGCATAATTGATCAATTAACTAACATTTATTAGGCTCCTATTATGTACCAGGTATAAGGGATATAAACAAAAGCAAAAAAAAAAAAAAAAAAAGTTGTTGCTTTCAATGAGTTCATAGCAAAGGCATAGATTAGGCTCTTTTCCCCTACCAAAATGTAAACCTAAAATAACAGTGATTGGCTGGTGAGAGATTGAGCTACCTTGGGCAGTGATACTTTTCCTCATTCTTCTCCTGAAATGGCTTTAAGTACAAACCCTCCCTCAAGTTTCTGATTCATCCTTATTGATATATTGGTGCCAGTAAACTCTGCATTAAAATTGCTTACTTTTCTTCATATATATATATATATATATATATATATATATATTTCTGCATCATGCATAGAGTAGAACCCAGAGTCTAAAATGATTAATATATCACTCATGTGCAAACTGTTTTATGGTGTGTTTCTTAATCTTAGAGATTTTCAACATAAAATTCATATATCATAGGTTATATGCTCTAAAAGCAAATATTCCCAAGTACCTATTTAATTGTTAATATTAAAATAATGCAAAAGAACTTGTCAAGCGCTTTCCATATGCTGAATAGAAAAAGAAGATGGTTCTTGCTTTCAAAGTACTCTCTTTGTAATTGGCAAAGTCAACTCCTATAGGAGAGCTCAGCTTTGGTGACAATGAAAAGATTTAAAGGTACGCTTGTTGCAGTTACAGGGAAAATGGCAAGTCCCAAAAATCCTTAGAATGTATCAGCAACCAGCTCACCAGAGATGGCTCACCACTATTGGAAAGTAAGAGTTAGAATAAGGGTCAGAGTGGAGAGGGAAATACTTCTGGAAGAGGGACAGATGAGGATTCAATGTCTGACCAAGAGGGAAAAAGAGGAAGGGGGCATGGCAGGAAGATTGAGGTGAACTCTGGAATGATGGAAGGAAAAAGGCATGCCTTTTCTTATTGTCATAGTAAAAATTAAATGAAGAAAATCAGTATAGAGAATAGAAACTAGCGAGCATCTACATGGTAACAGTCTTTTCATCCTCGGTCCACATGTAGTTGATCTATCAGTACTCCTGAAGCAGATTTAAAAGTAATTAGGAAATATTTGACAAAATAAATTTAGAATACAATAGAATAAAGATAATGTTAGTATTGTATATGGTTTTCTAAGTTACTATGCACCCATAGAGATACTTCTTTAGAGTTTAATGATTTCTGTTTCTATTTAAGTTTGACACCACAGCTTTATATCATGGATTTAAAGGTAGGAGAGATATTAGAGTCTATTTAATTTATCTATTTTATTTTATATGTGAGGACACTGAAGCACGTAAGGAGAAATAATTTAGGGGAAATAATTTACTTGAGGCCAAACAGCTAGTATAGGTAGAACTTGGAGATTAGCCAAGGTCTTGACTACAAATCCAGTGCCTTTTCTTTATTTCTATCTTTATTTGTGTAATAGACAGTAGAATTCTGCCTGGTTAACATCACCTTTTTAAAAGATATGTTTTGCTTTGTTGGTGTTATTGAGTCATTTCAGTCATGTCTGACTTTTTGTGACCCCATTTGGGAGTTTCTTCTCCAGCTCATTTTACAGAGAAAGAGACAGAGTTAAATTACTTGCTTAGGGTCAGATAGGTAGTAAGTGTCTGAAGTCACATTTGAATTTAAGAAAATGAATTTTCCTGACTCCAGACTTGGTACTCTATTCACTGTACCTACTACCTAGCTGTCCATGCTATATGGTAGGTAATATGCAAATTAAATTTACTGCTGAATGAATATCCTGAACATATAGTTCTTATCTTCTGCATAAACTAGATGAGAAATAGTTTCTTCATGTGTGTTGATCTTCTAGTTATTAAAAATCTAAATCCCATACTATATCCACTATGTGGAGAGAGCTGGAGGATATATAAAAAGTTTAGAAAATCTTTACTGAAGAAGCCTATCCAATTTGGGGAATTTCTAATTTTTTAGAGAGTTTTTCCTTACCCAAATAGATCTATGATCTCATTTCTTTAAATCTTATTTCCAATGATACACATCTCAAGCCATCTATATTTATTCAATCTTGCCTATGTTCTCTAATAAGTTTGCTGCAAGGTGTCTACATATGCTGTTCATTTTTAGTCATGTCTGACCCCCCCATGACCTTTTGGGATTTTCTTAGAAAAGATACTAAAATGGTTTTCCATTTCCTTCTCCAGTACATTTTACAGATGAGGAAACTGAGGTAAACAGAATCAAATGACTTGCCCTAAATCACACAATATCTGTGGCTGTTTTTGAACTGAGATCTTCCTGACTATGGATCCAGAGTTCTTTTAAAAAAATGTTTAATAATAGCTTTTTATTTTCAAAATACATGCAAAAATAGTTTTCAACATACACCCTTACAAAACCTCATATTCCAAATTTTTTTCTCCCTCCCTTCCTGAGAAATAGGGGAGCAGTTAATTGTATAGGCCCACATTTTCAGCTGAGGAAGAAAAAAAGAATTTAAGCTGCTCCCTCAGCTAAGAGAGTAGACTGTTTTGTTGTTGTTTTTAGATGGAAGATAGAGAGCAGAGAAAAGGAAATAAAAAAGGTAGGATGAACTCAGGGATAAGTAGGACTAATTTTGTCCTAAGAATATCATTACCCACCTGGGTTAGAGAGCAATGATGAAGTTTCATTATAATGACTGAATGATATGATTGCGAGATAGCAGATATAGCAATGCTATTCCAGGAATGCCTAGATAAGTGGTTGGAATAAAAATGCTGACTGGTAAGGAAAAACTTATATATTTCTTTTTTATCCTCTCACACCTAACAGATTTCCTAATCTTGTGCCATCTCATTGAATTTCGTATGGGACTTCCTCTTTTCCCTTCAGTGGAGCTCCCTTTCAATTTCTTTTGAGTTTGGGTGAATTCTGTGTTGTTGATCTACTAACAGCTGTTCAACAGCCACAAACACATCTGTGCTTTCCCTAAATCTGTTGTTTTTATATCTCAGATCAAGGAAGTACAATGATCTATTTCTGTAGGGTCACTATCAAACAGAGCTTTCCCAAATGAACACAAAAAAAATCTCTCAAAGCAATGTCCAAAATATAATATTTTCAAGTATTAATCCTGCATAAACACATTCCTTATTTGTCAGTAAAGACAATGTTCAAATGCAAATTGTATTGGGGGTGCTTCCAGATCCTCCTTCATGTTCCTCTGTCTTTCACCCCCAACTGCAGAAATAGAGGGAGGAAATTATGGGAGGCCTCAGATGCAGGGAGAAAGCGTCAGACTCCCCATTTTAAGTAAGGTATGAGTACATAGCAGCTGAGCACCCATGGCACAGCTTTGGACTGTATTTGGTGCTTTTGTGGAAAGTTTCCTTATGAATAGAGATGATCCAGAGAAAGAACTGTGGGGAACTGAGTGTGGATCACAAACAGAACATAATTATTGTTTGCTTGCATTTTGTTTTCCTTCTTATTTTTTTCCTTTTTGATCTGATTTTTCTTGTGCAGCAAGATAACTGTATAAATATATATATATATACATATATTGGATTTAACATATAGTTTTAACATGTTTAACATATATTGCATTATTTGCCATCTAGGGAAGAGGGGGGAAATTTGGAACACAAGGTTTTGCAAGGTTTAATATTGAAAAATTATATATACATATGTTTTGCTTTAATAAAATGCTTTAAAAACTGATAGAAAATAAAAAGCTTTAATAAAAAAAAATGAAGGAAAAAAAAAGAACAGGGGAGATCAAATCCTTGGTATCTTTGGCCCTGCATTATTGGCCCACTGTGCAATCTTCATGGATTGCCTTTCCCTCCTGAGCGCAGGATGATTTGAACTGGAAAATTCCAGAAATCAGAAGGTGGAGCTACTAGAGTATGGTTTGATAGCTTCTGACATTTCCTTCCAACCTGGTCCTGCATACTTAGTGAACTGGTGGGTAAATTTTAAAATTTCCCTGCCTTTTTGGGGGCAGGATAGTATAACAGAATCAGTCCCTCAGTTCAGCAACAATCAACAAGCATTTATATAGTGCTTACTTGTGCTAAGCATTGTGTATCTGAACATAAGCAAAAAGAAAGACAATCCCTGTCATCAAAGAATTTATATTTCAATGGGGAGCCATAGGAGGGAGTGGGAAGAGAATTAAATTCCCCTAACATAGCGGGATGGTGATGAGTCAGCATGGCAACCTAGAGAGGAATTGAGACATGGGTGACTAAAAGCTTCCTCCTTAAAAGTGAAGTTCTGGGAGAAACCAGTCAATCAGAGGAAGAGGTCACAAGGACAGAGGGTACTTTTAATGGGAGAAGCAATCTAGGGGTGGAGTGAGCTTCCAGGTCTCTGTGGCTTTGTGGACAAAGTCCACTGTTGCACATAACCTGAACGGTGTTGTACTTGTAATGAAAGGGTCTAGGTACAAATCTTGACTCCATTACTACCTGTGTGGTCTTGGACATGTCACTTTACCTCTGTCTCAGTTTCCTCAAATGTAAAATTAAAGGAGTAGAACTTACAGGTCCTATGCATCTTTTTGCTCCTATTACTATGAATGCAGTACAGTGTTTATGTAGTGTTTATTGTATAATTTCATGGCACCTATGCTACCTCAGGCATTGTTTTTTTTCTCCCTAATTCCATCTTATTCATTCTTGATATTGGCATTTCTAATTCCTGTAACTTTATGAGTGAGTTATTGCCAGCTCCAATGGATTTTTGTGATATGTTGTTATTGATATTATCCAAGTGTCCCCTAATGGAAACTGCTAAAAGCACCATTCAGAGCTTCAGGTGTGCCCCTAATCCTAAAATAGAGTAAGGCATGTTAAATTCTTTTTATGAAGAGGGAAAGGAACTGACCTTCGTATTTAGGGACCATCCTGGTCTTGGAAGTCTTATAGGCCTAGCTGCCACTGGAACAAGGAAAGATATGTAAACTAAAAAGATTCTTAATAAACTCAATCCAAATTCATCTACACATGGATGTCTCCAGCTTTTTTAATGTCCTGTAAATGTGACATTTTCTCCTACAAGATTATAAGGGTTTAAGGAGTATAAATATTCTAATACTTTCAACATAAATGATCTGTAATTTCATCAGTGGTTCTTCCCTCCAATACACAGACTACTTCCCTCTATGATCTAATAAGTCTTTCAGAGTTGCTGCTGACCACCTATGGATAGCAAGACAACGAACCTTTTCCACTTAGGTTGATTGATCTTCAAACAACATAATCTATGGAGTCCATCACTGGGCTATAATTGAAACATTTCTGACTTGCTAAAAGCTGCTAGACTATATCTTCTGAAAGAATAGCTTTTGAAAACCCTTGGCTACTTCTGCTCCAGGTACTACCTCAGACCTTAATTTGTACCTCTTTGATTGAATTAAATTTTGCAAATCTGTGGAGTTTCAGGGCCCACTATGTACATGGCATTAGACTGATGTGTTAGGTTCTGAGGGGAATACAAAGGCAAATAGAACATAATCCTTTCTCCAAATGGCATGTGGCCTACTCAGGGAAAATCTGGTATGCGTTTACATTCAGTACAGCAGTTAGTCAGGCAACATTAGGCTGAGGTCAAAAGAGTTGGAGATCTTCACCAATTCTTGTCCTTTCTCTGCTTTCAAGGCTGGCCCTAGGCTCTTTGCTCTGGACTTGCCTGGACAGAGATTCTTGGCTCTCAAGACTTCAATCCAACCCTCATCTCAGATTCTTGAGGACCATTTTTATTTTGGTTCTAGTCTAAGGAGTCCCTCCCTAGCTGTAGGGTGGGGAGGAGGAGGGAGAGATAGAGACAAGCTATGAAAGATCCGGAGCTCTGAGTTGATGAACTCTTGTCATCTTTGCCTAACTCATTCCCAGCCAGGGTGAGCCACAACATAGCTGGTATGATTTTAGGAGTATCATGAAACTCATCATCCCCAACCATCACCACCATGATGACTATCTGCACCGCCCTTGAGGCGTAGGAATAAAACTCTTACCAACTTCCTGAAGTTATTTTGGGCTAGCTTGCTCCCTAGAATACAAAAATGCTGGAGCATATTCCAGTTTTTTTTAGTTTCTGTTAAATTATATCACATGTACAAGCACACACTCACACACGTATTACATTTGAGAGACCAAAATCTTGCTAGACTAATGCCTGAATTGTCCTGAAAGAACACAATGTTTTCCCAGTTCCGGCCCAGGCTGGGACTGAGACATTAATACAACCAGCAACATCATAACAAATGACATCTATAAAAACAGTTTATGTCCATGATCTCACTGATCCTCCCAATGACCCCCTGAGGTAGATATTCACTCCATTTTTTAAAATAGGAAAACAAAAATAGAGAGATTAAATGTCTTGCCATGGTGACATAAATTCTAGATAAGATTTATATCCAGATAGTTCGGCTCTAAGGCCAAGATCTTCCCACTATATCACACTTTTTCTAATATTGTAGAAGGTTAGTGGATTTCTCTAATTCAAATGATTTTCCTTCTCCAAATTCTGCTTATTCTTCAGGGGCCATTTAAAGTCCCTATTCCTTCATTGATACCTTCCTAAATTATTTTAGATTTAGTGATCTTTCCTCATGAGATAAAATGGTATTTGGGTTTTACCCTGTTTTTATCCTTTTTTAATGTTGTTGGTTTTTTTTTTTTTTTAATCATTTAACCCTTATATTATCCAACTGGTTTTATTATACCTTGTATTATGGACTTCCTGAAGAAAAGGAAATTTCTTTGTATTCTCCAAAATTTCCTTTTTGCTGTATCTCACATTTTAGTTTCCCACATGAAACTCACATGAAAACATATTATTCTGTATAAATATTATATCAAAGTAAATATTTATATTTATTTATTTGTTTTGATATGATTCTCTGGGTTTTTCCTAACAGATAACAAAACCTACCATAGTTCCTAATCACAAAAAGGGTCTTTTTTTTCACTAGACAATAGCAAAATGGATTTATTATCCATCATTTTACTTATCATTCATTCTGAGATTTGAGGTTTAGTTTGTTACATGTTCCAGGACTGTATAATTCTATATGCAAACAGTGTTTGTTGTCAGCAAAATGGAAATCAAATGGTGAGCCATTTGCAAGAAAAATGTATTATAATTCCTTGGGGATGGGTTACCTAGTCATTTTCTAAGGAAGTTACCAGGTCTGGGGTCTTATGCCAAACTACAAATAGGTTGAAAAGTAATCAGGCATTTAACTTAGGATATCTCTATTTGGAGGATATTAATAATACTTGCACTCATAAAAACTATAGAGATTAGCACTTAATTAGCAAGAAAATGGGTTAAAATAGAAAATTACCAGATGCCTACTTCCTTCCCTTCTCCCTCCCTGTTATGTCAGCTTCTCAAGCAGTAGCATTGTGGTATCTCAGAGTCTCTGTCTACATTCCATGGGCCATGTCCCAAGGTCTCATAAAAGAACAAAGTCAGAGTTGGAAAAAACCTCAGCAGTCAAACCCATGCATGAAGAAACCCCTACAATAACATGCCCAACAAGACCGTCTTCCTGAAGATCTCCTTAGAAGAGGAGCCCACCATCTCCTTATTCTATGTTTGGACAGGTTGAACACAACTGTCATATTTCCCCCTCTGCCCAGTCTCCCACAAAAACAAAACAAAATTTCTTTTCTATAGGATCAACATATCAATTCCTTCAAATTATCTTTCAACTTGGGTTCATATAGACTTAAGGCTCCTTCCACCCTGTTTGATCTCCTCTAGTCATTGTCCTTAAACCTCAGTGTTCAGAATTCACCATAATATTCTAGATAAGATCTGACAAAGGCAGAATACAATGGAATTTTCACCTCCTTATTCTTGGAAGTTACTCCTTTCCTAATATATTATAATAATATAATAATAATATATTATAATAACATAAGATGTATTAGAATTTTTGATTGCTGTATTAGGCCATTGGTTCATATTGACTTTGACATTTCTGAAACTCCCAGATATTTCTTGGGACAATTACTGATTTTCCATATCTCACCATCTCATATTTATGGAATTGATTTTTTGTACCAAGGACAAGATTTCACATTTATCCCTATTGAATTTTATCTTATTATATTCAATCACATTCCTTAGCCTAGAAAGATCTTTTTTTGTATATTGACTTTGTCATCTGCTATACTTAGTGAACCCTCTTAGTTTTGTTTCATCTGCAAATTTGATAAGAATACCATTTTTGTCTTTTGCCAAGTTATTAATAAAATTAATAAAAATTCTTCTGGATTTCTATTATCACACTAACTCTAGACCATTAATAATTTCTCTTTTTCTTCAATCATGCAAAATTCTTAAACCATCTGATTGTATTATCTTCTAATCCATATCTCTTTATCTCCACCAGAATAATATGGAACACTATCAAAAGGTTTGCTAAAATGTAGGTTAACTATAACCATAGAATTTTTCTTTAGTAGGTTAATAAAATCCTGTAAAATAATGAAATGAGGTCAGGCTGTTTTTTTTTTAATAATTGCCATTTTCCTTTCTTGATAGTCAGTCATTGTTGTTTAGTTATTTTTCAGTTATGTCCAACTCTCCACAAACCCCTTTGGAGTTTTCTTGGCAAAGGTACTGGAATAGTTTGCCATTTACTTCTTCAGTTCATTTTACAGGCACCAAGGTAAACAAGGTTAAGTGACTTGTCTAAGATCACATAGGTAATAAGTGCCTGAGGTCAGATTTGAACCCACAAATATGATCCATACTTCAGGCCTGCTACTCTGTCCACTATGCCACCTAGCTGCCTAATACAATCAATTACTATCTCATTAACAATCCACTCTAGAATTTTTCAGTAATTAATTTCAAGCCAACGGACCTACCCATTTATGGTGTTCTTCTGGGTACAGATTATACTATCTCATCAGAAGGATTGCACAGTCTTGGCAAAGAAATTTAAAGCCTTCCCTCAGGTGAATTTGTCTTAAAAAATTGGTTAAAGGGTACTTCAGAGATTCTTAATCTAGATGTCAAAATTGCTAGTTTTAGCTCTAGTCGTAGGTTTTTAAAAGACCTTTTAAAAAAAGACCTTAAAATTATCTAGTTTTGGCTCTTTGTTTTATAAAAACATACAATAGGTGTTATGAGAAGTTAGGGAGCTTGAGTAAGGTTGCAGACATAGTTAAGTAGCAGAGATGGGATTCATACTCAGATGTTGTTTGTCCTTATTCTACCTTTGGTATCCACTTTCACCCAATTTTCACCTGGTGTCTCCAAGAAGCTATAGCATGCATAGTACCAATACCCCTGAAAATTTGTCTCAGAAGACAAGCAAAACTAGGTTGAGGGTAACAGATACTCACAGAGATGAGTTCAATGGCCCAAGATCATACAGCCAGTAAATTTCTTTTTGGTATATAGTCCATACTAGCAATAGAGCAAGACTTGCCACAGCACAGTCAGATATAGATATTTCCTGAAAATGTGGATTCCATTTAAGAGATAGGAAGGAAAACTGCTATACAACCTACTAGTGGATGCCTCTCAGATGTAATTTTTAGGAAAACCCAAACTGATTGTAGGCGATGTGATTCCAAAATGTTCTTTCCCAATTTCTTCTAAAATGTTCACATGCCCAACAATTTTGACATTTTGCCAAACCTGAGCCCAGATCCTTCAGGCTCTAGTTCTAAAAGTCAGATAAGATTGGAGGCAAAAAGAACACTGGCTAATGAATGCAAAGTTAGAAACTCAGAATATAGGCTCAGAGCTCAGAGGGTATCTTCTGCAACTCTGTTCTTTACAGATGAAGACATTGAAACCTAGACAGGTTAAATAACCTGCTCAAGGGATATTGATAACCCCACAATTGATTTGATCCCCAGTTCTCTGGTTACAAATGTAAATCTTTTTCAGTGATATTGATCTGTCTGTCTACATCTATGATCTAGACCTAGTCTTACCACTGTGTGCATTTGGACAGGTCATTTCTTTTCTGGCCTTTTTTTCCTTATGATTAAAACAGAGAATGAATTAGAACTGAGATTATGGATCCTTCTCAGAATATTTTTTAATTATTAAAGCAAATACTTAATTTAAGTTATCAATTAGTAAAAATAAATATGTAATTTTTTTCAGCATTGGACCCCCTGAAATCTATCAAAAGATCTCAAAAGGTTAAAAAAACATTGGTTGGATTATCACTGAGTTCTTTTTCCATTGATCTAATTTCTCAGAGTGATCTTCTGGAAGTTAGCTTCCTAATTCTAGCCTTTCTTACATTCTTAAAAATGCATTTTTTTTAATCTTCAATCTCTCTTGGGTGTAACCTGGTTGGATACTTGGGAAAGTAAAGTAAGCTCATTTGATGACTCTCCAGGTCTGTGGAATTTGCAGATTCTTCACAAAATCCACAAGCAAATAGAATTCACAAGGAGCTTCTATCTTCACCAGAATCATTCAAGAATCCCATCTTAAAAGGCTCCTGTTTATTCTGAGACAGAATAACAGACGTCTGAAAGAAAAAAAAAAAGAGGGGGGAAAGAAGAAA